>NW_004524642.1:13032171-13035143 GCF_000260255.1 Octodon degus
AGTGTCCACCTTAAACAAATACATAACTTAAAGTACACTAGCTGTTTACTTTCTCAGCACTAAGTATGTGTGAGTCCGTGGGAAGGTGGAAGTAGGGCTTGAACAGACTTTCAGTGCATTACAGGAGGGACAGTATCAGAGCCACGGTTCCACTGAGCCAGTGTTTCTTTTTTTCATAGACCATCCGCTAGCATCCTACATTACAAGGGCAGGTCCTTAACCTCTGGATTTGAATAATCACATTTGAAGCATTCCAACCATTTTTCAGCTTTATCTTCTCGGGTGTGCTGGCGAGGACATACCATTCTCTGTGTAATTAAGAGCAGGGTCAAGGGTGGCTGGAGTGCAGAGAGCGTGAGCAGGGCGCTAAGAAACTAAAGCGTGTTGTGAAGTGAACAGCTCCGCGCTATCCCTAATGAACACCTTTCCTTATCAGCACAAATTCTGATGAATTACTGAGTGAAATTGTAGTCAAAATAACATATGACACGAAGTATAAAGAAGAAGATAAACAGAAATATTGGATAAAGTCTAAATGCAGTAAATTAATTAGAAGCGCAGTTGGGAGTAATATTTTAAAATACAGGCAGTTCAGTTCTCCTCATGGAAAGTGGTTCCACAAGGGTTGTTCTGTTCATGACTCAATTAGATCCCCAAACACTACTAAGAATCATTTTATATTTGAATAATTATATAAGCGGGAACATTATTTAACTACCCTTGTTGTTTCCTTAAAGGTATTTGGCATGATTGGATTATTTGTACAATGCTATAGACTGTCAAAAAGCTGTTGAAGAGAAGCTGTTAAATTTTTAATTTCTGCCAGAACACTTCAGGTGTCAGAGTAATGAACTTTTTAATACTCTGGCAACAGATTAAATAACATTTGAAAATATGGCTTACCATTTTTTTGAAAGAGTAGTGTATTTTTTTCTGTTTTTATTAAATTATCCAGGTTACCACATAAAAATTAAAAGAATATTTTTATAGGCCCAAATGCAGTAACTGGACATTAGCTCTGCTCTTTCAGTTGAAAAATTTGCTTCTCTCAGTAGACTGACTTCTTAACGACTTCAGCATTTTGGAGCTTTGCTGTGCATTTTGCATAATGACCCCATTACTTCTTTTCATCTCGCCCACATGGAGTTGTTGCTTGTATCTGTTTTTGTCATTATATAAATTAAGGATGAAGCAGTGGGAGAATTCTTCCAGTTTCTGTCTCCTCTCTATCCAGTGGGCTCCTCTATGGTGAGCCAGTGAAGGAACTGTTTATTGAGCTCATTTTACTGAATGCGAAATACTTTGTATTCATTCTGACTTAGCAGATTGACATATTTCAACTGGGAAATGTAGAGCATCAGTAGAACTTGGGAAGAAAGAACCAAGAAACAAAGGCTTCAGCAAGTGAGGATCCTATACCTGGACATAATGCTGGCCTCTAGCTGACCTTTCCTTAGTGACTAAATCGAAGCAATGTTTAGATACAGGGATTTAGGAAACAAGATCTACATAATTTTCCCAGAATTTTCAATGTGCTATATGTTCAAAAATTGATCTAACTCAAAAAGTTTAAGAGTTTTTTTCTGCTATTATAAATGTGTAGTGATAGGTTAAAATAGCACACCTTCAGCTATTTAGGCTTAAAATAGTGAGGTTACATGAATTAGAAATGGTATTTAATATAGATCCTGAGTACCACAGCCAGACACAGCACAAGACTTTAGAATTTGCCTGCCTTCTGAGTGCTGGAAACATCTGTGCTCTTCAGGCCTAAACTCGGCTGACAATGCAGTATATATTTGTTGAGCACTCTTAAGGAAGTGCCTAATTTTATGTCATTTTACCCTTTATAAGTATCAGTTTTCCAATGATTTTCAGTGTTGTGTTCAAAACACCTGTGTGAATCTCCCTTGCAAACATCTGCCTGGTTCCAACCTGGATTATCACCTGGCTGGGGCTCCAAGAAGCACAGAATTTTCTGAAGGTAATTGACTGTGTCATTATCTTCAGGGCCACCTACTGGTGACTACTTTGCTCAGAGCCCTAAGGCTAAAACACATGTATTTATTTTTCCTTACACACCTTTACCATCACTCTGGAAATGGCGCAGATGCCCTCTCTTCTATGTAGTGAATAATAATGATTTCATCCTGTATTAAGAAGGTCTGCTTCTGGTCCATCTTCCCGTGCTTCTGATGTTTCTCCTGGGGTCTGCTCTGCAATAGCCATCCTCTTTCTAGCATCGCCTTTTGTCTTTCATTCCTTCTCAGCCCTATCTTTCCTACATCACAATTGAGTTATCAACCTGTTTCTTCCTTAATAAACCATAGAACACGAAGAATTTTTCCATGATCCTGAAAGGAAGAAATATCTGTCCTAAACCTAAATTCTAGGTCCATACCCAGATAATCCATATGGTTCACTAAAAAATAAATATTTGTTGATTATTTGAATGTTGATATTTTAATATTAGTAGATTTTTAAGATTTACCTTTGCTTACTGCAATATTTTGTACCATGTTTTGTACATATGTGACACTGAGTAATTAAATTTTGCAAAAATAATGTAAAAAGTATAAAAGTGCAAAACTTTTCTAAGAATGTTCATCACATGTTTTCCTCTTCAGTAATTATAAAAATCATGGCTTACCTATACTGCTTGCACACAAATTCATATTACACTTTGATTCTGTTACTGTCAATAGATAAAAGAGAATACACGCCAAACTATCATGAATTTCTGCATAAGATTAAGAACTTAAAACAGTATGACTAGTAAAATATTTCATAGTGCTTGTGCAACAAAGGCCAGATTATGTGACAACTAATCATTATGCATGGGAATTTCATAAATGTATATGATTTAAAATGCCATATTTAAATGTTTTATATTTTAATTATTTTCCTTATTGAAAGAACAAAATGAAATCCAGACATTACATTTTTCTGCTTTTTAAAATCCATTGTTTTAT
>NW_004524642.1:13035308-13052882 GCF_000260255.1 Octodon degus
TACATGTCACACAAAGGGCAGATATATTTGAAACTCTTATTGCAATTGGGTGACAAATTGAGCTGTAATATCAGCCTCTGTGCACTAAAGAAAAAGGATTCTTGATTTATCACTAAAAGTAGTTTCCATGATGGTTGCTTTCTCTCTTGTTCCACTATTTTGGAAGCCCTTCCTCTTTCCAGCACTCTTCTAGGGACTCTACAACAGCTAATTGATCTGCTTTGCTTGTAATAGAAACATGTCATACAATTACTAAATAAAAAAAAGAATGATGGTCCCTATTAAAAAGTCAATATGATATAAAAAGCCAATTAAACCTGCAGATGCACATGGTACATGAGAGAAAACAGCATAAATGGGAAGGAGAATCAATTGATCAGTTTATAGATCTAAAACTCCCTAAGAGATATTTTAAATCCATATAACTGCCACAGAATGGTAAATTTTGCAATTGGGAGCTTTTATTGAACTAAAGTATCCTAAGAATACTGTGCCCCTCTTGGCTTAATATCTAAGTATATCCCAAGAGTAAGTTAATTTATTCAGCATCTAGAATATATTAGGTGCGGAAATTCACTTCAGAAGGCTTTATCAAATAAACTGGAGGCTAGCCCATGGCAAATGCTAATGATAGTCAGTCATAATCTTAGTAGAATGGCATAGTTTCAGTGCAGTATTTGATGAGTTACTTAATGTTTTCTGCAGAGCTCCAGTTCTCTGTGTACCTACAGACTACAGGATGTTACAGATTCCTGTCTAAGCATGCTTGTCAGGTAGGACACTGAGAAATGTGCTCAGCTATAACTCTGTCCTGCTTAAAATGTGCAGATTTAAGAAGGCAATGGTCCAAGTGTTGTACAACAGTTGCAACTCACAGTTCATTGACTACTTATACATTGGATTAGATGTAAGATACAGATTACATATAAAACATTTTATATTTTATAAATAAAATGTGATACATTAAATATGAGGAAAACTTAATTAGACATTATCAGCTTTGCTTCTTATTACAACTACTTATTACAACTATATACATACATATAGTAAGATGAACATGAAGAAATCAGTCAAAAAAGGTAAATATTAAGTACAACCTCTTTTAAATAGGCTTGTCCTGCTTTGATAAAATCACTCAGATTGAGTGAGCTAAACAGTGACTAACTCTTTGATAAACAGAAATGCCTTTCCTCATAGTTTTGAAAGATGAAGAGTTCAAGACCAGGATGTTGCCACATTTTGCTTCTGGCAAAGGCTTTCATCCTGACTTGTAGAAAACTGCTATCTGGAAGGGTGTGAATGTGCGGTGTTGGGGGGGAGTGGAAAGTGGGTGTGTGTTGGTGAGAGAGAGGGGACAAGGGACACATGTTCAAATTTCAACATACATATGCACTCAGGGGGTAGAAGAGATACAATCATTTTGTCCTTAGAGTTTCAAACTGCATCATTCTGTTTTCACCTACTTTCTCAATTCTCAGTGCTCTATTTTATACTTCATATTCCTGAAACAGACTGATTTTTTATTGTATGCACTTGTGTGCCTTTTGTGTTCTGTACCAAAGTAGTAATTAAAAATTTCCTCGGCCTGATTTATATTTACTTTCAAAGATCTGCTTTACCTTATGTACTCTATTTCTCATGTGCATCATTTTCCATTTCTAAATAAGTGAAATCCTATCTACATAGTGTCTACATTTATTATACACAGCTCTAGTTTTCTAAAGAATGTGTTCACTTACACTCACTACAGACTCTGAATGAGTTCCAACTTCTGCAAATGGTATTCAAATATGTTTCCAGAAGATAAATCTTGGATGTTGATTGTTTATTTCTCTGCCATACACAGTATAAAATCCTGCTGAAAATAGAAATGCTTCACTGTAGTGTAAATGAAAGGCCTGGATATCCATCTTGGGATTGTAACTTTTTTATCTTAAAGAAAATGACAACAGAATTTCAAATCAAAATGATAGGAAATTAACATTGGTTATTATATAACATATTATCATCTTCAATGGAGTTTCTTAGATTACCAGATACAGGCATGCAAAATGGATCAATTAGGTATTAACTGTTCCTTTCAATAAACCAATAGAAATCAGTAGTGCAATTATCTTATCTACCTTATGTGCATATATATTTTTTCCTTTCTTTCTTTTCTGCATTCCTACATTCCAGTTGTTCTTCCCTTCAGAACAATGTCTTACACTTTCCCAATGACTCTTTGCCTTTTGACTCTTGTTTACTCTTTCAGTTTCTTACACTAAGAAAACAAGACAAGGTTTACACATGTGGATCTGGTTTATTTCACTTATGAGTATGGCCCCTCGTGGTATCCGTTCACCTACAAAAGCCTCAACTTTATCTTTTTTTGTAGCTGAGTAATACTTCATTGAATAAAAGTGCCACATCCTTTTTTATGTATTCCTAAATTAATGAGTATTTAAGTTATTTCCAAGATTTAGCTAAGACAAATTGTGCTGCTGTAAACATGTGTGAACATGTACTACTGTGGTATAACGTTTTCAATTGTTTCGTAAAAATACGCAGAAGGGGAATACCTGGGTGGGATGGAAGCTCTCATACTCGATTCTTAAGGTATTTCCACAATGATTTCCGCAGTAGTTGTACTAGTCTACTCTCTCCGTTACTCTTCTCTCTTTGCTTGAACAAATACCCGGCACCGCAAATGAAGGAAATAAAGGTTTACTTAGCTCACAGTTACTTGAGGGTTCAGTCCATGCTCACCTGGTTCCAAGGCAGACTGGCACATGGCAGAGGGCAACTTTCGTGGGGACAGAAGACAGCAGAACAATAAGAGCAAAAGGACAGGAGCAGCAGCAACCATGGCAACAGAGAACGAGTCTGTCTCTCTTGTGTTACATTTAGGTTGTCTGTCCCAGACTGAGGATAGTACTCAAATCCATAATCTCAACAGTACTCCTACCACAATCCCTTGCCTGGCAAGTGCAAGGGCCTGAGTTCAATCCCTGTTTCTGAAAAAAAAAAAAAAAGTTTCCAGAGACCCATAATCCCAGCAATACTCAGACCCATAATCCCAGCCTTGCATCATGAATTCATCAAACTGTAGAACTGCATCTCAATGACTGCATGAGGCTTTGAGGGGACAAATATACACAAACTATAATATCTATACTAGAGTAAAAAGAGCTTAGAATGATAACTGAATCCACTGAATTTTTGTTTCAGGGTTGGAAGATGTTATATTAAAATTGTTTCATCCATTCATAGGATTTTGAGAGGATAAAACGAGGCAATATAGGTTTTAAAATTCAATTTTAAGTTACTTATTATTCAAAGAAGAACTTAAAAAAAGTGCATCAACAGAGTTTCATAATTGCTTTTATTTAAAGTAAATGTAGATCATGAAAAGTGCAAGACTCAAATTTATATACTTTCAAATATTAAAAGGGCCAGCCAAATAGCTCAGTGGATTAAAGCACCTGCAAGCAGGCTCAAGGGAAAGAGGTTCGATCCCTGAGCCTGGCTTGTCAACCCCGCCCCTAGGGAACACTGAGGCTGCAACTGAGACTGGGCGTGGTGACACCCAACTGTAATCCCAGCTCTTGGGAGGCTGTAAGCAGGCAGATCGCTATGAGTCTGATCTAATAGTGAGACCACGAACACCTTGTAGACCCTTCCCTAAAATACAAAATATATATATACATACATATATATATATATATATATATATGTCACTGTACTTTTCTTTATTCTTAAAATTTTTCTTCATATTTTAACCAAAAATTTTGTCTAATTTTCAAGTTTAGCAACTATTTGTAAAAGCATGAAAACTAAAATAATTTTTGAGTTATCTTTTAAGATATCAGTTTTACTTGAACATATTTAACAAAAATAAGCAATGTACATTTCCTTGTGGCACTGGCCTTTCATCTCTGTGATGACAGACAGTTGGAAATAGATGAAAAATTAGAGCAGTCCCCTCAAATATAGATACAAAAGAACCTGCTTACAGAATCATTTGAGCAATTGTACTGCCGATCTCTGCTGGTCTCTGGAAAGAAGCAGTTAACTCATAATTTGTTTTGTCTTTTTTTTCAACTCTTTTTCCTTTTTTGCTCATTACTTTCTTATATATTTTTTTCTTTCTTCTTCCTGTTTTGCATACATTTATTTGGCGATAGGAACAGCTAATTTGAAGACAACATGATGCAATACAGCAATTACTGTAAAATTCATGTTTTGTTTAGTGAAATTCTGTATTATTTGTATTTTTCCTGTTTTAATACTACTTTGTACCCTCTTTAAAAAAAATTAAAAATGAAAGAAAGAAGCTGCTCACAATTGGCAAGAATGTATGACTTCGAAAATGCTCATATATTGGTTCTGTAAAACTCAGTAAAAGACTGAGAAGTTTGCTTTTTGACCCACAGAGGGCAAACCAATGTAACAGACAACATACAGATGTGTTTTCCACTGTTTTTGGTAAAATCAAAACAGAGAATTATCTAAGCCATCTTGTTCAGAACTGAGCATGGTGTCAGACACCTGTAACCCTAGCACTCAGGAGGTTGAGACAGAAGGATCGCTGAGAGTTTGAGACCAGCCTGGGGACTGTAAGAGTGAGCACAGGGCCAGCCTCAGCTGCACAGCAAGTCCTTGTTTCACAAATAAATACATAAATAAATAAACATTATTATTTTTAAAATTTCTAACAGAGTACAAAAAAATTAAAAGAGAAAAAAATTAAAATGATACAGAATTTCACTAAACAGAATAATAGGAATTTCACAGTGTTTGTGGTAAGGTATAGTGTTCTCTTCAACCATCTTTATCAGAATTATCTCAACTCAGGGCAAGAGCAGTCAGGAGAGAGAAAAGCCGCTTCTGGTGACTTCTTTTCTATGGATATTTTGATAAGCCCAGTGCAGGGTCTGCTCTGTATTATGATTTACAGAGAATTAGACTGGAAGCATGATGTTGAGTGAAAACAACTGTGGGTTTTTCCCAAAATGTGTAAGGGAAATTGAACTTATAAGTGGGCCTAAGGGATTTCACACATGAAACTTATTTCAATTGTTTTCATATTTTACTATTTCTACATGAGGGATCAATATTTTTGTGTGATTATGGATTAGCAGATGGTTGACAGCTTGCCATATTTTCAAGAAAAAAGAAAATAGGCAGTATCTTTCTTAATTGTTTTACAACTCTCTCATATATACAAGTTAACCTGTGCTGCTAATTTAAGACTTTTTGAGTTTATTTTGAGTATGCAGGCAGAAAACAAGATTTGCTCATGTATTTTTTCTGGTTTAGATTATACCATGGGCTGCAAAACCTCAATGTTATCATGTGAATTCATTGGTAATGTATAGTAGATATTTCTTGCAAAGTTTGTCTGCATTAGACATTTATTAAATCAAGATCAAAATACATAAGAAAGCAGATATTGCTTAATTCCTAGCTACTAAGTCTTTTCAAAGCCATGAATCTTTTTATAACATCAAAATATAATCAACATTTTAGTCTATTGCAGTTATGTAAATCCCTAAAAGGGGAGTCCTACCTGTATTTAAAGTCATTTTGGAAAAACAGTAACAGTGGAAGTGGATAGAAGCCACACAAATCAGAACACTCAGTTTATTATTATTTTTTATTAATTTTATTGAGAAACAAATAGCAATGAGACAGTTTCATAACAGGTTAGTATTGCCTGGCAAGTGCAAGAGCCTGGCTCAATACCTGGTTCTGGAAAAAAAAAAAAAGGTTAGTAGAACAGTTACAATAATTCATACATTGCATATTGTTGTCTTCATCGTGGTTATTCATAGTACAAGGTGCAGACATGATATCCTGTCCGAACACTATTAGTACAAATCTTTCTTCTCATTGAATTAAGAGAAAGTAGCTGTATATCTATCCTATTTTGTATATACAGATACAAAATGGTCCTTCATTTATAGTCCCTTTTTTTGTTGTTTAATTTTGTCAGAGATGGGTATTCCATTACCATTTAAATATTGTAGGTGTGTGAATTCAGCAAAATAATCCAGTAGTCCATAACAGTAGTGGGTTATCCATAGGACTGGCAGTGTCAGAAGTTGTTGACTTGAGCCTTTTACAACTCAAGACATCCTATAACTCAGTGATATCCCAAATTTTCTGATTAAGGAGATTAGTGGGCCACAGAGGAAAGTGATCGATGATGTATAATGCGCCTAAGGAGAGTTACTTAGAGAGAAAACATTCTCTCAGGCTTTCACAGAGAGAAAACTGGTCAGGCAATAACAGTGACTAATCCAGACGGCTGACACTGACAAAGGATCTGCAAACTGCAGTACGGGGTTTCAGGGTAAATCCTGAGGGGGTTTGACTGACCTTGTCAGATACCGAAGTTACACTTCTTGTTATATAGGTCTTGCTTTATCTTGGTCTTACCATCCAGCAGAAAAATTTAAAAATGAGGTACAAAAAGTAAAGCCATATTAAGAACTCTCCGTTTAAACCACACCCTAACATCAGAGTTAAGTTCAGGGAGGGGAGCGTAGCAAGGTGAGACAAGCCACAGGGGAGCCTGAGGGAGGAACGCCAGGTAGATGTGCAGGGCAGCAGGGCAGGTTCCTGCGGTCAGGGCACGTCTAGCGCTCAGGCGGGCGGGCGGGGTGCGCTCGCACCTGGCAGGGCTTTAGCCGGTGGGTGCGCGAGAGCTCTGAACCCCCAGAAAACTCAGCCTGCGCCTTGGGCTGGCCGCCCCGCCTGCTCCGCGCCTGCGCCCCTGGACCAGTTGTTCTGCCTGCTTTTCTGACACGCAGAAGGCAGCCGCGGCTAACGGCACACAGATGTTTTTAGAATCGCTTTCCATTCAGGTCTCGGGATTCTGGCAAATAATCTCCAGGCTTTATTACAAATGCACCTGAGGCCGTAGTGTAGATGAGCTCATCAGGTAAGTAGGAGAACCCCTGAGTTGTGACTAAAAGAGGAGGGGCTAATCATATCCACATCTGTGTGCTACAAATTCTCCACTAATCAAGCAGGCAGCATACTACACAGTCCAAACAGAACTCCTGTCCATCTGCCGTGAGGAAATGCATGCTTTACAAAGGTGAACATTAAACTTACAAAGTCAAGATACTCCTTTCCAAATTGTGGGCAACGTGTTGATTGGGTCCTATGAGGTAAGATTGTTTAATCTTGAGTCCCCCAAAGAGTTGTATCTACTTATTATGTATGCAAATTGACAATAGAGACTCACTATTATTATTATTCACACTTGGTGCGCATCAGCGTCAAGCACATTTTGTAGAAAGAGAATACGTGTGATTAAGAGAACGAGCGGTTTTTAATAAACCAGAAATCTGAACAAGCGATCCGGGCTCCGGAGCGTTTACACACCACAGGGCTGCCCCACCACTCAAGGCGGGAGACAGTAGCCTGCCCGCGCTTTAGAACGGGGAGGGGGTCTTTTACAGAGAAATTTCTAGCTAAACTTCTGAGTCACGGCCTTACACAGACCTGTGGGGTGCTGCAAGCGGTGCAAAACAGCAGAAAACTGGTATGAGCTACAGGGGACTCAGTGTGTAGAAACTCCCTGAAATCCGGCTCAAGGTAAAGAGCGAATTACTGTAGGTGGACCTGAGTCAGAGGCCACTTGAAAGCTAGAAATTCCCTGGTCCCGTTCAAACCAAACCAGACTGAACCCATCAGGATCGAGACCAAGGATAGTAAGTTAAGAGAAAATAACATTAAAATACTCTATATGACACATGCTCCATATATGATTTTTTAATTGTGTTCAGCTATTTAGGATAATTAACCCTAATCACATAATTCCTGTAAATTGGTGAAGTGACATAATTTAGATGTTTAACAAGAAATGTAGATTAAATAATTATAATGCACAGGCGTAATTTATGGATAATGACAGGCGGATTTGAAACTTTGCAAAATAGTGTAATGTGAGCCTTTATGGAAGAATCTTGCTATATCTGATCCCTGTTTCTGACCAAGTGCAACAGCTACGAAAACTCCGTGCTGTACACCAAAGGGCTTCCCCATTCTTCTAGGACATCCTAAACATAGGGAATCCTTTAAAGACTGCTGTGGACACCACCTCATCCTGGGAACTGAAATCAGCAGCCTTACATGGAATTCAGGGCTCCAGCTGTTTCCTGAAGGAAGTGAATAAGAAAAGGACTGAAAGCTTTGCAGACAGCAATGGGGGCTCTGACATGCTTTCTTTCCCTTTTTTTGTTTTTTATTTGTATTTAGTACAGGGTGTTCAGGGTCTCACTACACAGATCAGACTTGTAGTGATACTCCTATTTTCAGCCTCCCAAGTGCTGAGATTATAGACGCACGCCACAACGCCCAGTCTCAATGGCTGGTTTAGCGCACCCTGGGTGTGGGGCTGGCATGGGAAGCAGGGGACTGAGTCTGCCTAAGGAGGTGCTTTAATCTGCTGAGCTATCTGGCCCCTTGACAAAGAGACTTGCATTCATCAGTCTGTGGCTAATGAACACAATTTTTGCTGGCCATTACCTTGTATGCCAACCACATGCTCTATGTTCTATGGGGAAAAGGGCCCAATGCTGCCATGAGAGGGATTGGATAAGAAAGGATTTCATGTCCAATGTTGCTAAGTTCTACCCAGAGAACAACTAAGATAAGGGTCTTTCAACAGGGACCAGTTGCTGGTGACTTTTCAGAGGACTTCCGTTGAAATGGGGAATGTCAATGTCACAGGAGTAGGCTGGGAGGCGGTGTAGAGATAAAAGCAGAAGAACAGTCTACAGCTCTACCACCCTGAGTATGCCTGAACTCATTTGATCTCAGAAAGAAGACCTCTCCTCAGTAATTTTCTAGTGCAGTAGAAATGAAAAAATAGACTGAAAAAGAAAAAGTGGCATTGATTGAAAGGAAATTGCTGTCTTCTTACAGTCTCAATGAAATAGGCTTATTTGAGTCCCAAAGACAAGCACAGTATAATAAAACTATCAAAAGTGTTCAAGCCAGGTGTTTGCTTTATCAGTCACCTTTCTTTGCTTTTCACCCTGAACCTAAGTGGTATTTGTTATTACTATTCCTATTACTACAGATTTGCAGAGATTGAATATCTTGCCCCTATTTCTTGATTAGCCATCAGTAGGACTAAAAAACAAGGTGAAGACTTGTGACTCCAAAGGACATATAAGCAATCTTTCTATGTGGAACTACCAAGTGAGGAAGAGAAGGTATACCCAACCAGCCCCTCTAAAAATGCTTGGAAATGGTGCAAATCAATGCAAATGTCAATGCTTGGCACTATTTTGAGAGAAGAAGAGAAAAAAATTAAATGCAGCCCTAGCACGGTGGTACACAACTGACAACCCAGCACTTGAGAGGCTGAGATGAGAGGATCACAAGTTTGAAGCCAAATTTGATTGTACAATGAGACCCTCACTCAAAAATATCTTTTTCACATTGAGACACAAATTGATGGATTTGTACCTGATAGAGGACGTTGCTGGCAATTTCATGTGATCACTTTTACTTTTTCATAAAAGTAGAGGTTCTCTGGTGGCAAAGCAGAGGGACAAAGGCTAAGTAATAAATGGTACAAAGAGCCAACCACAAAGAATTGCAGAAGAACTACTATCCAAGGCCACTTGCTTGCCACAGTTAGGCCTAGGTGAAGATCACAACAATGAAGTTAGCCTAGATAAGAATTTGGAGGCTAAGACTAAGAACTGAACTAATATAGAGTTTGGCTCTGTAGGAGATTAAGTGTACATGGATATCAAAATACTGGTGAACAGCAGCTGTGGTTATGTATGAAATTTGGACTTTAATAAAAAGAAGTGCAGCAAATAAGAGGAAATAAGACAGGAAATCCTGACAGACTCTGTATACTGACATGTTTGGGAATTGAGTGAGGGAACTGAATACGAACTCTAGTTGGAACCCTGTCAGAATGGATGCTGTCCTTGGGAAGAAAGATGACACCTTCTAATGGGCACTATTTCTGAGAACTTGATTTCATGGCTTTCACAGTTGTATCAGGTAAGACAGTATATGCTCAAACAATTAGTTGGAAAAGAAATATATATTCAGCAATATGCATGCTTATTTTAACATGTAAAATAAAGTTAAGCTTTTTGAAAAATGATTAATATAAATAGCCATACTTTGTTTTACTTCATGGTACTTGATGGCAGTATCCTTATGGATAAGCATATTTTCGACAAGATTATAAGAATAAAAATTATATAGAAGCTATGTTAATTAATCCCTAAAAGTTATAATTGTATCTGATATACATTTTGAACTAAACAGGAAAATCATGGGATGTTAAGATCTTGTTTTTAATGGATAGATGATAGGGAAGAAATGACTAAGAGTTGAGAGTAACCAACGGGCTGGGGAGATAGCTTGGAAGTCTAAGTGCCTGACTGGCAAGCATAAGGACCCAGGTTCAATCCCTAGTACTGCAAGCCAGGCCAGTGTGCTGTGCCGGCCATCAAAATCAAGCATGGTGGCACATGCTTGTAATCCCAGTACTGGGAAGGCTGAGACAGGAGGATCACTATGAGTCCAAGCTTTGTCCTGAGACCCTATACCAAATAAACTAATTCGTTATTTAATGAATTAAATAAAAAGTAACTAACTAAATCTGAAGTTAGATGAAGTAAAATATCAGAAAGTGTAAACATAAATGAGTGGCATGTTGACAAGTTAAAATTAGTTACCAAATGAAATGGAGATATTCTTGAGCAGTAACAATTAATTTCAATTAATCAAATCAAGATTTCCATACAGTTGCCAACATATAGAAAACACATAGTTAAATTATGGTAAAATAAATAATTGGAATCCACAACTTGGTATGAGAATTTCATAAAATTTAATAGTCCATAGTATTTAAAGTTAGCATGACCCTTTCTTTTAATCTTCATTTGAGTCTCTTCCTTCAGAGCTTGGACAGTCATTCTTAAAGTGAAAATTGCCTCTCGACAAATGATTGATAAGATGAATAACATAAATCATGATTTTTATTGTTATGAACATGCTCTTAGGACATTCAATTGATAAATCAGAATGAACAGAATTATATTAAGGCAAACATCTTCTGTGTGGACACTTTGTGCTTATACATACATGAGTGAGTTCACATGTGTCATAGCACTGTGTATTCAAGCATGTATATGTGTGTTCTTGTGTGTACACATGTGTGTGCCTGTGTCTAGGCCTAGAACTCAGTAGAAATGTAAGTTTACTTAGAAAGTTAATAGTCATGATTTAGTTAAGTATGTGCTAATTACATAACCTTTAAGGAAACATTTGTTGAGTAACTATAACCATGTCATTCTCATTTCTACTTCAATTCCTGGGAATAATGCAAGGATAGCATGGAGAAAATAGCTTCTTAAAGGTGAGAAAATCCTTAGTATCAGAAATGGAAAAAAACTTGGATAAGTTTATCATTATCATTCCACACATTGCTGGTCATGTTGAATAAATGGTAAGAAAGGAAGAAGGTGCCTCACTGCGGAGAGTTTTCAGTACAATATAGAACAGGAATGAAATCAGACCTGCTTCTCTGTTTCAGAGACAGCAAGAAAATCCATCATGGCTAAGATTAGGGGCAAGAGAAGCTGTGTGGCTTCTTGCTCATAGCTGTTTCATAAAATCCTAATGTTTTCTGTGAGTGGTGGAAGCAAAAATGGCTCTCTCCTTTGCTCATAGCTCATTTAGACTGCATGAAAGCTTTCTCAACCAGCTGAGAAAATTGCAAGCCAATATATCAACCTCATGTGCCCTTTCAGGTCCGAGGCTCTAGGAGGAAATGTGGCATTTTTAGACATGAAGACTATTTTGGATTCTTTTGAATCCTTCTAAGAGCAATTGGGTCTAATGTGATGGCTTTTGTCCTTATCTCCCGGACTGTGAAGAGTGCTCTTTTATCAGCCCAGCATTTGAATTGGTAGAGTCTCTAGGCTAGGTCAGAAGCTCCTACTGAGATTTTTGTATTATAGTATTGTTAGCTAAATTAATCCTTTTGCCTAGATTTTTCCCTGAAGAGACTGTTTTGTAAAGTTAATTGAAGTCCCAGGAAAAAGGCACACTTTCAGCTGGGTCAAACAGGCATATTATCTCTAAACCAAAAAAGATGAATCATGAAGGAGTTGTGCTTGGCTTTTAATACAATTAAGTCCTGAGAAGAGACAGAACTCCATCCAGTCCATTCCCTTTCTTCAAGGTAAGATATTTCATGAACATTTTTAAAAGGATATTTTTTAAACACATAACTTAGTATCTGCAGTGAGAATATTATACACTTTCATAAAATCTCAGTGGTTGGCTCAATAACCTCTCCTTTTTTCAGCTTAAAAACCATGTCCCGAAAATTCACTTCAGTATTGACCAGCTTCCCCTGTAAGGAAACAGAGAAACAGATATTACTTTTTCATTTCATTTTTCCCCAAATAATCTTAAGTACATCTTGACACTAAAGACACATTTTCTACTAATGTTAAGTTGATCAGCAACTCTTCATCTGAGGTCTCACTTACCTTTTCGTGCTACCTACTCATATCTTTCATTTATTGCCTAGGTCTTAAACACATCTGATTCCTTATTATTTATCATATCATTAAAGAGAAACTTTTAGTTCAGTAGTATTTTTATATGTTTGTCCCATTGAACACTTAATAAAGTCTCATTTGGAAGTAAACATACATTTTAAGAACCTCTGTCTCGCTCGCTCACTCGCTCCTTCTGGCTCTGGCTCTGGCTCTCGCTCTCCTCCCTCTCGCTCTCTCTCGCTCTTGCTCTCGCTCTTGCTCTGAAGGATTACCTCTTACCTGGTTCTGCCACTAGATGGCAATGATCAACTTTTGGAAGCTGCTGCCTTTGCAGCTATTTGCTTGGGAAAAACTTGTTTTGTTTTGTTTTAAATTAAGAAATATATAAATTATCTTAACCAATCTTCCTAAGTCCTTTTAAAAGTGGAGTGAGTTTTTAGTGAGTGTTAATATATTTTCTGTAGAGCCACAACAAAAAGTTAGGAATATTGTTCTTTTCTGTACTGACACTTTTATACCACCCATATTTTAGTATACACAGAAAAATATAGATTTCAGCGCTGAATTTAAATATGTGCAGCCTTGCCAGTCTTCATTAAGGCTGTCCATAGAGTTTTCATTACTTTTTTGCTGGCACTCAGTGACTGTTGTTTCTGGAATTAATTTTTTAAGTTATTAAATAGATTCTAATTATACAGGTTTTTCTTTTAACTTCTTTTTGAGGAAAGTATTTGTTTGGTTCTCTTCTTTTAACTGTATGTGATAAACATTATAGTAAAATATGAGTATTTGGTTATGTTCTGTTTACCTGACTATTTCAATCCTATTCCCCTTTTAGACAGGCAGTTAATTTTAATCAACTGTGAAAGGACCTAATTATAAATTTCTATTTTGAAAAGAGACATTGTTTATAGACTACAAATTAAGATTCATTGAAACCTACACCAAAAGAAATATTGCAGCTATTTGTCTTGGGTCATTCCACTTTAATTTGTCTCTGTGCGGCCTAATGAAGGGTGGCACATGCACTGTCGTGATTCAGGTTTGGATTTCTACAGTTCATTGGATGCCACTGTGCTGTAGACCAAGCGATGGATCTGTATCAATGTTTATATCCCTGGAAGCGTGAGTTGGTATTACCCATGCAGTTAAAACTAAGAATAGAAAACGCTGTCTCAGATCTACTTAGTGAATCCTAAACTGAACTCCTGAGTTGGGCAGGACCATTTGCAGCCCTTAAGAGTTTTAAGGGAAAATATCTTGTGCCAACACCTCGTCTCAGAGATGAGGATTACTATTCTCCTAAGCAGAGATTTAATTCAAGAGCATTGTCTTACTGAAGCCACCCTAGTTCACCACTGTACTCTGGAGTCAGCTTTGCGGGTCCTGTCTCAGCTCTCTACTTAGTGTCTCCATGCTAAGCCGAGATGTTTATGATGCTATGCTTTAGCTTTTTTAGCTGTATAATGATGGCAGTATGAACATCCACCTTATATGAAGTAATCAGTGAATAATAGGATGATTGATCCATGTAAAGTACTGAAGTTTAGCCTCAGTTGAACAAAAGCTTCCAGGCTTGGTGGCACATTCCTCATGGCTAAACCAGGAAGGAGTATGGCAAATTGGAGACTAGCTGGCCAATTTTGAAATTCGCAAGACTCTGTTTCAAAATTAAAAACTAAATAAGTGAAAGAAAAGGGGTGAGTTTGTATGTTGCTTTGTGTGAAGTTCCTGATTCAATCCCCAGTACCACAAAAGGAAAAGAACACTAAGCGAATGTTATGATGACCATCATCACCACCTCCTTCACCACTGTTGTCGTTGTCAATATGACTGTGGAAAAACACAGGTGCTCCATACGCCAATAAACTATACATTTGTGAAGTTCAGATATGATTAACCATTTGTTCACAAGGAAAATTTATTTAATGATAGATTAAGGTTATCTTCACGTATTTTTATTTCTATTGTCAACTGAGATTTGTTTAGGCATTTTATTTAAAAAAGTAAAACTTCAGTGCATTTAAATGTGAGGGATTTATATTGAGTAACATAGACTATGATAATGGCGTGCAATTAAATTATAACTGCAATCTCATTTAGAAATATATTTAGAGAGTAAACTTTACTAAACTTTGAAGCTGGGTGTGTTTGAACTTCATCCAAACCATGTTCAGAGCACAAACACCACTATGTCTCATCCTACTGGTGAGTTCTGCTGCCATAAATAGAATCCAATCCAGATCTACAGCTTTCTTCTTCTGGAAATTGTATTTCTTTTAACATGCTGATTGAAATTTTCTTCTTCCTTCAAACTTAGCTTAAGTATCCACAATTCCCGATATCTTCCCTCATTGCTGTTGCTTAAGGACTTCCTGGAGCATTGCATGAGACAATCTTTGGTATTTCAACTTCTAGCAAGATGCTGGCTTTTAATCATAAATGTATTGCCTTGACAATCATGGTTGCTGTTCTCTAGGATCTGTTTATAATTAAAGGCATGCAAATATTAATAAAATGGGCACACTCTGTGCTCTGTATTAAATGTCTGAGACATTGATAATTTGTTTTGTAGTTTACACTCCAGGTGAGACAAAAGGTGAATGAAACTCATCAATTACAACAAAAATCAGAAAATGACTTAGCAGAGACATGTCTGCCTGATAATTACATTCCTGAATCAAGGCCACCAGTTGCCTATAAAGTACTGTGGAGAGGAAGCATTATGCAGTCAAAGATAACAACCAGAAATGGCGCCCCTTTGCTCCCAGCGCAGATTGTGATTGAAATGGAGCAAGCCGTTCTTCACGACCACATGTGTAAAAAGCATATTGTTGCATTTTTTTCACCCAAGTCTCACCATTTTTAAAAAAAAAAATTCAGAGGAAGAATAAATAGAAAGGCTTAGTCTGACTTCATTACTGAGTGCACCACGGAATATTTTTTTATATTTATCAAGGAGCTAATTGAGTGATTCATTGCTGCTTCATCATTATATTGTTGTAGCAGGTTGATGCGTGATTTAGTTTCCATTAAGTGTTGCTGGAAGATTAATCTAGGCTGAGATGCTGACGAGGCAAGCAGGATGATCACTCGCTGCAAGCATTTTTATAATTAACTTAGCAGCAGAGATAAATAAAGAGGTAATCTTAAAGTAGAATGGAGGACATGATATGACTGGTTTCTGAAGAAACACATTTTAAATAGCAAACCATTGATTTATATAGGGAAAAACAGGCTTCTCACCTGATATTAAACCATGACATATTACTCAATTTGCTGATTTCTTAAATTTACATGGCAGAAATGTTGAGAATAGTGAAACGCATGCTAAATAGCTCAGTGCATCATTGATTTGCAATGGCAAAATGTGTGAATGAATGCGATTTTATGTACTCATTACTGTCTTTCTACTTGCAGAAAGGGCCTTCTAGGCTATAATGCTCCAAAACGTAGAGGTCAAATGTAAGAAAGGAGGTGCTTCCTTTGAATTCCTACATTTTTAAGCTTGTCTCAAGTATGCAAGTGCTGCTAAAATGTTTAGGGAGACTTCCAGCATGGGGAAATGTCATTAGGCACGATCAGATACACCCGGGATTCCCAGACATATGTTGAAATCTCAAGACCTAGTAACAAGAACAAAAGGTATTATCAAAGAAATCAGAAAACCAAGGAGAGATTCCCAGTCACAAGCCATTATGAGATTCAACCTGTGTCTGGGACACTTTGTTACGATCCTTTAGAGTATCTGTCACTTTGCCTAAGCCAAACACGAAGAGAAAAGTGGGACTGTACCCAGGTGGAAACTTGCTTCTGCCTTTTGCTTGTTTCATGCAGCCCTTTTGACTCAATACTTACACATGAATTATTCTCCATTACCCTGTGTTACTAATAATTGAAATTTATACATTATTTGTACCAAACAGTATTCTTAGCGTTTTATGGATATTAGGACTCATGACCCTTATGACTTCCCAATGGTATAAGTGATGTTATTTTTGCAGTCTCGTTTTACAGAGGAAAAACCAAGGCTGAGAGAATAGCTCACATGGCCAAGGTCATTCAGCTGTGTGAGTCATGAGGCCAGGACCCAAGCTCAAGAAATCTGCTGCAAAGAGCAGGCTTGTAACTACTACTCCAACCCACCCAAAATGAAGCAAACAGATTCAGACAAACTCTGATCTTACATTTCTTCTGGGAATGTAAGGAATAAACTTAAAGGTTTATATGCAGGGTGCTGCGCACTTCTCTTTAATTTCTTGTGTTATTTTTTGCTTGTGTGATGTGGGGGTGAAATTTGATGCTACTTATTCAGATTCAGAAAGTCAGAAAGCAGATTTCCCATCTTACATGTAGAGGAATCCCGTCTGGCTCCCCAACTGTAGAAGGTTTGAGGAGGTGGAGGTTAGCAATTATACTTCAATGAGACTCATTTAAAATAAAGTAAAAATTAAGGAATTTGATGTGGTGATACTTTGTGTTATGAGAGTCTTGTGTTCTCTGCAAACCACCTGGTCAGCAGGACATTCATTAACAACCAGCCTGTGGCAGATCCAGATCAAAAGTATATTTTGAGCACATATTTGTAGCTATTCTTTCTTTGGAATTTTCAGTTAGGTAAATACTTCAGATAAACAGCTTCATTATTTTTTCCTGTGTAACTGAAGATAATTGTAGAAATTATAACTAAATTCTATATAAACTCTGATCTTCTTGTAATTACCCCAATTAATGTTTTAATTGACATAATGATTCACTTTTTAGTTTAATACCTGAGGCATTTCCATTAATTCTGACATGAAAGACACATTGCAATTGCTCATGGGCTGGAAGCCTAATAGGGTTTTTTGCCCCTCAAGAAGCCTCTTGACTTACAGAGTACATTCTGGAAGCTTATTCTTACTTCCTCTGTAAATCCAAAGCAGCATCATTCAAGCATGGACTTTAGTAACTGTAGGAAAACAAGAAAATTAGAGGAGTTTTGCAATTTTTGAAGTGGAAATTATTGTAGAATGATTTTTGTATATAT
>NW_004524642.1:13052982-13087476 GCF_000260255.1 Octodon degus
TTTGTACTGGGGATTGAACTCAGGACCTTGCGCTTGCCAGGCAAGTGCTTATTCTACTGAGCTATCTCCCCAGACCCTATATATTTTCTTATGTAGCACTTAAACTCATTTGATAATATGAAGAGAAACTCCTCCGGAATTAGAGTGAGTGAAAGCAATATGTCTAGAAGACTGGCTGGCCTAGTGTATCTTGGGATCCTGAGTTGCCTAATGTATATCCATATATGAAAGGTAAAACCAGCCCATGGCGTCCAAAATTTAAGTTCTTGGGAGCAGAGAATCTTGAAAATACTTTAAGTAGACCAAGCTATAGTGCACCTTGAAGAGTCTTGGAAACTTCAATTATCACAAAATTCCAGCTTCCATCTTCTTGAGGATTCTACCCTAGATGTCCGGAGAATCCCTTCAGTCAGTGATTTCCTCTCAAACACAATGTAAAGGCTATGATAATTTATTAGCAAATGTCAGAGTTGAGGAAGCAGAAACAAGAGCAGGTAGAGATGTCTGCAGGAAAGTACATGAAGCAAACAATCCAGGGAACTGTCAGGCCAATAAACTCTATCCTAAAAGCAATATGTGCAATAGGGGAATTGCTTCAGCTAAATCAAAACAACATGTGTTTAGAAAAGATGCTAGGGTTACATACTGATAGCAACTTTATTAGTGAGTTGGGATTATCAGTGCTACAAAACTAGGATCAATTGTCGATTTAGTGAGATTTTCTTCTAACATAATAAATAATAACTTCTATCAAAATAAAAAAGATCATGCTATGAGATGGCATATTAAGGAAATGTTTTTGTTTTAAATCACTGAAATTAGCTTTTGATTATATGTAATATCTATGAAAATTTAAATAGTGCTTCACTATATTCAGATAAATGGTTTCCATCAATATCTATAAACTGATAACTCCAGAATCTACATCTATAGATTTGATGAGTTCTTCTTCTTATTATTACTCATAAGACTTTTTCTCTTTTTCCCTAAGGAAAATTTGCTTATGTCATGATTACAAACCTAATTTTATCACAAAAGTTATCCACAAAATATCTCATTTTTATTACTTTTTCACATTACTGTACTATATCACTATTCATTAGATACAAAAGACATTTTATTTATAGAATTGTTTTTAGTAGTGATATTTCTATTAATTCTCCATTGCTGAAAATTCAAGGAATGCTAACATCAAGCTGCATTTTTTTCTTCTATAATAGAAATCCTAAAAGAAAAACAATTAGAGTTAGCAATTCCATTCTGTAGCAAGGTTGTTCATTATCTATTGGATATGTCTTGTTAATCATCTTCAATGTTTTGTAATAGGCCGCTGAGCAAGTATGAGGTAGATTATATGACAACCTACAAAATGCTTGTCAGTGGAGCTGAGCATCCTTACATGGTTGACTTATTAAGGTATGCATCAACATACTTGAATGTTGTAATCCAGAAGTTCTCAGCCATGTTTTGCAGAGCAAAGATATGGACTGTGGCACACACTCAAGTCAAATTCTACCAGGCATTTCCTGTGGAATGATAAGGATACAAAGCATTAAAGCATTTTGATGCAATTCTGGCATACAGAAGGTGGAGATGGAGAAAGGTCAGGAAGAGGCGGCCTGAGATAAGATGCAGGAGATATGGGTTTAAGAGCAAATGATATTCCCCTATGAATGACCATTTTGTGTCTGTATATGAAAAATAGGATAGAAACACAGCTGCATTCTCTTAAGTAAATGAATAGAGAGATTTAGTCAAATAGTATTTGTGGACAGGATATAATGTCTGCATCTTGTACAATGAACAACCACTAAGACAACAATATGCAACGTATTAATTATTAAAACTGTGCTAGTAATTGGTTTTGAAACTCTCCTTGCTATTCACTTCTCAATACAATTATTATTTTACAAAAGTTCCAGCTCAGAAATATTTAGACACGTCAGTGCAATTGTGATGGAGACACAGCACATCCAAATTTTGCAAAACATTTTTGATTATTTTTATTTATATTTTTATTAATTTTATTGAGAAAAAAGTTGCAGTGTGACAGCTTCAAAACAGGTTGGCAGGAGAGTTACAACAATTAATACATTGCTTATTGTTGTCTTTGTAGTAGTCATTCATAGCAAAAGATGCAGATATGATATCCTGCCCAAACACTATTAGGACAGATCTTTCATTGTATTAAATTAAAAGAAAGTATCTATATACCTATCTTATTTTGTATATACAGATACAAAATTGTCCTTCATTTATGTCACCTTTTTTGTTCAGTTTTGTCAGAGATGGGTATTCCATTGCCATCCAAATATTGTAGGCACATGAATTCAGCAAAATATTCCAATATAGTCCAGTACACCACAATAGTAGTGGGTTATCCACGGGACTGGCAATGTCCAAATCTGATGACTTGAGCCTTCCACAGCTCAGCGTATTAACATGGCTTCACTTTTCATACCTCATTTCTACACTTTTTGCTGGATGGTTAAGAACAAGATAAAACAATACCTATATAACAAAAAATGTAACTTTTGTATCTGACACGATCAGTCAAGTCCCCTCAGGACTTGTCCTGAAACCCTGTACCCTACTTTGTATATCCTTTGTTAATGTCAGCCATGTGGATGAGTCATGACCATTGCTTGATCAATTTGTTCTCTGTGAAAGCCTGAGAGAATGTTTTCTCTCCATGTGACTCTCTTTCGGCACACAGTACATCATTGATTGCATTCCTCTGTGGCCCCATAATCTCCTTGATCAGAAAATTTGGGGCACAACTGAGTTACATGATGTTACAGTACAGATTCTCCTATGTCCTGAGTCCTCACTGACCTTGAAAGTCTAGGGCCAAAATGTCGGCTGATCTTGCAGCCCTTTTTTTCTCTAATTTTTGGTCTTCAAGCTTAGGTTGTTAACCCTCCAGAAGAGAAGCTTATTATTGCCCTACAACATATGCAGGTGGTCTTAACCTCACTATCTGTCTGCATATCAAACATCTTAGTCATAAGATGGAGCATCTTAAAAAAAAACATTTACTTGAGATATAGTCTGTCCATAATTGGTATGTCATGACAAGCAGTACATATTTAGAAGACCAGAATGACAGGCAATCCAAGCATGGCCCTGCTATTAAACATTGCTATCTTCGGTGCAGTCACTCAGTGCACATGTATCAGCATATATAGTTAGTCAGGGTGAGAATCCCACCAAGTAACTGCTAGTTTCAACAACCTGCTGATAGTCCTCAGGATCATTATCTTACCCATCTGTGCATATAAATGTATGGTTTTGTCCATTTTATGTTTCCTAGCTTCTCTCCTTGCCCAAGCCCTCCTGCAAAACATTTTGTGACTCAGACAGAGAGATAAGCACTGATTTTAAAAAGTTCACACTCATCACAGACCTTTTGTGTGATTTGGGCCAAAGCACTGAACATTGTCAGAGTTTCACGTTTCTAATTTCTGGTCAGGGACTTATTATAATTCTTTGACTCTATTATACCACTGTAGTCTCCTTGAGATGAAGCAATTTCTTTTCGTGGTATTGGCAAATTTTAATGCTAAGTTATATTGTTGTATTGCTACCTTGAAGTTACAGAGTTTAGCAGTAAATATTAAGTGGTAAATAATATTAAGTATTAAACATTATTCATTTTGTGTCCACCAGAACTTTTCATGTTCTGGGCCTGCATAATCATATTTGTGCATGAATTATATATTTTGGGTTTCATTGTTTTAAGGAATAGTAGCACATATAATCGGTAAAGCTATTAAAATGACTGTAATTAAAAATACATAAGAAATAAAAAAGATCAAGTGGTAAGCCCCTCAGATAGAAAAAGTTGGGCAACTGTGAACATCTAGTTGTTCCTTCAAATTTCCTTGCCATGAAAGTTTGTGGTGAGGATTACACCTGATTTTACACTTTGCAGTACGAAAGAGCTCTTTCTACACAGTTAAGTAATCAATAAATTCTCGCCAGTTAAGAGCAATATAGTAGATCAAGTGGCAGCAGCACTAGAAATAATGTAATGCCTTTCTGAAGCTACTGCGAGGTGACTTCTTGCCACTCCCTTCAAGTCTAGCTTTCATTACATACTTCGCACTGCTACCATCCACATTCATTGAAATTTGGCTTCCTGTGGACTACACAATGAATAGAATTCTAGAGCTGGGCATCAAAAACCCTCTGGGTTTACCTTTACCATCTCCACATGTGTATGCTTTGATTGAGACACTGAAGACTATTCTATACAATCATATTCAACTTCTCTTTATAATATAGTAAATGAGTACACCATGTTTGATTTTCCACACTTGGAAATTATTTGTGTTTATGTGCTTCCCCTCCAGGGAGATTCTTTTGGATTCAATCAGTCAGAATTAATTTTTCTTTCTTTTTATATCTTTAATGATACACCTATTATAGCACTTCCTGTGTATTATCCATAAAATATCAGTATAACTCAAAGACTCAGAGCAATCTTTTATATCTAATATTGGCTGTTATGGTTTATATCTAGATTCACCCTCCCAAAAGCTTCACACAGTCATGTGGTGACATTTAGAGTTTGTGATTGCTTCATGGTCCAGGGCTGGGATTGTGGGGTGTGACCACTGCACCTACCCCAGGGTGGGTAGCCTGTATATAATGTAAGGGTGGGAAAGAGGCTTGCTCTCTGCTGCTTGTCCCCTTTCACTCTTGTTGCATTTCCCATTTTCCTCCACCATGAACTGCTGCCCTCTGTCATGTGTCACTGTGCCTTGGAACCAGCCGGCTATGGACTGAAACCTCCACAAACAGGGAGTTATATAAACCTTTCCTTCCCTAATTCTGGGTGTCAGGTGTTTTGTCTCAGCAACAAGAGAAATGTAACCAACACATTCACTAAATATAAGGAGGATGAACAAACACATGAACGCTGCAGACTGAACATGAAAAGTCATGCATTCAACTAACTGCATCGTTCCATTGTGCTTTTAGTATGACCTCATATGCTATACTACAAATAGTTTTAAAGAAAAATAGTCCAACACTACATAACTCATCTATCAAAGAGTTAGTGTTACATAATTGTACTAATTTTAAATCACTTTTACCGTTCTCTATAAAAATGGTGTAACCAACAGAATCATCGATTTGACAGTAGCTCCAGTTCTCGCTAATAGGTATAATAGTTATGTTCTCCATGTGTGTGATTTTAAAACATGTATTTTCATTTATTAAATTATTCTCTCATACCTGTGTGCCATAGGGATTTGTAAGGGAAGGCTTCAGAAAAACAAGATATAACTTGTCCACATATTGTGCAGACATTTCTTCTTTTTTCTCCTCCATGACATCGTGATACTTTTAGAGTAATAATCAAGGGGGGTAAGTGTAGAAGTTTGATGAAAGACTTCCATAGCTGGGCTTCAAAAGAAAAATGCTCAGAACAGAGAAGATGTAACACCAATATACTCTGTTCAAAACGACCTTCAGTGGGACCTTCATGTAAGTGAATTAAATAAGCAGGGACAAAGGAATGCTTGAAATGGCAGTTAGGCTGCTTGATTTGTCTTGATTTATAATTACTGGAAAAACAGGTTATACATAACACACATCAAATCACCCTCCCTGAAAAAGAAACTAGTACAGACATGTGCACAGAGGACCTGGTGTCATCCTGCTAATTTCTGAGAAGTATTTTTAATCAGATCCCTTTCATCAGAGATAATTACTGAAGAGTAAAGTATTATGTAACTTGGTCTTTCATTGAATAAAAAAGACTGGAAATGAAATAAAAATAGACATTCTAGCCAAATGGTTGAAGTGAATGGGAGTGAAGTAAATATTCAAAACCTTACAAGAAAAGAATTATGAGAAATATTCCTAAAATGATTAGAAATGTAAAGGAGACAAAATTTTGATTTTTGTGGAAATAAGATTTTTATTGGCTTTTTCTTCAGTTACTTGAAAACCAAGAACATAGCTCCTGATCTGAAAACATAGGTAAAGATCTATGGAGTATTTAGTTATTGCCAATTTAAATTTAAATGAGCCTCTTAAATTAAAAAAATGTCACTATATACCATTGATCTTTAAAGCGAAACAGCAAAATGTTGAGCTATTTTGATACTGTTCTAATCCCTCTATGCAGTAAATTACATTGCATCATGTTAATCTCAGAGATAAGAAGAGAAAATGTATTTTAAATCCATCCAGCAATAAAAAAAACTATAAAACAAAATTATTTCATTGATTCCTAGTCTCCCCATCTGGTTGATGCCTCAATTCTCCATATTTTTGGCATATTTGATACAATTCATGTCTCCTTTGGATTCACCCGTTTGAACTGGGTGATTTAATGTTCTTAGGGTTACTTTTACTTTTATGTTAATTTATTAGTACATCATGTAGTGCATCATATTTGCATTTCTAGTGAAAATATGGTATAAGTACCTTACATATCCAATTTCCTTTCTCATTCCCTCTCTCGACCCTCCTCCACCCTTCAGCCCTCACCTCAGCCCCCTTTTCTTGGTGCACACCTGGGTACATTATGCTTACTTTGCTTGTGGGGACTGAGACCATAAGGACAGCACATCCCATTCTTTCTTTAATCCTTTATCCCTGCCCTCCTTCCCCCTCGCTACATCTCTTGATCCTCTTCCTGTCCAACAACCATCTCCATACTTCTTATTATCTGTTAGTTTGTGTTTGACTTACACTAGCTTCTCAGATAAGAGAAACAACGTGACATGTAAGCTTGTGTGTCTGATTTATTTCATTTAACATTATGGTCTCACTTTGCACCCATTCTCCTATGAATAACTCAAGCTTATCTTTCTTTATGTCAGGGGTGGTACTCCACTGGGTATAAACCCATTCATCTGTTGGTGGATGTATGAGCAGCCTTTAAAATCGAGCTATTCTAAATTGTGATGCCTTAAACATAAATACACATTGTTATGGTAGCGTGATGTCTTAAGCTCTTTGGGCTAAATAGATTGGAAAGAGCTTCAGGAAATGGAATTTGTAGTTTTATCTTTTAGAGGAAATTCCATACTGATTTCCATAGTGGGTGCACTAGTTTACATTCACACCAAAAGCTTAGAAGCATTGCTTTGCCCTCTGCAGTCTCTCCTGCATTAGTTACTCTTTGAGTTCTGGATGATGGCCATTCTTTCTGGGGTCAGATCGACTCTTCAGGTTGTTTCAATTTGTGTTTCTCTCTTGCTCAACACTGTTGAGCATTTCTTCTGTACTTATTGGCTATTTTTACTTCTTCTTCCATGAACTATCTGTTCATTTTGCTTGCTCATTTTTCAATTGCATATTTTATTTTAGGTTGCCTAATGTTTGTGTTCTTTATATATTCTATACATGAGGCCTCTCTCTGAAGAACTGGCAAGATTTGTTCCTATTCTATAGGTTGTACTTTTCTTTTGTTGGTTATTTATTTTCCTGTGAAGAAGGGTTTTTTTTTTAATTTCATATGATCCCATGTGTTGATTCCTGGAAATATTTCCTATGCAACTGAAGTACTGTATGACTTCAAGAGTTGTACCCATCTTGTTTTCCAACAGGATGTTTCTGATTTAACATATACTTCCTTTCAATACACTCAGAATTGCATGCGATTTTCACCATACCCCATTAAGACATTTTGATCATATCCAAAAAAGATCATCACCCCATGAGCTGTTAGACCCTATCCACTAATCCTCCAGCTTTAACCAAATGCTACCCAACTTTCTAACTCTCAGGATTTGCTTATTTGCATATCCCTTTATTGTACTGATATGATAGTTTTTTGTGACTAGCCTTTCACTTAACATACTGTTAAGATTTATGCAGGCTTATAAGTTCCTATACTATTCTCCTTTTAAAATTAAGTATTCTATTTTATAGACATGCCACATTCCTCTGTTAGTAGAAACTTGGGTTGTTAACAAATACACACCTAATGTGACTGCTTATGTACCAGTACATATGTAGGTATATATTTTCCTTTCTTTGGGAAGAGGAATCATCACATCAAGTTACATCGCTGAATATGCTTTTTGGAGGCAGCACCACGACACTATCCAAACTGCCTATTTTTCACTTCACTGGCAATGTGTAAGGTGTATTAGTCACATTTCTATTGTTAGGACAAATACCTGATGCACAAAACTCAAAAGATAAAAAGATTATTTTAGCTTATGCTTTCAAAGGTTCCAGTCCATGGCCAGCTGTCTCCAAGAAAGTCACAGCATGCAGGAGAAAGCTGCCTGCCCTACGGCAGCCCAGAAGTAGAGGGAAGTGGGTAGGAGTTAGGGAGAGAGGAATAAAGTGTGGATGTCTCCCAGGCCGCACCTGCCGGCCCCATCTATTTATTCCCACCAGATCCCATTTCCTAATAGCTTCTTCAATCAGAAACTCTGCAGTGACCATGGATGAGGCTGCTGCTCCTACAATCTCATTACCTCTCAAAAACCTCAACTAAAAACACATGAAATTTAGGAAACATTTTCTATATAAACCGTAATGTTTTTTTGTTCCAGAAAAGCTTATATCCATCTCATTAGTAAAAATTCATTTAGTCTTTTTCCAAGGATGGCAAAAATCTCAATAGTTCAGACATTGTTTAGAAATCCAATCTACTCTCCACTGATACTCAAGACAAACTCTTATATATGAGCTCCTATGAAAACATCAGTCAAAGAAATTATATGCTCCTTTCATTTATATTTTGGTTTTCTCATGTAGGAGAAAGCATGCAACTTCTAAGCTGCGTTCCTGATTTAAGTTTCTTAACATTATGACCTTCAAATGCATCCATTTTCCTACATATGACTCTATTTATGGCAAGGTAGTGCTCCACTATATATAAATACCACATCTTCTTTATCCATTCATCTGTTGATGGATGAATATATGAGGCTACTTCTAAGATTTAGCTATTGTGAATTGTATTTCTGTACACATGGGTACCCATGAGTCATATTTAACATGGTGTTTAAAATCTCCTGGAAAGATATCTAGAAGGAGAACTGCCAACTCAAATGAAATTTCTATTCTTAGTTTTTTGAGAAATTTCAATACTGACTTGCATCATAGTGTTATTTACTTAAAAATAGAGAGGCATATCTTATGCATAGAAGATAGAGATGGAGGTGAAAGGAAGGAAGGGAATGATGAAAAATAAGAGAAGGAAAATGTGTTATGTTACATGTAACAACTGTCCACAAGGTGGAGTTGTTATGATGCACTATAAATAAGAACTAATAAAAAATAAAAGTTGAAACACAAAAGTCATGTACTCCCAATGTGTAAACATTCTCATTTGAAAATGGAGGAGGAATACAGGTATAGAAAGGAATTAGAGGGCCGGGGAGATGGCTCAGGTAGAATAAGCGTTTGCCCGGCAAACGCAAGGACCTGAGTTCAATCCCCGGTTCTGCCAAAAAAAAAAAAGAATTAGATTTAAGGAAAACTGAAGCCCAGCAGGGTGAGCATTAAATTCCACCACCTGGAGCATATAGTTCTGTACTGCAAGCTACAAGGGGTTTCTGCAATCCCTTATCCTCTTTTGGGATGGCTGTGCTTGCTGCATGTAGTTTTTTTTGTTTTATTTTGTTTTGGTTTTTTCCTCAGAGAAAAGCCCATGTTCATAGAATCTGTGGTTTCCTGAGGTATCCACTCCAGTATATGTTTGTGTCATGTCATAGTGAAAAATGCTTAGCTTCTTTTTAATGCCACTAATCTCTTCAGCAAACATACCTTCTTTGGCCAGAAACTTACATGTGCTTCTTTCTTGCCAAACTGAAATCCACTCTTGGTCCTTTCTGTTTGCTTGATTCTTACTAAAAATCTGGCTAAAACTATCAGGCAATACTTATGCCAGGCCTTGAATATCTTCCCATCTTGAAATTTTTTCTATCTGATTAATTAGTCTAATACCTTTAATTCCATCTCACAAAAAGGCTTTAGTACATAGACAAAATGCAGGAAACTTTTTGCAGAATGTAACATGAATTGACTGTAGTCCAGTTTCCAATGGAGTCCTCTCCCCTTCTGCAACATCAGGAGTATGGCCTTTATTGACCAAACTTCTGTGAGTGCTCTTCTCTGAACTCTGAGCAGAATCACTCAATAGACTCTGATTATGGACTTCTAGGCTCTCTCCAGCTCTTTTCTCCAGATTTTTCTCAGTTCCTCCCTTAAAACAGTTTCAAGGCTTCTGTTCCTTCTAGTCAGGAACAACCACTCTTCTTGGTGAGATGTGTTTACATTTATTTTAATTTAATTTGTTTCATCCTTTTAGAAAATTAGTGCTATGTTCTTTTGTGACATGTATTTCCAATTATTTCATTTTACTGTGCTATCATGTGAAGATTTTTGGGGGCCAGAAGATTAGCTCAGTGCAACAGCACCTGCCTGGCAGTTACGAGATCCTTAGTTTGATTCCCTGTACAAAAAAAAAACAAAAGAAAAATTATTTTAAAAAGAAAATATTTTCTTATTTTTATGTTTGAATTAATCATTAAAATTTGTAGATATACAATTGATTTTTTACACTGAGATGTAACTTTGAGATCTCATTTAGTTCTAATAATTTTTAGAATAATTGTTGATCTTTCACTAGTATTTTTAATTATGGAAATACACTGATTTTTCTATTTTTTCCATATCTATAAACGAAATCATGTGGATATTTCTTATCTAATTTATTGTTTAATACTCTACTGATACAGTTTTTTTTTTACACTGGGATGAAATAAATCTCATTTGTTCATAGTACATAAGTTTAATATATTACTAATCTCCTTTTACTGTTGTTTTTGATGATTTTTCCATGTATTTCCATAAGAGATATTCATATGTATGGAACTTTTTCTGGAAATGTCTTTTGCTAGTCTATGGGTATCAATATATACTTGCCTTACACAATAGGCTTAGAAGTACTCTCATGTCTTTTGTATTTTTACCAGATTTTGTGAAAATTTTATATTGATTTTTCTTTGACAAAATTAACCAGTGAAGACAACTAAACTTGACCTTGTCCTTTTCTTTGGTTAATTCAATCTTTTGGTTTTTAATAGATCCACTTAATTGGCTGTTTCTTATGTCAGTATTAGTAATGTGTTAATTTAGAAATCTGTCTTTTTAATCAAATTATTTAATATTTTTGGCATGAAATTGTTTATATTACTTTTTCACAAAGCTATTTATTTCAGTAAAGTTAGTACATTGTTTTCCATTATGTTTGTTATTATTATTATTAGTAGTAGTAGTAGTACATTCTGGTTTTGGAGTATCTATTTAAAGTCTAAATAGTTTAAGTATCCTATTTGCACAAGGTGTGGTGATCTGTGCTTGTAATCCCAGCCATTGAGAGGCTGAGACAGGAGGATCCCTGTGAGCTCAAGGCCAGACTATGCTACAAAGTGAGTTTAAGGCCAGCCTAACGCACTGTTTCAAGGAGATCATATAATTCTTGAAGAATTTTTCTATCATCTTTTAAACATAAAACACTGAATTTTCCAACTATTATTGAAATCCTTCACCTTGATGTTTTATTGAATTTTCTAGTTGCTCTAACAGAACACCCAACATCCACAAGTCAAGAGGGGAAAGATTTATTTTTATCTTACATTTTATAGAAGGTTTCAGTGCACACTTGGCTGGCTACAAGACAGAGGCACAGACGGCAGCGGGGCAACGGTTCATGACGTGAGGAAACAGTAAAAGCAACAAGCGATGAGACAGAGAAGACAAAGCTCTCTGTGCGCTTTGTGTCGTCTGGAGGCTACCAGCCCTCAGGTTGGGGCAGCACTCACGTGCTCAATCCCAGCACTGGATTATGAACCAATCACAAATTCTAGATTCAACCGCCTTTGAAATATCTGACTCTTGTGACTGCATGAGGCTTTGGAAGGACATCTAGACACAAGACATAACTCCTGGTGAACATTTAGTTAAAACGATGTCTAGCGAACAATTTAATCCAGCTTCTTCATAGGCCTTCGTGTCTTCATGAACATGGGTGCTCTGTTTGACCTTCCTAGGATTATCTCAGACATTTTCTTTCTTGTACAAAGACTTTTCTAGCTTACCTTCTCATATTACTTCAGAATATTGGGGGAAAAGCAAAGGAATTCAAAATGGAAACAGATTTGACTCAATATTTGCCTGATATAGATTATATTATGTTATGTAAAAGTCATTGAAAGAGGACAATGTCTATAGGCTCATTTGACATCATTTTTGCCATTAAATGGTTCGATTTTTTTCTTTGTACTGGAAATCGAACCTAGGACTTGCGCTTGCCAGGCAGGTGCTCGTGCCACTGAGCTGTCTCCCTGGCCCCCTGGGTTCTTATTTCCCTATTAGTCAGTCAGAATTTGGTGTGGTTTAGAAAGAAGCTGAGAATTCTTCTAAGCCTTGTGTATTTTTGTTTCTGGAAATGGGAAGGGGTACATACCTTATACATAAGAAATTTCTAAAGTTTTTCTGGTTTTTTTCCTCTCAAAAACTTAAAATATCTCCATGTAGCTCCAATAACTTCGCCGAGAATTATAACACACAGGATCGGCAAATGCCTGCCTGAGAAAGTCTCCACTGCACAAGAGAAGATACTCACAATTCAGTCTGTCACAAACATTGGCTGCAAAAGGGTACCTTCCTTATGACCAAAGCACAGTTCTTATTTGCCCCCAAATCACTGCATATTGTTAGCCCTCTTTGCCATTAATGTCTTTCTTTTTTTGGCCTCTCTGAAAAAAAACTGTGGATATTTTTCAGGGAAACCTTTACTGATTTTTTTCTTGTAGTCATAGAATAGTAACTCAGACGTACAAGATTCTAAGTAAGTGGACTTGCAGAATCGATAGTGTAATTTATGATTACTTTTTAATTACCTAATATATTTTCAATATTCATGTTATAATGCAAGTGGGACTTAAAAGAGTAGTGCTCTATTCCACCAAAGTCCAAATTTATATTGTTGGGCCAGCCAAATAGCTCAGCAGATTAAAGCACCTGCAAGTAGGCACAGGGGACAGGGGTTCGATTCCCCAGCCTTCTCTGCCAGCCCCACCCATCGGACACACTGTGATGGCAATTGAGACTAGGCACACGCCTATAATCACAGCTGGGAAGCTGTAAACAGGTGGATCACTATGAGTCCGATCTAGTAGTGAGACCCTGAACACCCTGTAGATACTTCTCTAAAATACAAAAAAAAAAAAACAAACAAACAAAAACAAAAACAAAAACAACTTTATGCTGCTATTTTGCTTTTACACATAATGTCTTAACTTTTATGTAATGGAATATGTTTAGTTTAACAACTCCTGGCACACTCAGTGCCTATGTTCAAAATGAACCTGTTGATTTCTGTCTAACATGTTTCAGGTAAGTGGGCAAGCCCCCTTTCTTCCTTGACAATTGGATGTTATATGCTTCACTCTCATTTCACTTAGCAATTTTTTAAAAATGTATTTCATACACAGTCTTACTATGCAGCTCAGACTCATAGTGATCCTCCTGTCTCAGCCTCCCAGCACTGGGATTACAAGCTTGTGTCACAATGCCCAGTCTGGGCAGCCAGCTCAATGCTCATGGGGCAGAAACCATGCGGCATGTGGGGTCAGGGGTTGAACCCAGGTCCCTACACTTGCCTAAGTAGGTGCTTAGTCCACTGAGCTATCTCCCTAGCCCCACGTTAGCAATTTTTTAAAAGACTTTTTCTGCTTATATTCAAGGTAGCTCCAATAAATTCCCCAGTTTTCAAAATAATATTTGATCCTGTCTCCTCTACAAAGGTTCTGATAATACCGGGTCACTATTTATCGTCTGTAGTTGACTATTCTGAAGCCAGTCAAATATTTCGTTTTGTCATCATTCTGAGTCTCACAGCCAGCTTGTAGTAAAATCTTGTATTTAAGCAACAAGTACATATTTCTTTTCATTTCAGAAAACTGTATTAAGAAGACTAACTTTGAGTCTTATTTTATGAGCATAATCAAATCCTGGGCATTTTATTTACTTAAAAATTGCCATAAGGTTTAAAGGCCTTTAAACCTTAAAGGTTTAATGTATTACCTAAATGTAATACATAAAAGTATTACATTCTTTTTTTTAGTACACTAATGTATATTATTGAAAATTAAAAAAATAAAATTAAGTAAATTATAATTAAGAAAAATTATAATCTTTCTCCATCATCACTTCAGTATTATCTGTCCTTGGATAAATGTACTGTTCAGATTTTGGGGTGTATGTACTTCCGGTACCCATTTGGCAATCCCCTATATATGTATTTATTTATGTACTTTAAAACTAACTATTATATAAAGATTTAAATTACAAAATGCTAATTTGTGAAAATTTTACCTATTACCACACATAAATTCAAAGATTATATCACATTAAAAATTTTGATTACTATGATTTAAATTATTATAATCATCACATCGTGAAAACAAATTATCAACTAGAAAAACAATTAAAGTTAAAGCATAACTCTTCAACTCTTTGTTTTTTTAAATATTCAAAATAATCATCTGACATGATTACAGAATACATATTATTTTCCAAAATCACCAGTTTAAAAGTGATATATATCTGGGGTTCATACTAGAACTTCCAGTAATTCTTATTAGAACTTTTTAGTTTAGGAAATTTCACTCCAACAGTGAAGCTTGATTAAGTTCTAAAGTTGATGCTAACATATTGAAAAATATCTGAGAAATGGTTTAATCTCACTATAAAAAAATTTCCTGAAAACATTTTCTTATATTCTAAGTATTCACTTGGATGCCTCCCTCATGGCAGTAGAATATATATGTAAGGACAATTATAGCCTTTTCTTGAAGCTAGTAAAATCTCTGATTCCAATAACTCCTACTTAAACTCAAGCCTAGCACCAGCCCCACCCCCAGTGCTGGCTGGGCTGGCCAGTGTCCAGCTGTGGGGGTACACCCTGAAATCCCATTGATGGGGAGGCTGAAAGCAGGAGGATCAACACGAGTCCAAACTGTGAAGTGAGATCCGGCAACAACCAAGTACAATAAATAAGTAAATAAAAAAAAATAAACCCAAGGCTAAAATGAATTAATATAGTTTTCTACATAGTAATAATCACAAAAAGAAAACATTAAACCTGTGCTTTGGATCATAAAAACATACCAACACCATATAGAAAGTTTTCACTTTTAAACTGCAAGAAATATAACATAGTCATAATTTTGTTATATAAAAATCCATTTTCACACAGTCTCCACAGGCTCTGTTTCATAAAAATCTACTTTAACTTTTTCTCAAATAGCAGTTACAAGTGTGATTTTATGAGCCTAATAACTCTTGCATCTATCTACATTAAAGTCAACAGGTAAGTTCAATAGTTTATAATTTTTTAATCTACTTGCCTATGACTTGATATACACAAAACGGACTTTAATGAGTTAAACTCTTCTGAGAAACTGTTTCTCACCTATGAGTTCTCTCCATGCTAATTCCTAAATAACATTTAAATATATTGGCCAATTGTCTAAAATACCACATTTAAAACCTCCATTCTGTCAGCTCATTAGCTATTTAAAGAGCAAGCCAGTATGCAAATGAAACAATGAAAATATACTTTAAGAAGTCTGCCAAGAAAGGAGAACCAACAGTAGAGAGAGGGAGACAGAGACAGAGACAGAGACAGAGACAGAGACAGAGACAGAGACAGAGACAGAGACAGAGAGATAGAGAGAGAGAGTGAGCAATAGATTAGACTTCTCTGTGGTAGGAATGCAGTCACTTCAGCTATCATACGATTAGAAAGAAGCTGTGATAGGGTTTAGATTATTCCAGTGAAAGCAAAACAGTGGGGCTTTATCTCGTTTCCTATTTTGTACGCCTGAAGGGACAGTTTTTATAGCCCGGGTTTCACATTCACAGGTACCACACAGGTAATCAGAGCCAGCAGTGAGGAGTGAAAGGAAATAAGGATGTCTGGAGTCTTTTGCCCCCAGAAAGCACAAGGCATCCAGACAAGAAGAAGAGGGAAGAACCATGACATGAGAGCAGGAGAAAGACAAGGCTGCCGGCTCGTTCACGCAGTCGCGCGTCAATTGCCTGCACTGCTGCTCCTGTCAGGAAGCGCATCTCAAGATCTCTGTTTTGAAAAAAGTAGGGAAATGGCCCACAGGGCATAAAGATGGACGCGCATATCAATTTCATAATCAACTGAACACAAGGGCATGTAACTTACCCATTTTCAAAACAAACATTGTTAAAATATTTATGTGTCATTTTCTACAACTTTGCAGTATGTAAGCTTCAAACATTCCAAACTACAGAAAAATCAAAATAATAACTGTTCATTTGTCTATCACTTTCTGAATTAAAAGTTTTGATTTGTACAAATGCTATCTGTGTGTAGATACAAGCATGTATACATTTGTCACGATTCAAAACTAGTTAATCAGTTTCGATGTGTATATCCTAAAGAAAGGCATTCATTTGTGTAACTCCAGTAACTGCACACACCTTATAAAAATAATAGTAATTTTATAACATCCTACTTAGGCCAAACAATAACTTCCCAAAAAACATCCTGAAAATGTCCTTTATAACCATTAGTATCCTAAAATTTATGTACACATTAAAATCCAAATCTGATTCACACATTGCATTTCCTTATTATCCCTCTTTATTTTAGAGTCACTGAGATTTGATATTAACTGTTGGATCAAAGTGCATTTGCTTTACAGACAGGTGAGGGTTGTTATTTGCATTGCAGAATGATTAAGTACAGCCCCGGGCTTCCCCACTAGACGCCTGTAGCACTACTCCCCAGTTGGGAACAATCAGAATGGTGTCCTGATGCCACTAAATGTCTCCAGAGGAAAAATCACTTCTATTAAGAATCCTTCTTCAACTAGAAGAATACTTCTCTCTACTCTTTTCATGGTTTTTATGAACCTAACCTGGAAAAATGTCTATAGCTCACAGCTGAATGAGTTCCACTCTGAGAGTACTACTATTCCTCTAGAGGCAGCTTGGGAACTGGGAATCCCAACAGCGACAACTAGCCTCTGAGCAAGCACAAAACCTACCTAAGGAACTCTCCAGTTCTGATTTCCTGTTAATTCTTCCATCTATTGTCTCATAGTTGCGGCCTAAGATCTATGAGTCTGAGCTTGCTTGCTTGCTTTCTCTTTCTTTACTTTTTTCTTTTCTTTTCTCTTTCTTTCTTTCTTTCTTTCTTTCTTTCTTTCTTTCTTTCTTTCTTCTTTCTTTCTTTTTCTTTCCTTCCGTTTCTTTCTTTCTTCCTTCCTTTCCTTTTCTTTCTTTCTTTCTTTCTTTCTTTCTTTCTTTCTTTCTTTCTTTCTTTCTTTCTTCTTTTCTTCAGGTATACAAACTGATCCTTGTTGCAAAATCAGTTTGAGTGGGGGGGGAATCTATGTCTTATGACATGAACTCCACAGATCTTTGAAAGGCTATAACTGACGAGCTTTCTTTTAAATTACCTCTTCTTTTAAATTACTTTAAATATTTCTCTTTTCCAGACTAACAAGCAATCATACATTCTTCTCTAATCTTTCTTTGTTCTTCTTCTTTCTCTGCTGAATTTTCTACTTTCCCCTACTTACAGTTTGAAATGCTATAATGAATACCATATTGTTTTGTACACAACAATATCCCATATTTAATGGTTTCAGCTATCATCAGTGGTGAAGTGCACTTATTTTTCATGTTTATATCTAATCAAGATTTTCCATCACTTTCCATTTGATCCTTTTATTTGAGGAATTTTCTTTTAATCTTGCCATGTTAACCAACAATTTAACAGGATTTCTTTATGCCATGATTATTCTGTATCTTTATTTAACATTTCTATTAATAGGCATTCGTCCTGGTAATAATGGAAAACGTTACCACCAGTTTGGCAGACAGTTTATATCTAATAGTCAAATTTTTAGATATTTATCCAAAAAAGTTGAAAATCTGTTTTAAAAAAACCTATATACATAGATGTGTATGACAACTTTATTCATAATTGTCAAAATTAGAAGGCAACTAAAAGGTCATTCAGTAAGATAAGGGGTAACTAGGTAAAGAAATATCATTCAACACCAAAAAGAAATGAGGTAGAAAAAGACCTAGAGGGACAGTATCATGTATATTACTAAGTCAAAGAGGTCAAATTGGAAGGTTGACATACTGTAGGATTCCAACTAAGACCTCTGGAAAGGAAAAAAAATATGAATAGTTACCAGAGAAGAGAGGTGGAAAAGATGAAGAGATATAAAACATAAGGTTTTTAGAATGGTGAAATTACTCTGTATAACAGTGGAATAGTATATACATATTCTTTGTATTTGACCAAAGCCAAAGAGTGTATCATGCCAAAAGCAAACCCTGGCATGACTCTGGGCGAGGATGTGTGGCTGTTAGGTCCAATTACATCAACAGGATTTCTTTATGCCATGATTATTCTGTATCTTTATTTAACATTTTTGTTAATAGGCATTCGTCCTGGTAATAATGCAAAATGTTACCACCAGTTTGGCAGACAATTTATATCTAATAGTCAGATTCTTAGGTATTTATCCAATAAAGTTGAAAATCTGTTTTAAAGGAACACAGGGCTGGGGTAGGACGTGCTAAGAGAGGCTGTGCCTGTGTAGGCCCAGGGGACTATGGGAAATTCCTCTATCTTCCCCTCAATTTTGCTGTGAATCTAAAACTACTCCTGAACAAGTGTATTAAATATTCTGTTAACTATGTCTGTACCTCTTCCGGAGCCCTAGCTTGACTGCCCGGTGATCATTGTGTTTCTTGATCTGTCACACTAAGTATAATCACTATGTTCTCTTACTTCTTAGTCTAGAGCAGATGTTTTCAACTTGCAATGTGACACAAAAATCACACGCAGAACTTGTTAAAATGCTCTTTCTAGTCCTCATCCTGAGAAAACTATATTGAGTGCTTTAGCATACAATTCATGCATATGAATTATTAATAAACATCTTAGATCCATCTGAAATAGATGACCCAGAAACTAACTCTTGAAAGTCTTTTGCCTGCATTCTGCCTGCATCTTCCACTTTTTCAACTTCAATCCTGTCTTACTCGCACTGGCTACAATGCCTCTTTTGCTGGTGATCCCAATGCTTGGTTCCTTTTGCCACAATCATTCCTTTGTCAATTGCTGAAGTAATCTTCTCCAAATGCCATTTTTATCACATCACCTTCCCGCTCAAGAATCAACTGCTCCTAATATATCAAGTCTAAACTCTTGGCCTATAATTCAAGGTCCTCTGTCAACTAGCACTTTTGTACCTCTCCAGTGTTATCTTTTCCCACTACAGACTGACTGTGCCCTCCAGCTAACTCCAGCCAACTTTCCACTCTACCATGCTGCTTTCTTGGGTGGCCCTGAGTGTCCCCTCAGCTAGCCTGCTACTCCCTTTCATTTCCCCGGCACAGAATACATATTTATTTCCAGCTCACCTACCTCAGAAAAATTTTTCTGATTAAAACTTTCCACCTTCTCATTGACCTGACTGAATGAAAATTGTCATACTAGACTCTGATCCAGATGGGTCAAAATCACAGAAACCTCTACTGTCAGAAAATATCAGTGATAATATTTTTCTAGTGGACCTATGAGAGCAAACTGCTACAATATTAGTATTAGTCAGAGTTTTAAATTAAGAATTAAGAAATCCTACTAAAATGCACAGCCCAAGGTGGGCCTGGTGGCAGCTATATGTAATCTCAACTACTGGGGTGACTGAGGCAAGTGGAGCACAATATGAGGACAGTATGTTCAATGTAGTGAGAACTTGTCTCAAAACAAGAAAGAAAAAGGTCTGGGGATGTCACTCAGTGCAAAGTCCTAGGTTGAATATCCAGTACCTACTCCCAACGTTTAATACATACGCTAAAATTTTAAAGTAACATTGTAAAAAATGATGAAAAGACTGGGGAGATAGCTCAATAGAACAAGTGCTTGCCTAGTAAGCTCAAGGTCTTGAGTTCAATCCCCAGTACAGCAAAAAAATAAAAAAATAAAAAATAAATAACAGTGTATAATTCTATAGAAATTACTATCAGGCAATAAGTGATTGGAGAACAATTATTAAGTTAAGGACTGGCCAGATAGCTCAGTGGACTGAAGCACCTATTTAGGCAGGTCCAAGGATCAGGGTTCAATCTCTGGCTGCTGTGATGGCCCTTCCCTCAGGGTACTCTGAGACGGAGACTGAGACTGGGCTTAGTGGTGCATTCCTGTAATCCCAGCACTTGTGAGGTTGAAAACAGGAGGATTTCTAGAGTCCAATCTGTGTAGTGAGACCCTGTAGACCCTGTACTAAAATACATAAATAATAAGTTAGCAAATGCCAATATTAAAATGAAGGTGGATAAGTGCCTGCCTAGCAAGTACAAGGTCCCGAGTTCCATCACAGTGCCAAAAAAATGAAATAAATAAAATAAAACAGAATGTGGAAGTATCCAATATCAGATAGAAATAAAAAGAAAGGAAAGTCCTTATGAGTCAGCCAATCATCTAAATTCTTTCCAGAAGTTGTTTCAGTTTTGTAAGACTGCATATAACCATCATTCATATATCCAACCAACTGCTGTCCTCTTAGGGATAATAATTTCCTCAGCCGATGAAGCGATGCTCTAGTGGAGATGTTAGTCCACTGGCGTGCTACATGGATGCCTGATTCACTCAGTACAATTTCCACATATTTCTGTGCATTAGAATTCCTGAATGTTCCTTCTCTTCCATAGCTTCACCAACAATTAGACCTACTCACCTTCGAAGTTCACTTAATTGAATGAATGATGTATGATATCACACTATGACGTTACAGCACATCATGGCTTGATTTGCATTTATATAGTTACTACAGAATTTTCACATCACCTAGAGATATTCCAGAGACCTTATCTGTGGATGCATCCCTGATTGTGTCTGTCTACCTACCACATATTCTCTCTAATCCCTCCCTATATTTGTTCTTTATCAGTCAGACTGACCTCAGAAATTATTGTCAAAATTGCAGATTTTTGCTGGCCCCCTTACTTTGCTTGTTTTGTTTTGTTTAAATCAAAAGAAAAAAGCTTTAACTGTTAAGTTACAGAGAAAATAGGAAAGGCTTAAGTTAGGCATTTGGAGGGAGAACATTGTGATACAAGGGTTCAGACTGGCCCATCCGGCAAAGTAGGATAACCTCTTTGTTTTGTACATGGTAACCTCCAATATGCTTTGTGTGCACATTTGTATTACAGAGCCTCATAAATTTTATGAAAACTATTCATATGTGTGTTTTTCTAATAGGATCTGTAAAATCCAGAATTATAAAATTGAAAGTTTATCATCCCCAACTCCTAGGAATTGGCACATAAGTGGGATGGGGTGAAACCAAGATAACTCTCTCATGATTCTTTAGACAAGAATCAAGGTGCGCTGTGTTTTGAGGACACTCAATGGGTCTAGTGAGGCCACCTCACCTGCCACACTCAGAAGGGTCCACAGCCCAAAGTCATATCTACCTTGACACCAGAGCAAGCTCAGAAGTTTTCTGTGGAGCTCAAAGTTCCTTCTGCTTTCATTTAGGACAAAATGTGCACGTGCCTAATACGACTTCTGTCTGAGAAAGACTTCAATAGCAAAACTCCAACTCTCTGAATAATCGTCCTATATTGTAACACAATTGGGCATGGCTGCAATGCTGCAAAGGCCAGTGGAATGCAAGGGAAAGGGATCAGACACGCAGCCTCCGGGGTGCGCAGTTGCTGGCTTTTGGGACCTCCAGGTGCAGGAGAAATAAACCCACTCAAGGTGATGGGGAAAAGTCCCCAGATTAGCATGACTTAAGGTGGAGAAAAGTGTGAAAGGCACTAGGGGCTAGTACCCCAAGTGAGGCCACCTCACCTGCCAAGTGGGTGGGGCCAGCAAGCAAGGACTGTAAGCACAAAGATACAGAAAGCTGGAAATAAATAGGCTTGTCATTAAAATTTAAGATCAAAGTCACTGAAGTGGAGCTTAAAGTCAGACAGAAGCCAGAAATACTCTAGACAGGGAGGAACCAGAGTGGTAAACACAAGATATATTCAACTGGTAAAATTCAAGATATATTCTTTTAAATAACTATACAATTAAAACAAAGGGGTTCAAGGAGATGGCTCAGTAGAATAAGTGCTTCCCTGGCAAGCACAAGGGCCTGAGTTCAATCCCTGGTTCCACCAAAGGAAAAAACATAACTATACAACTTGCAACCTTACTAGCTTGTTCACTGGTAATAAATACATTTTAATATTCTCTCTAGGATGAACAGTTGTATCAATCAAATAAATTACTGTAAGAAAACAGAACTATTTACCCTCATAAAGCATAACATTGTAGTGGGTAAAGAAAGGCAATGGAGATGTCTATAAGCACGTGCGGCAGATGTTTATAGCTATTAAGAAAGATAATATATCAAGAAATAGAAATAGAGACAGGTTGCTGGATGAGATTACACTTAAATACATGCTGTAGACAAGAAAAGATGCTGAATCAATGGGTACAGGCAGAGAAGGAGTAAGCCAAGTGTTTGGTCACAGAGAACAGGAAGTACAAAGAACCTGTGCACACACAGGTAATGGTGATGCCTTTCTAGAAAACAGTGAAGCCAGAGAGCCCAAGTAGAGAAGGGCAGGAAAAGAGCACACAAACCCAGTCTACAATGGTAATGATGAAGATCAAGGAGACTTAGAGTCTGTTGCAATGATTTGCTTCATAAATTTACAATGAATCATATTTGGGACAAAAAGATATTTTAAACTGACTTGTAATTAAACACAATCAGCTTTATGCTAATCAAAAAATGATTAAGACAGAGCAAGGATGAGGGCCAATGAGATAGCTCAGCAGACTAAGTGCCTGCTTAGGCAAGTGCAGGGACCAGGGTTTGATCTTGGGCACCACATGCTGCACCAGCCCCATCCCTGGGCTTGCTGAGCCAGAGACTGAGTCCAGGCATGGTGGTGTGCTCCTGCAATCCCGGAGCTAGGGAGGCTGAAAACAGGAGGATTACTATGAGTCTGAGCTGCATAGTGAGACCCTGTACAAAATACATAAATTTTAAAAAACAGTAGAGTGAGGATGGAAACAGAAGAGGCAGGAAGCTTTTGTTGAAAACTGACTCTGGAATGATGGTTCCAATCTGGGAGGCAGAGCAGAAAGTGAGAGGCATTGAGAGGCTGGGAATGTTTTGAGTGTAAAATATTAATAGTTGCCTTGAATTGAGGGTTTGTGTGTTCAGACTTTGAGGTCTGCATGACATGATAAGCGGAGTTCATTAGAATGAGAAATCTTGCATGGTGTAAAATCAGAGTTCTATTTTTTAATATAATAAGATTGATTTTTTAATATAATCAAATTGAGACGGATATGTGAAGTAGTCCAAGCTCTCAGAGTGGAAAGCTGAAGCGAGAAGTCTGAATGGAGATGCATTTATCTATCACCAACATATACACAGTATTTAATTTCATGAAAATTCAGGAAATAAAGTAATGTACATATAGAAAAGACAAAAAGGTTGTTTAAGATTTGAGAAACTGAAAGCTTACCACCAATTAACACTACTTAAAAGGGTAGAGGAAGAAGAAAACAAAGACAACAAAGTGATAGCATTATAAAAGAATATATATATATATATATATGCATAATATGTAGAATAGGATATGTAACTCAGAGAAAACACAAAAAGTAAACATTGAATAGAATGTAAAATAGTAAATTTAAGTAGTTAATTATTTAGCAAAATAGAAGTTACTCTTTATATTTATATTATAACAACTAATAAAGTTATTGGTGCTTCATTTTGTTGACAGTGAAGACAATTATTTTTGTTGTAAAAGTCAAGAGGAATTAAATGATACAAATTGTAAATAAGTTGGATAGCTAAGCAGTATGCCACCATTTGTTGGTAATAATAACACAGACCTGGGGAGATAAATAATTAAATCATGAAAATTAATTTATTACCTACTATGATCAATTTAGGATAAAATTATGTCTTCAAATTTTGTCTGATTCTTCCATAGGATCTTCTGCAATGTTTAATTTTGATCAGTATATTTTGATCGGTATATTTTGATCAGTTTCTCTGAAGCATCACTAAAAATGGACATTATTTCTTTTCTTTCTTTTTTTTTTTGTATTTTAGGGAAGGGACTACAGGATGTTCAGGGTCTCACTACTAGGTCAGACTCATAGTGGTCTGCCTGTTTACAGCCTTCCCAAGAGCTGGGATTACAGGCATACCAGCATGCCCAGTCTCAGTTGCCATTTCAGTGCGCCCTGGGTGCGGGGCCAGCACAGCAGGCCTGGGATCGAGCCCCCAGCCCCTGCGCCTGCTTCTAGGCACTTTAATCAGCTGAGCTCTTTGGCCGGCCAAGATATTCTTTCTTAAATGCCTCAGAGAACTGATCTCATCATTTTTGCTATATTGCATGCAGTAGTGTTTCCTGGAAATAAATACCCTGATTGAATTAATCAACTCTTAAATCATTTTTCAGTATTAGTCATCAAGGTGTTCTTGGCCCCAGAGATAAGACCATGAATCTCATTTGTGGTTTAATGTAGATATGGTAATTATTATTTTCAAGGAGAAAACTGTCCTGGATAATTCTGGGCAGTAGCATTCTGTCTGCAGCCAGTATTGCACGATGAGCAAGCGGAATAATGGTTTCGTGTGTCCTTAGCACAAAGACTAATACATTTTCTTAATTCTGCTCTTAATTTTGCATTCAAATAGTGAATGGCCTCATGTCTCACACACTAAAAGTCCACGGCATATTTACTAAATATTTATTAAACTATATTAACCTGAGACTGGGCATGGTGCTGCACACCTGTAATCCTAGGAATGAGGAGGCTGAAAACAGGAGGATCACTATGAGTCTGAGCTGTGCAATGAGATCCTGTAATAAATATTAAAAAATACATCAAGGGGAACTCCCCGCGCGGGCCCCATCCTGTCCCTCTCTCAGACAGGAGCTTTCTTTCTCTCAATAAATATATTCTGCTCATAAAAATACATTAAAATAAAAATAATACAGTTTATTATTATGTTTTAAACCTATACAGTCAACTCCAAACCTGGTAATTAGATAAACAATAGAATTGGGAGTCAGCAGGCACTTTTGCCCAATGATCATGTTGTGTACGGTGTAGCAATGTGTAGTCATTTGTAAACAATTCCAAAATAAACCTGGTAATTGTCCAGGAATTACACTGGAGAGGAATGTTAAGTCTAATTTCAAAACGAAGGGTAGTTTTATTTTACAAAGACAGAAAAAATTAAATACGGTTTTGAAATACAAATAATCATCTATGTAATCCACGTCCAAATCAATGTGCTGGTATTTTGGTGTAAGATTATTGAACAAACTTTGAAAATGAAAATATAATAATAACAAGAAATCATTCCTTGGATTTTATTAGATAAAATTAGTAAGTTAGTACTTTTTAAATTTGAAAGTATTGAAGACAACCTTAATTAATTAATCCAAAAATAATTGCAATTGATTTTTACTTTATAGGCAAATGTACAATGATATTTTAATTATAGCTTTTACTGGATTCACAAAACAGTCTCATATTTCCTTACAATTTGAGGTATTACTTAAACTAATGAAAAAGGGTGTTCCACTGTTTAGTCACTGGTCTCTGTAACTAAATACATATAACTACAATAATATATAACAGTAAATACAGAAAATTGAGACTAAAGATCATATATATATATATATTTCATATTGTGATGCTTCTAATTTTAGTACTCTCATGATATAAAAGCAGATCCACTGACTTTGGTAAGGGAAACTATACATGTGCTTTTTTAGATGTAATAGGAAGTGAATTAAAGATTCGCTTCAAAGTTGAAATTACTTCGCTATCACAGAACTAATAAGCTGCTAGTTTTTTCCAGATTTTAGATCAAGGATATCCATAAAAATATTCATGTTCTCCCTGCTAATTATGCTCGTGAATACGTCCACTCTCCCCTTCATCATCACTTCATCACTTAGAATTCTACAGGGCACACATCACCATTTAATTTGATAATGTTTTTTTAATATGCTGTACTTTTGGAGTTCATAATAAAATTAAATACAAAGTACAAACTTCTCATAGTTATCAGTTGGGGTTCACTTATTATATCATACAGATAATCCATTAAGTAATGGCTGCTACAAACTCCAGGGACTGGAAAAACGCTAAATACCCATTTTCATGCTGGAAAGGGAGAATCCTGTTAATGAAAAACTCCCTTCTGCTATTTTTTTGTTTTAATTTTTAAAGAAAGTTGAAGGTCTCCCATTCCATGGAGCATCCAGTACAAGTGTGAGTCAGAAGGCCAAAGGGTCTGCACTGAGAGCCTGAGGCATGGGAGAGAAATATCCAAAGGAAGTGGAGCAGAGCAGAGCTGCTGACCAATCAGGAAGGAAGAAGTCCTTTTTTTCCCCTTTCTATGCCACTGAGGCTGCAAGCCTATTGGCTGTTACCACCCATCTCTGGGGTGGATTTTCCTTCCTCCTATGTTTGTTGCATACAAGTGGGTTATGAACAGAAGACACCCAAAACTATGCTCCACTAATCTAGTTGGCATTTCTTCATCCATTCAAGATAAGATCGCAATTGACCACATCACAAAATATCTGCTCCTCTACCCCCACGGTGTTCTTCACTTGTAACATCCTTCCCTGTTGTGGTACAAACTTACTTAGCACAAACTTGAGTGACATGTCATTATCCCACCGCGTCCAAGTTTACATCATGGTGATATCTTATCCTTCATTAATTTCTAGTCTTTCTTCTGTAATATAATAGCCATATGATCAGAGACTATATTTGATTAAGTTCCAAAAACACCCTGGAAAGGACTGATGCTTGAAAATAATTTGGAGATGAAGGAATTAATTCAAACAGATCCTTTATTACCAGGACAGTTAATTCCAATCAGTATGGCTATCATAGCCAGTTTTAGAACAGTGACAGTACAAATTTCTGGGCTATCGACTTCAGTGTCGCAGCAATACCCATTGTGCGTTACTGTGCTCGACACTGGCTGTCAGAGTGTCTAAGGCCAGCTGCAGAGAAATTAATACAGAGCACATGCAACCTCAAGCTGCACCCAGGTATGCTGGCAAAGGTTTTCCACTCTTGAAGCAGAGTGCAGGGAGTTGTCCAATCTCCCATTCCCTTTGTTCAGCCCTGCACAATTAATTCTTTAGAGACAAGCCCTAAAATGGTAATTTGTGTTATATGAGATCAGGTGAACATTGCATGCACTTTTCAAGATTCCCCCTCAAGACTTTGGTGTAGATGTTGCAGTGTGCCTGTTAACTTTTCTGGCAAAAGCTTCCTGCCTTCTTTTAAAATGTATTAGTGCTTGTTGGAACCTGCATGCTAGCTTTTCCTCTGAAATTAGGTCCCCACACAAGCAGCGTCACCATTTCAATGTCTGGGAATGTTATGCTTCTTCATTATTACCAGAAGGACTTCAATAAGAGGCAGAGAAACTGGTAACTTAGCATTTGCAAGAGTTTATTTGGATTCCGAAAGTTTTTTACACGGAGGGGGAATTTCCTAGGCATCTGGAAAATCGACCTGCTATTTGGCATGCTTTTCCTGTAATAATTTTACAAGCTGTAACTGCTTTGAGTGAAAAACTCCTTAATCACCATTACTCAATTTCAACTGAAAGGTCTAAAATCTGTTACCTCTGTTCGTATATTGATCTTAAGCATCAGCTCAGAGAATAGCACACATACTTAATAAACACATGGAAAAAAATCTGTTGTTAAAAATTCCGGAAGTCCTATAAGTGGCTTGTCTTAATGTTGTATGTCCTACAGAACTTGCATAACTATTTTAATTTTTTTCACAGGAAACTATTGAATGAATAAAATGTAGAATTAAATCTAAAGTTTAGAAAAAAATTATGAGCCATTCTAAGAGGTGAAATAAACCTTTCTGTATTCAAGACTAAATTGTTGATCTAGTGGTAAATAGTGGGGTATTTAATTCTCAATTAAATTTGGATATACATTTTTATAGTCTTGGAGGTCATAATTTACATATGCTGAAGTGTTTGCTTCCTTCTTTTCAGTTCTGTATTTTCAAGCATAACACTGAAAATGCATTTCTTAGCCATACACTAAATGATACCAACTGTATCATCAACGCTAAGATTTATTTCTGTTATTACAATAGCTGGAGTTTCCATCAAGGTTTCAAAGAATCTTTGAACCACATATGTCTGGTTCTTATTGTGGTTCACTCATTATGCATATCAGAAGTAGGCATGGCACATTGCAGAAATATATAAGTGAAAGCCTGTAGCAGAAGGGTCTCATACTTTTCAATGTCATCATTTCATGATGCACAACTGAAGGAATGAATATCATTCTCAAGGAGTGTATAGCATAGAGGGACAAATCTAGGATAATAACCTTGGCCTCCAACTATGAGGTCAGTCTCCCTGTCGGATTTCCGATTGCAGTCCCCATGCTTGTAATAAAATCAGGACTTTACTGGTCCACATACAAAAAGAGCAATAACTTTTTCTTACATAGGCCAGCTAATAAATACATTAGGCTTTTTAGGCCATATTGCCTTTGTCATATGATATGGCAATGTCAAGATATTGATATCTTTAGTTGAAGCATGAAAACAGTCTTTAGAAATCAAATGAACTAAAACTAGTCCTGTGTTGCAATAAAATTCATAAGAAAATTTTAAATCTCATATAGCTCTGACATGCCATTAAGCAGTATTCTTCTTGTTTTTTGTTTTTAAATTATGCTAGAATAAATTTGTGATAAATGCTATAAGCCTCCATTTGGGTCATTAGCTATATATACCTTTACCATTATGATCCTTTTTTTCTCTTGATCTTAACATTCCCTAACTTACATATAATTCTGAGTTCATAATTATGACTGTATAACACTATTCTGGGTGTCAGATTTGACTTTGGGCCTTAGTTTGCCAACTGCTGTATTAGATTTCCTAAAACATAGCATGTTTAAAGTCCTGTTGTCGATAAGCCTACAGGGTGACCAGATGAATACATTTGGGCATTTCCTTCACATTTAGATTCCCTTCTTTTTTTTTTTTTTTTTTCGGAACCGGGGATTGATCTCAGACCCTTGCACTTGCCAGGGAAGCTCTTATTCCACTGAGCCATCTCCCCAGCCCCCTTTAAGTTAGTAGTATTGATTTTTAGGTCATGAAAGCAGCACATTTAAATATAATTTGTCAGGCATTGTTTTCATTTTAAAGAGAATTTTAAAAAAATAAAAAAATAGAAACAATACAGAATTTCAAAAAAAAAATGAAAGGAATTCAATAATTGTTATATCGCATATTGTTGTCTTCAATGTAGTTGTTCAGATTCTCAGACATAAGCATGCAAAATTGTTTGAAAATTAAATATTAACTGTTTCTTTTAATAAACCAATAGAAAATAGTAGTATTACTATCTTAGTTCTCATATATGTCAGATATGTATGATATATAAAGATAAATGTATCTTTATACATCATATGCAAGATGTATATCATATATTATATATGCAAGATGTATATCATGTATTATATATTATATATAATATATGAGATATAGATCATATATTAGGCACATTATATACACACACAAGAAATATAATGGCATATTGGAGGAATGTATAAGTGAAGGACTGCAGCAGAAGGGTATATGATTATTACATATAAATATATATGTAATATATATTTATATTATTAAGAAATTTCTTTCAATTTCACAATATCTATTATACATTTTTTATCTTATTTACACGTTCATATTCTTACACTAGGAAAACAATACAGTATATATGTAGGTGTCACTGATTTCACTTATGAGTACTGTCTCTAGTTGCAATCATTTAACTATAAAAGCATCAACTTTATCTTTACAGCTGAGTAATACTCCACTGTATGAAAATACCACTTCTTTTTATGCATTCCTCAGTGGATGAACATTTGCGTTGTTTCTAAGATTTAACTATGAGAATTATGCTGCTATACACATGGGTGCACTTGTATCACTGTGATATGATGTTTTCAGTTTCTCTGGAAAATGTTTTACAGAAGGAGAATAGCTGGGTTGAATGGAACCTCTAATTGTATTTTTTGAGGAATCTCCACATTGATTTCCACATTGTTTGCACCAGTCTGCACTCCCACTAATAGTGGAAAAGGGTTCCTTTTTCCCCCTAATCCCACCAGCATTTGTTGTTTGTTTTTTTCTTTTTTCTTTTTTTTTTTTTTTTTTGTGGTGGTACCAGAGGAGATCTACCTGAGGACCTTGTGCTCGCCAGGCAAGCACTTACAGCACCGAGCTGACTCCCCAGCCTTGTTCCCTTCTTGATGATAGGCATTCTTTTGGGGGTCATATGGAATCTCAGTTATATTTAACAGGAAGTAAGTTACAACAAAAAGTATTTTGAGTCCACCAGTCCAAAGAAGAGTGATCTGCAGATAACAAGGGACAGCTAAGAATATTCAGATAGTCATGTAACCTGTATTGCCTCCTTTGATCAAAATATTTCATAATAATATTTGCATTATAACTATCAATTTATAGAAGGCATGATAATCTTTCCTTTGGTCAAAAGGAAGGGAATAAATTATAATCTACTTGTTTTAGAAAATTTTGTTAATTTCCTTTTATTAAAATCTCTTATTTATGAGATCTAAAAAAGGGGTCCAGAGAGATAGCTCAGAAGTGTAAGCACCTGTCTGGACACAAGTTCGATCCCTGGTACCACGTGCTGTGCGGGCCCCGCCACAGACACATTGAACTGGCTACTGAGACCGGTATGGTGGTGCATGCTTGTAATCCCCTCTCTAGGGAGGCTGAGACAGGAAGATCACTACTACAAGTCTGAGCTGCATAGCAAGACCGTGAACCAAATACATAAATTTTTTTAAAAATCTAAACAATATTAAAAACCTTGCTTTTCTCATTATTGATTTCTATCTTATAGAATATATCTTATATATATATATTATAATATATATAACATAATATAAATAATATATTATTATAATACTATTATATAATGTGTTATATATATTACATAATTCTAGTGCAACAAGGCAATAGAATTAGGGCAGGCTCCATGGTGCGCTGAGCTGTGCCTTTCCTCGGTTGCACTGTTGGCAGGACCTTCTCTGTTGGGTTTTGTCTTCTACTAATCCTTCCCCAGGAAGGGCTCCTTTGCCAAGGACTGGGGAGGAAAAGAGGAGGGGGGTGTGGCTCCTATTTTCTTCCACACGTTTTGACCATGAAATGTATGGCACAAAGAAAAAGAAGCAAATGATGATTTCTTTCTGCAGGATGGGAGATATCATTGCATATTTTACTCTTTTCTGCCATGTTTTGAAAATGTATTGTGAGAAATAAATCTCCTGTTGTAGAATGGCGATTAAGGACTATGGTACACATTCTTGTGATTTGAGTAAATTTATAATGCTCAGGAACTTGGGAGCTGTATTCAAGTTTAAAGTTAGACAGTACAAGTTCAGCCCCCACCTGTAACAAATTCTTTGTGTATTCCCCCCTATGTGTGCATAATCCACACCTAAAATCTTTCCTTAAAGGAAGTAAATTTACATTTAGAGCATAATTAATTAAATAAGCCTCCAAACAGAAAAGGGCAGTTTTTTTCCCTACATAATGCATTTATATTCACATACATTTTTCATTTAATAATGACCATATGATTCCCTTGCATTTCATTGGACCCTTTTGACACTATTTCCCTTAGAACAACACAGATGATGATTTTGCAAAACAATGAAGCACTGAAATTGAAGTGCTTCTAAATGAAAGGCTCTCAAATTTAGATTATTTCCCTTGTTGACTAAATAACTTTTGATGAAGTCTCATTCATAAATGTTTTTTTAACACGGGGGATTGAACCTATTGAAATATGTCCCTGGTCCTTTTTAATTTTATTTTGAGATAGCATAATGCTAAGTCATTACCTTGGCCAGGTGCAGCTCAGATTTCTCATCCTTCTTCCCCAAGCTCCCAGAGTGCTGACATGGCCACCACGCCTAGATGTGAGCCGAATTTCTTATCTGTTTATGTGTATTATAAATAATTATAATGTATCTTATAAATAATTTTGTGGTAAATATATTTTGTGCATACATAAAGCATTGTGACATATGTTTTTGCTAAAAAAAGAAAGGATACTTAAGGGGGCTCAGTAACTTCCTGGGAACCACAAAGTTAGTAATTGACAGACCTGGGATTTAAACCTCAGAATCTTAGCCTTAGAGTCAAGGAACCCTACCTAACTCAAGCTGCCTACCCTATAAAAATCCTGTTTTGAATATTTTAATAAGTATGATCATGTAACTTATACTATGAAACAATTTCTCAATATCAAAAACATATAAAATTTACTTTCACTTTTAAAGAACTTCCAACAAATTCTCTTGGCTTTCCTTGAAGTGAAGTTGTTCAAGGTCCTCCACTGAAAGGCTTTAACATACCTGACAATTTTTTTCTGTTCTATGTCACACAGCACGATGTCTTAATTGTTCTTAACTTTTAAAATACCTGTACCTTTTTCAAATTGTCTTCCATTATGTCAATATTTGTATGGCCCTTTTAAACCCAGAGATGTTCTTTTGGAAAACAGATATTTTTGTTTTTACCTTTTTATTAAAGGTTTGATTAATTATCTGATTTTATTTACATGGCCCAACATTCTTTCTCTAAGTGCTGCATCTGACAAGTATCATTTTGGAAGATAGAAGATTAAGTAAAATAATCTGTAGGGACACTGCCTGAGAGCATGTGAAAGAACAGATTGAATTTTCAAGTCAGTGTTCAACCGATATTCAGTGCAGAAGGCTGTGGGCTTACTATAGCCTCCTCATTTGTATGTTTGCATGCCAATTGTCTTTGTCCAAACCAAAGTAAAAATAATTTTATAGCTAGATTTGAGTGTTTAGAATTTCTAGAATCTACATTTTCATTTATACAAGAAATCTAAAAAATAGTTTCTAGTTTTGTTGCAGAAATGGATTCTCAGCCTTGCCACTTTTTACACTATCCTCTGCTATAACAATTACCAAAGCCACCATCACCTTTCGAGGTGAAGACGGATACAATTTTTTTTATAACCACTTATCTGTACTCTTGTCTTCTGAGGGGTTTTTGCACATGGAAATCAAGAAGAATCTTTTCCAAAAGCATAAATGAGAATAGGAAGTCCTTCTTCCAAACGCTCTAGCGTGTTCCATTCAAGGAAGATAAAATTCCAAATTCAAACGCGATGTGGTCCTCAGGACACAGCCTGCACGGGATTGGCGCTTCCGCTCTGGCCCGGCGCGGGCCTGCTCCTTTGTGTCTCTCCAACACTTGTAACTCTCACCAGACTTTTTCTGTTTGTTCCTCCTAAAGGGACCTTCTCCCCAGAACACTTTCTTGCCATCCAGACTTCCAGTGTAGAACCCCTGCTCATGCGGACTCCTCTGTGTTCCTGCCGAGGGCCTCGCCTGTGCTTTGCACGCTCTAAACTATGCATCACTTTCTGGGCTTATCTCACTTGCATGCCCGTGATGTTTTCTGTTCACCTGATGATCGCATCCTACAATCTACAACTGACCAACAGCCTTCTCTGCTGACTTCCCAGTCCTCCTAGTGTTGATTTTTTTAGGTAACATCTGTTAAAATTTCACAGTTAAAAATAATTCATTTTTGATTGCTGCACTAGCTACGCATGCACAATCTTCGTAAGAACTTGTCTTCTCAGGAGAATTACAGGAGTTGGGGAAATGCTTGAGGATTTCCTAAGGCAATAAACAGATTAACACTACCATGGGGCACGCATGTGTACTACTTGGTTTAGAAAAGCACATAATTTGCAACTTGCACCACAACTCTTATGCAATATCAGCTGCCTGTTGCAGGAACATACACGCTTTCTTGTTGGAAAAAACGTTGGAATTCCTTGAGAGGAAATTCTAACGCCCATAATAAAGGAGAACATTTCATTTCTATACCATATAAATACAGGAGAACCATTCATAATGATGAATTCTCAATGCACTGATGAAAGCGCAGTCTTAACCTTGTGCATAATACCTTGACATTCTCGGTATGTGGCATCCCACAGTCTCTATTTGTAACACAGCGTTAGGATCGATGATATAATAGGTGAAGGCCCTCATCGACAGATGTATTCATATTTTGTGGTGATGAATGCTTAATAAACTAATGTCTTTAGCTCTTTAAGTAGAAGTAAGCAAATAGGCCACCTAAAAAACACAAGTTATATTATTTTGAAAACACTAGACTTTGAGGCATAGGTCCTCTGTTAACAGTACCACACTAGACACATTAGAATTCTAAAATCATAATTAAAAGACATCCTAAAGAGACATTTTTCCTACACATCATTACCAGTTTGAATA
>NW_004524642.1:13087767-13088989 GCF_000260255.1 Octodon degus
GCCTGGGGATCGAACCCCCAGCCCCTGCGCCTGCTTGCAGGTGCTATAATCTGCTGAGCTAGTTGGCCGGCCCATCAAGGTATAGTTTTATAACTTCTTCATTTAATTTCTGAAAAAATATAGTATGCATCATAATAAGCCAATTCTTTCTGAAAGGATGTGAATAAAAGTGATGCCTTGTGCTCTGAAAAATGTGACAAGAAGGTCCAGGGAAATATCCCAGTGTCATAAGCTCCTTCCTGGCAAGCTCAAGGTTCTGAGTTCAATCCCCAGTACAAAAAAAAAATGAAGCAAGAAGACAATCATAGGACCAAATGGTTGCTGGTATAGCCTGATTTCAATAAACAGAAATGTACTTTGAGCTATATTTCCAGTGACAAGAATGGGATTCTTATCATTTTTATATTCCTTGACTAATTTCCTTGCTAGCAAGTGTGGGCATTCATCAAGAACAGTATTAATGGATACAGCCCTTTTCTAGTCTCTGTAATCCCAATTTACTCTAGAATCTCTAGTGCTCATTGCTGAAACCTGTCATTCTCAGTGCTCTTCTTGGCCTCCCAGAGCTGCCTGTTGCAAATGTTCCTACAATCCTCATTGCACTCCCTGAATTTAGCACGCTGACTTGTGCTTATTAGATACCATTTAACTAATCTTATTCTGTACCTAACTCTGAAAAAGAGATTTTTTTCTCCTCTAATCAGAAGGTATTTTTCAGGAAGAAAGTTTTGTAGATGACACTATTTGATTCCAAATAATTTCACCACACTAATTGATACCCTTAGTTGATGTTATTCATATAAGGTAAATCAGGAAAATAGTGTTTTATTGAAGCAAAATACCCACAATAGATATTAATCTAAATTCTATGCATATTGTTTAAGTCCATGGTTTCCTAGACCAGCAGCATTAGTAGAACTTTTAAAAAATGCAAATCTTGGAACTTTTCAAAAATGTCAAAACTTAGATTTCAAAAACAGTCATAGTGAGTCAGAAGCCTTAGAATCAGGCTCAAAAATCAGATATACTGATGCTTTCTAAAGTTTGAAGCAGGGGCCAGGAGATGGATCAGTAGAATAAGTGCTTTTCTTTTAAGCACGAGGGCCTGTGTTCAATCCCTGGTTCCAAGAAAGAAAGAAAGAAAGAAAGAAAGAAAGAAAGAAAGAAAGAAAGAAAGAAAGAAAGAAAGAAAGAAAGAAAGAAAGAAAGAAAGAAAGAAAGA
>NW_004524642.1:13094803-13097687 GCF_000260255.1 Octodon degus
GACCACCTATGTTAACAGACAGATGCTATAATCCCTTGAAATGCATGCATCAAGCAAATAAAATTGGAAAAAGTTCTTGATGGAATCTATGTCTAGCTGTGGTCATCTGGAAAGACCTCCTTTTGGAGATCATTGGTGGTAGAACAGTCCACTGCTAGGAAGGATGCTGTGTTACACCACATAGGTAAAAATAATTGAATCTTGCCTGCATCAGTGAGAATAGCAAAATATGTGTGTTTATGGAAAAGACTTTAAAAAATACCAAATACAGAAATTCTGTTACATGTTTTGAATCAACCTTGAAAGTCTGACGTTTTTAAAGCAAGTATTGGTAAAGGAACCAGAAGAAAGAATTAGCTTTGAAATTATATTTTTTGTGAAAATGACTTCAGATTCATACAAGTGGGTCTGAAGTGATCCATCTACATATGTGGACAGAGAAGAAAACAGTATTTGAAACCCAGGCAATGCATATAGCAGTTGTTATTGGAATCAGTAACATAAGATCCCAAGGTATGGTTTTAATGGTCAGCAGTGGCACCCCAATATCTTACTACCTACTAAGGGGCTGCCAAAGGTGTGGAGGAATGGAGACAAGTTAATATAATTATCCTAGATTACTTGATGTACTAATCAGATTTTTCAAGCCTAGATACAAGGCTCAAAAAAGACAATCTGAGAAGCCATACACTCAATATTGCTTGCAAATCTGGGAACTAGATCTTAGGAATATGGCAGAAGAAATTAAAGTATATGCTTTTTCTGGGCTGGCAAGATAGCTCAGCAAACTAAGTGCCTGTTTTGGCCAGTGCATTGACTAGGGTTTGATCCCCAGCCCCACACGCCATGCTGGCTTGACCCAGGGCACACTGAGCCAGAGACAGAGTCCAGATGTGGTGGCGCACATCTGTAATTCCAGCGCTGAGAGACTGAAAACAGGAAGAACACTAAGAGTCTGAGCTGCATATGTGAGAACCTGTACCATACATATAAAAAATGAAAGAAATAAATATACATACTTTTTCCTCATTGTGAAGCTATCTGGTCTACTGGCTGTGGATTCAAACTGTATTCCTTAAGGTAGTACAAATGATTACTTTGCTAGAAGTCTTAAAATTTCCCCTGAGATGTCATTTTTCCCTTTTTATGACTCATCTTACACTACACACCATGGTACATATTCAGCCAAGGTCAAGGATAAACTCAAGACCTTATCGGAATCTGCATGATTTAACAGATAGATAAATGGAGAGAGTATTAACACTATTAAAGCATGGATAAAAGTACACAGAGTAGTATGTTATTTTAGATGGGCAACTTAGAGAAAGCTTTCACATACAAGTGAACTTTAAGCAGAATTTAGTAACCCAATAAGCCAAAGAAGGACATTCCCTGAACATGCATGTTTCCCACCCTTCATGAAGAAAGCACAGAGACGGCTTGCAGGGACATGAATCTGATGTGTGAGAATCCAAAGGCTGGAATTCAATGAACAAGACAGTGCTAGAAAGCAAAAGTCTCATTACACTTGGTATTTAAGAAGACAGTCTTAATACAAGTTATAAAAATGCAGTTTTGGGGCTGGGGAGATGGCTCGTAGGATAAGTGCTTGACTGGCAAACACAAGGATCTGAGTTCAATCCCCGGTTTCACCAAAAATAAATAAATAAATTAAATAAATAAAAATGCAGCTTTCTATACCTAGAATTCTAAATTCTAGGCTAAAAAGTTCTTCTGAAAGGCCCCTTATATATAAAAAAAATTCAAATTCTACCTCTGCAACTCCATAGATAGGTATTTAGGCAACTTATTTAATCTTACATTCCATGTACTTGTTTAATCATGACATGCACTCAATATTAAGTTGAGATCCTTATCTTCTAGCATTTTTATATGGATTAATGTGTAAACACTTAAATTGAATCTAGTACAGAGCAAACCCACATGTAGGTTACTAATTTTTTTATTTATTATTTTTTTTTTTTATTTTGGCTGGCTGGCTTGGTCTTCCCTGGAAGGAAAGTGGTACCAGGGATTGAACTGGTTCCCTATATCTGCCTAAGTTTGCCTGAGCAGGTGCTTTACACTGTTGAGCTATCGCACTGTCCTCTGTGTTATTAATATTTTCATTGGCAGGTATATTACTGGAAAATAAATCTTAGGAGTAGAATCATAACTTTCTATTTTAGTTGTCTTCTTCAACCAGCTAGTTAGATGACACATCAGTAAGCACAGCTGTCTGTGTTTCCCTGTCTATATTAAGAACCTCAAAGTACATGAATAGTATTGGTGATAGAGAAAATAGCTGTCACAAGAAAAGAAACAATTTTATTTTCCAAAATGGAAATATCCAACAGACTTAATGTCAAGATTTAAAAGGGTTTCAACTAGAAATTAATAGTGATAAGTATATAATGGAATTTTTAGCCCACACTTTGTTTCTGCTTCTCTACTTATGTGAGCATTATCTTCTTTTACATTAAATGCCATTGTATACATTATCAAATAGTTTAAGCTTTTTAAAAAAATACCTTTTCAGATCTACCAGTTTATGAGCTTAGAGGAGAGTAGCACGTGAAGACAATTCTTGGTGCTAATCCTAATAAATCTGATCTCACTCAGCTACTGCTCACCACTAAACGCAAAGTTCCATTAACTGCAGAGAGAGATATCACTGTCCAGCATTAAGTCAACATTATGAAAATGCTGCTCAGACAAAACGTAAATGAAGGCCTCCCAGTGGCTTGTGAGCCATTATTCACAAAGCATGGTTGATGTATCAAAAAAGAAAAAAGAAAATCAATACTAATGTTTTCAGCTGGAGTCTACTGAAAATAAATTGCCTGTGTCATAGTGAAAATCCCAACAGATGTCACTCTATAGT
>NW_004524642.1:13097787-13105067 GCF_000260255.1 Octodon degus
AAAGAAAGAAAGAAAGAAAGAAAGAAAGAAAGAAAGAAAGAAAGAAAGAAAGAAAGAAAGAAAGAAAGAAAGAAAGAAAGAAAGATTGGAGCCATTTTTCCCTTAAGAAATAAAAACGAGCAATTATATATTTAGCCAGCTCATCACATGGTAACAAATTGTAGATGAGAATTTGAATATCTGTTTATTAATATGGATCGGTGCCTTATAAGGACAGTCACAAGCACCCAGCCCTTTCTCTTTCTCTGAATCAATCCACAAATGAAATACGAAGCAGTCCTACTTGAGAAAAAAAACATGTAGTTTAAGCTAAAATAGAATGTTCTTTGTTTCCACACTTGCTTGCTATGAGGTTCATATTTTTCTAGACTATAATAAAGTGTACGCTTTCAGAAAAGAAAACTTAGCCTCCCTCCTGTTATAGCTCTTGTTGCACTGCAATGTGCAATTTCAAGTAAATGAGTAAGAAGTAATGTGTGATGAGTGTACACTTGGTGATATATGTGTACCTGGATAATAATATCTTCTTACACAGATAAATCAATTAATTCTCTGAGGAAAAGATGCTGTTCTCACAACTGAATGAAAAGCACTAAGTGAATACAAGGGTAGCATGCATAAAGCATTTGCAGGGTCGTCTGCTGCTGTACAGCAAATGTCCCATCAATGTGAATTATTTTTACTAAAGTTCATTTAGATGTTTGAAATGGAATCTAAACTCATGAGAAAAGGTGTGTATTAAAAGTTTTCCCAATGTAAATACCCATCCGCCAAGGTATGTTAATAGTTTCAATTTGGGACACTTCAGAACTGAGAGAAAAAATGGTATTTATTCAGGACTCATTTCAATTAACCTTGCAAACTGATTTGCAACAGAAATATGACATGGAGTTATTATTTTCATTCATATTTTTAAATGATAGATGAAAACAAAAAGTGCATATTAGTGAGGTACCATGATGTTTTCTGATATGTTTGTACATCGGGCAATGTTTCCATCAAATTAAACATATCTTCAATATTTCCTTGAACATTTACATTTCATTTTGATGGAAAAATTTCAAAATCCCTCTAAGTTTGTGAAGCATGCAGTGCATTATTGTTATCTGTAGCAACACTCTAGTAAAGACTACACCACAGTTTCTTGCTCTTCTCTAACTGTAATTCAGTGCCCACTGACCAACCTCTTCCCACTCATCTCTTGCTTCTATGCTACCTGATCTGTGGTAACTATCTTTCTCTTCACAACTTCCTTGAGATCAACATATTAGATTGCATGTATAAATTAGGTCTGTGTTTATTATCTTTCTGGGCATGGCTTTCTGCATTCTAACTCATGTGTTTCCAATTGAGTTGACTTCATTCTTTGATATGGGTGAACACATTTTCAAACATGGGGACTATTTAGGTTGCATCCTCAGGAGGTAACAACAAAGATACTAAATATTCTTGCTCTCGTGGTTAGAGTGTAAGCATTAGTTACATATTTGATTAGAGAGCAACATTTTACGTTTAAAACTTTCATTTATCCTTATTTCCATAATAAGTTTGTGTCGAGAATTATAGTTATCAGTTGCAAAATCACAAATATAAATGAGGTAGTAAACATAATGAACTTCAAAAATGTAGCTTATATTTTGTAAGGATAATCCTATGATCAATTTTGTGCAAAGTTAGCAGGTCAGAATGTTATTACATATATACAATTTAGAAAATATGGTGGGGTTGCATATTATTTTATTTTATTGCATTACTTATTAAATGATAAGAATCATGTCATCAGTGCCAGGAATGTACACTAAACCATACATTTAATGTATAAGTAAATGTACAAATGAAACAATTTATGTGAAACCCTATAATGCAAAAAGGAAATTTGTTTAATACATGATTGGAAGATTAAATTTCGCCTATGTCAATAAAATAATTTTTCATTGAACATTGTAAACAGTTGGAAAATTTTTCAGTAAATCACAATATATCTTATGACTTTTACATAAATAATTAATAAGATATGGATATTCAGAAGCTGATAAAATCTGCACAAGAGATGATTATTTAAGTTGGCATGATTGTGTTAGAAGAGAGCTATGAAAATAGGAAGAGACCTAATGTAATACAATTGCAAAAGACCAACTTGAAGCAATGGGGTAGCTATAAAAATAGAGAAATATGTTATGCTTCAATTGAAAAACTCTGGAATCCTTAGCAAATTGTATGAATATGTTAAGCATCCATGCATATGTTGAATGCAATCTTCTGGCTATTACAAAATAAGAATGCTCCTTTGTTCAGCTCTCTGCAAAGAAGTAAGAATGTGTCCAAAATATCTCTAACTTAATTGTAAGAATAAGACATAGCTTTAGAAACATAGAGTGTAATTTGTAGATGTGTGTGAAGAAAAGTGCATGTTCTAGTACATGGATGTTGTAGTGTGTGATTATTTTTCCCTTGTTTGTTTCTTAACATGTTGAAGTAATCACCAGTGTGCTAACACTCTAGATGCATGCCTTCTAGATAATTGTTACTGTTACAGATGTATTAAGCTTCACGATGGCATAGTATAGCAACAATAATCAAAATTGAGAAACTAGAAAGTAAGGGAAGAAGTAAAATACTTAATACCCTCGGAGAGCCCTCAGTGCTCTCTTGCGTTCAAGGTACATTTCCTCCATCCGGTCACACTCCCACCCTTCAAGACATCTGCTGAATGTGTCCTGCTCTGGAAGATTACCACACATCATGCTCTCACCCCATCTCTAAGAATCATAAGAAATAGCTTTCAGAAGTTCCCACCACCACTGCGAGACATGAGTCTATTTGAGTTCTATTGGACAAGAATACCTCTCCTGTTGAAAAAATTGGCTTTCTATGTTCTTGATTAAAGCTGCCTTCATCCTGGATCCTTCTCCCTCCTGGGTGTACTCTGAAAATGTTCTTGTTCTCATTTTGGCATCATTAAAATTTCTGCTCTGAAATATACATTATTAAAGAATGCTTTCATCATGATATTTTCCCCATATGTTAGAGACAAAAAGGCCCATCTTGAAATTCACATCTCTCTTTGTCTATTTCAATGAAACTTCTTAAAACATTGAAACATCAGTGTTTACCATGTGTATATCTGCCTTTGTTCCTGAACTTTGAATCAGAGTTTGCCCCATCATGCTAAGATACTGCCTCCTTTCATGAAACCTATGCCCCTCGAGCAGTCACCATCTTGGTGGATAAAGCTCAGCCATGTGCTCCCTTGCTTGTCCCTTTTTCCTTTGCCTTCTTTTCAACTCCATCTCAGTCTTCCCAGTTGCTTTTTTGTTCACTCCCAAGCCTTGCAAGCTCTGAGATCCTCTAGGTCATCAGAAGGGCTTTGGCTCTTTCTAGCACAGCTCTTTTCAAGATCTGATTCAGACTCAGAGTTCCATGTTCCTTGGTGTTCGTTGATATTTGACAAAACGGTATCTATTATCTGAACCCTTCCTCAGAATGTTAGAATTATACCTATCTGCTTGGCAACTTCATTTAGATTGTGATAGATAGTTTACATTGAACACATCCAAATTAAGTCTCTGTTAACTGCTCTAATTTCATAAGTGAACATTTCATTCTTGCAAGTAAGGCAAAAGATCAAGGATTCACCTTTGCCTCCTTCCTTTCTGCTACTCTTCTTGCACTTCTCTCCTCTCATAGCATTCTGTCCACATGTCAATAAATTCTGTTTTCTCAGCTGTGAGAACACAGCAGGTTTTGAAAACTTTCACTATCTGCCCCACTAGCAGTCTAATTTGTGTCACAGTGACTTATCTGGATTACTGCAGCAGCCTCCTAAATATTTCATTTTTTTCTGTCCTTAAATTTCAATGTATCTCAACTCAGCAGTTAGAAATATTTCATTAAATATGTCACAATATAATTGTTCTGTTCATAACTACCTCGTGTTTTTCCATGATTTCCCACTATTTTTATTTTATTTTTAAAATGAATAGTAAATAGTAAACTAAATTAGAGAGATACTGAATTTCACTAAGCAAAATGATAGGAAATCAACAATGGTTTTTATATTGCATATTGCTCTCTTCAGATTAGTTGTTTATTTACCAGATATAAGCAGGCAAAGTTAGTGAAAAAGAAGAAAAAAGAAAAAATGCATTAACTGCTACTTTCATTAGAAGAACAGAAGTTAGAAGTACAATTACCCAAGGTACCTCGTGCATATACTTATACATGACCAGTGATGCTGAACATTTTTTCATATATTTATTCGTCATTTGTATTTCTTCATATAAGAAATATGCATTCATCTCAAATGCCCATTTTTGGATTGGGTCTTTAAATTTTGATAACTTATTTTTAATTCTTTATATGTCCTAGATAGAAGTCCTTTAAATGAGGGATATTTGGCTAAAATTGTTTCCCAATTTTTGTGTTTTCTTTTTACTCTTTTTTTATCCATGCAAAAACTTTTTGATGAGATCAGATTGTAATTGTTTATTCTCTGAATATTTCTCTTGCAATTTGGTCTTTGTTCATGAACTCTCTGCCTACTTCTATGTCCTCAAGATTTTCTACCTATTTCTCAAGTAGATTTAGTGTTTTTGTGTTAATGTTTGAATATTTGATCCATTTTTACTTTAATTAAGTACCTGATGATAGACATGCATCTATTTTTAGCCTTTGATACGTGGAAAACTATTTTTTCAAGCACCATTTATTAAAGAGGCTATCTTTTTTCCAGGGAACATGTTTGGTTCCTTTCACAAAGATAAGGGGAATGAGTGTGTTTGCAGTTGTGTCTGCATTTTCTAATCTGTTTCATTGATCATCAGGTCATTTTTTGCCCTTACCAAGCTGATTCTATCACTATAAATTTGTAGTACAATTTCAAGTCAGGGATTGTGATGCCTCATGCCTTTCCTTTGTTACCAGGATTGCTTTTCTAGTCTAGATCTCTTCTGGTTCCTGAAGAATTTTAGGAATATTTTCTCTAGATCTGTAAGGTGCACTAATGATGAGGTGTTTTAATGAGGATTGCACTGAATCTGTGTAACTATCTTGGGAGTATAGCCATTTTCACTATGTTGATTCTTCCTATCCATGAACAAGGAATAATTTTCCATTTCCTGAAATCCTCTTTGATTTCTTTTTTTTCAGAATACTATAATTTTCATTGCATAGATCATTTACTTCTTTTGTTAAATTAATTCCTACTATTTTTTGCATGTTATTGTGAAAGTTATGGTTCCCTTAATTTCTCTCTTAGTATGTTTGTTGTTTGTGTACAGAAATGCTATTGATCTTTTTTCTTTGGAGTTGTCCAGCTATGCTATTGAATTTCGTTATTAAATCTACAAGTTTTAGTAGAGTTTTGGGTTTTTTCTATGTAGAATATCATGTCACCTACAAATAATAATTTCATTTCTTCCTTTCCAAACCCTCTTGCTTTTATTTCTCTCTTTTGTCTAATTGTTCTGGCTAATGGTTCCAGAACTATATTGAATAGGATTGGTGACAGAAGGCATCCTTATTCCTTATTTTAATGTGAGAGCTATCAGTTTTGTTCACTTAGAATGATGTTGTTTGTTTGTTTATCCATAATTTTCAAGGAAAATTATAGAACTTATAATGAGCTATGTGATCAGTCCCCCAGGATCTCTGTGAATATCTTCATGCAAGCCCATATTTTGTAAAAAAAAAATATATATTGGTCATGACCTGTAATATTGCATTTTCAACTCAGTTATTTCCTATTTTGCTACACTACTTAATTTTTTTCTTTTTAAATATTTATCACTATCCAACATATTCTACATGTTCCTCTTGTGTAATGATGATTGTTGCCCCTCAGATGTAAGCTCCCATAGCAGGGTGATTCCTTATGCTTTCTTTGCTGATGTACTGCAAGGTATCTGTGGTGTGTTTGACCTAGAAGAGAATGACAGAATTCATATCATGTAATACTTGTTTGCTGAAAGAAAAAATGAGCTGAATTTTCAGAGTTTTGAGTGAAGCTCTTAGGGAAAACTCATCACCTAAAATTAAAGTTAGATGCTTTAATTATCTTAAATTAAAGTGTAAGTTTGAGAAGATCAAGAAAACAAAACCAAAATAAAGACAACAGGTTCCCAATGCTAACTTTTCATGGAAGGAGATATGAGTTGGAGGGGTTTAGAAGTCATGGAAGGACAATCAGTTTTCTTTAACTTAATCTGCAATGCTAAAGCTTCTTGGCTTCCTGTAGTGCAAATCTAAAACCTGACATTTGTACTATGTTTCATAATGATTTGTAATAAAAAATAACAATCAAGTGAATAACACTCTCAAATAAATTCTGTAAATTCAAATTAGTAAGTTTAACACAATCCTCATGCTCCATGCTTTCTTTTATTTCTCCTCACTGCTGGTCCCAAAGTGTCCAGCATTCTGAAGTAACTTTGAAATTACTATAAAACTGTTAAATGTATGCTGCATATGTTAAAAAATATAAAATAACTTTTAAATGTTAGGTATCTAAATTTCTTTGTTTAGTAACTTAGCAGTATGTGAAATGAGTTTTCTCAGAGGCATATTTTCCATCCAGGTATGAATCAGGTTTCCAGAAAATAGCTAAAGGTAACTAAAGGAGATGATTGTTTCATCTACTTAATGACCTTAGGCTATTTTTCTATCAGTCTGCATGTAACTCAGAGTTGAAAGATTAAGCATTTGTAATCATCCTGTTTATGAGTATATCAGAATATTAAGAAACACTAGAATCTGGCAGTCTTTATATTTGAAATAAGTAGACAAGAGTTTATGTAATCTTCCAAGAGAATTCCCAAAAGCACCAAGAGAAAAAATTCTACTTTCTTGACTTCCTGTAGTAAATCCTTTTTCTGTATATAGACTATCAGTCTAATCATGAAAGAGGTGGCACACTAAAAGTAGTGAGAAAAGTTTGTGGAATAGAGTGTTGCTTTTGTGCCTTGTCTTCTTTGTCAAATTAAATAGCAAATGGATGGGGGTCTAACATGTACCTGTTTCCTACAGTCAATATAGTCATTATGTGTTGCAATCATGGGAGATAGTTCAGGGGCCTAAGTGCTGGCCTAGCTAGTGCAAAGTCTGGAGTTTGATTCCCCATACTGCATTCCATGCCAACCTGGAACCCCAGGCACTTCAGGCTGGCCTAAAACAAAGACTGGGTATGGATGGCTCATCCCTGTAATTCCAGCAATTGGGAGGCTGAGATAGGAGGCCCACTATGACTCCAAGTTGCATAGTGAGACACTCTATAGAAAAAAAAA
>NW_004524642.1:13111768-13125500 GCF_000260255.1 Octodon degus
GCAGAATACATTGGGTAAATACTTTTGGGGAGTAAGAAAATAGCCACATAGAATTTTGTTGGATTTTGAAGCAAGACAAGTTCACAGCAGTGCCTGTAAGTAGCCCCTGAGCAGCTGAGATTTCCTTTCTGAGGTTTACCATACTGCTAGTGATAAGTGAGGTGCATTATTTGGCTGATCACATGGAGCTATGGGACATCAAAAGGTCCAGGATCCCAGGAGAGGAAAGTGAGAGAACACATTGACTTGCAGCATGATGAATAAGGTTCTTCCATATCAGCAGCTGCCAGACAGATGAACAGCTTTGAGCAGAGTCAAGGTCCACAATGTGAGCTGGGCCCAGAACTAATCAGACCTAATTAAGACAGACACATTCTGGTCCTGTAGAGTTGACAGGGTCGGGATTCCTGTAGCTTTAAATGAGGCATGTTGTAATTAGTATCCAATTGAAAATCTGGAAGTGATACAGAATCTTTACCCTTCAGGACCTAAGACAAGGCTTGTTTGGGTCCTGGTGTGCACCCAGTTGGGATGCCCAATTAGACACCTATGGCAAAATGTTAAGCAGCTAGCAAAACAGTTAAATACACTTCAGAAGAATCCTTTTTAGATTCACATCTATTTACATCCGACTCAGATCTGAATGCTATTGTATCTGAATTTTAGACTTAAACTTTGTCTTTTAATATACAACTTTTTCAGTTATGTTGCCATAGTTGTTACATATAGCCAAAAACCAGTTTTGGAAATTTCCTTGGCACAATGTATTTCAATAAATGATACAGACATCTAGAACTTGGAATTACGCTCATGCAAATTATCCTCAACTACATACATGAAACTGAGTCATGCTTCAGCATTTCATACAATATCCTAAAGCTATCCTTAGTATAAACTAGTGATTCTTAGGGCTACTCTGATTAAGTCGAAGTATTTGTTGGTTTTGTTTGCTTGTGTTCTCCCTCACAAACCCCACTAACTTAGAGTTGGCACAGTGCTCTTACGATGTCTTAGCTGCACAGGCTTCTTCAAATATCTTCTACAATTTTTCTTCAGTTTTAAAAATTTTTCTTTTCTTAAATGCAATTTTGACAATTTTTTTAATTTTTCTAATAAATGAGGGTTGGAAATAGGTCTGACTGTTTTCATGAAAGTTCTAGTGAAAAATGTAAGATACCACACACACACAAAAAAAAAAAAAATCTATGAAATGTTGCTCTGAAATCTCATCATCCTATAATTTAATCTTACAGAAGGCAAATTTAAAACGTCATATAACAGATTCGAGGACAAATACCTGCTTGCTTCGTCACTGCATTCTTTTATCTGCTTTCAAGTTTCGTTTTGCCAGAGAGGATCTCCGTAAGCAGTAGAGGAGACCTCATTAACTTCTTGAAGGTCTTTACTTTCTTTTCTTTTTCTAGAACTTTTCATATGTGACCCTGTGTTAACGCCTCATCTTCTCTAGGGCTGTTTCTTTATGTGAGCAAAGGAATTTTGTTTTATTCTCCGCTTTTTCCAAACAAGCTTGTAGACCAAGAAATATATATAACAAATATATATGTGCAAGTTTTCCATGAATGGAATATCTTATTTTTGCCTCAGTGATATTCTATAACCCAAGTTTTTTAAAGTGTGCAATTAATTGATTGACTTTTGTGTTGATTATGAATTGTTATTTTCATTAAAGCTATATTTTATAAACAAGAATATATATGTATATATGCATATATATACATATATATACATATATATATATATCAAAGTTAAAGTTATACCCTCACTAAAATAAAATAATGCAATGTGCTTACTAAGGTAAAACATTTGTTGCTATTTTAATATGATACAGAAAGCGTTTCCTCTACATAGCCATCAACTTCTAGGAATTTATAGGTGTGAAATTGACCACACATTCTAGAAATATCTTACTTGTGAACAGGATATTCATTGCTATTACGGAAACAAGGAAATGTGAATTTAAATCAGGATTATTGATTCACAATATAAGACAGTTTCTGTTACGTGTGAATATATATTATTTAACACAATTTCTACTTCTGTTGTTTTTGTTGTTGTTGTTGTGTTATTTCTAATGATACAGAGCTTTTTTCCCAAGCTGGTCTCTCAATGAAGGGATTTTTTCCTAAAGTTATTAACCCAAACCAAAAAGCAAGATTATTGTTTTCACTTCTCTTTTCCCTGGTTATCTACTTGACATAGTGACAAGAGATTCTTACTCTTTGTAAGTAGCTTATCATAAGAGTTATCAAAATTCAAGTTAAACCATAAGATTTAATATATTATTTTATAATCTAAATAGACGTTATTGTGACTGTAATGTCTCCTCTTAAAAATAACTAACTTGGATTGATCTGAGAACCAAACTCAAATAAGTGTTAAGGAATTAAGGCACCCACTACAATTTCGAAATGTACAACTTATTTCAGTGATACTTAAAAAGGCGTTCAACTGACTTCTGAGCAACACTCTTTACAATTGTTTTCCCAGAATGACAGCTTGAATTTCACCAGATGTGAAATCATTTGGTTGTGTAAACACATTTTTTTTCCTCTCTGAAATACATAGGGTTTTTATTTCACTTGTAAAATGAAGTAAAGAAAAGGCTGTAAGCGGATAATGTCCTAGGTTGAACTGGGTACCGCAGAGGGATCCAAGGCACAGATATCCTGAGATGATTTACAATCTGAGGTAAACAGATCGGCTCAGATAACACTGGCTGACCGATGCCCCCAACTCTCCAGCAGGAAACGTCTCGGAGGCCGGGGATGCACTTCTGCAAAGACTTCCTTGAATTCTGAGCCTTCCCTGACCTGGCTCCCTTCTTTTTCATAAGGAAAAAAAGAGCTAAGGAAAGGAATATTTTTCCCTCTTCATTTTTAGAAATCTTTCTAGTTTTTCTTTCATGTACATTTCTACATTAAAGAACAGTTCACCGAACCATTTGACATTTAACTTCCAGTAATCTCTCATAATAAATTCCGAACTCTACGCAAATGTAGAAATACATCTTTTTCAATTGTGGGGATTGTAGGTAATTTCAAATTATGTTTTCCATAAAAACTTAGCTTTAGATTTTAACTGCTTCTAGTAAATGTAAACTTCTTTGCTATTTAAATAATTTCTCATCTCTTCTGTTAACCAGAAATAATGCTTGAGGTTGAAATCTGAGCTTTAGAATTACAGCATCAGTTTCTTCTATTTATCACCTATCTTCTCCATTCTAATACAACACGTCCCCAAGAACATAAGTGAACTTTTACAACTGTCATAGTACATGCTCTTATAAACTGAAAACTTAAAAAAGACAGTATCAAAGAAATAAATTGAAAGATGGAATTATGAATACAACCTTTACTCTTTTGTATATTTTACTGTGAAAGAGATTTTATGATGACTATCAACTTGCTTATTCCTCTGAGAAAAACTATCTCAAGTTTATTTCCTGTTCCTAATTTTAAGCATCCAAATATCTGGTTCAGTGGTCTTTTGGTGCTTAAGTATGCTATGAATGGATTGTGACTTCAACACTCACTCGAGCAGCTATACCAGAATTCTTCTGTTTCCTCAACTTCCAACTCTATTCCTTCAAACTGCAACATACACTAGATAAAGGAAATAGTTTCTATTTCTTAAAAGTTAGTATACTGTATAATTTTCTTTCTAAACATTGTGGTGTTATCTGTCATGTCAACATTAACAATAAAAAGTGAGGATTTGTATTGTTCTATGACTAATGTAGAAAATTCATACAATTCTTTAATCCCTCTAACTTTAACTTCCTTCTAGTGATCTAAGTAACCCTCACCCCACAGAATTATTATAATTTGCTAAGTGAAAGTTTACTATAAGCCTTTAAATTTTAAAATAATTATTGTTATTTTTAGTTCTTAAGACTTCTCTGTTTTGACACATATAGTTTCAATTTTACATGCAGAAATCGGTATTTAAACTACTTTACTCTCCATTAGTAAAAAACTGTTTCCTTTGCTAAAAGAGTTAAAAATTGCATCCTTCAACAATATAAAGTTAATCAGAAAGAAAACGTGTGTTCCAAAGAAAATCTGTTCTCACAACCTGTCATTTAAGATTGTAAAATGTTAAATTCCCATGTCATTTTATTTGTAGTATATCAAACTAAAATAATTGTAAAATTTATTATTAAATGTTCAACATCTCAGATATTTATTAATACTTGAAATAAAACAAAGAGCAAATAAAAAAAGACTTCTGTAAATATTTTCCACAATGCCCCCCTCTTTTCTATATTTATTGCACAACATTGTGTTTTGCAAAATATTGTTTTCCAATTATTTTTTTTTCTGGTACTAGGGATTGAACTCAGAACTTGGCACTTGTTAGACAAGTACTTGTGCTACTGAGCTATATCCCTGGTCCATACCTTCCAATTCTTAAATAAAAGGGAAAGATTACATTTCAACCTGCCTTTGAATATGAATTTTTTTTTTTTAGGACAGGGTCTACAGGGTCTCACTGCATAGATCAGACTCATAGTGATTCTCCTGTTTTCAGCCTCCCAAGCTCTGGGATTGCAGGCATGCACCACCACACAAAGTCTCAATCTCTGTGTCAGCGAGCCCCAGGGGTGAGATCGAACCACAGCCCGTGTGCTCTGCCTAAGCAGGTGATTTAATCCACTGAGCTATCTGGCTGGCCCAAATATGAATAGAATTTGTTGGTGAGTGAAAATTGTCATTGAGATTATTACATGTTGAATAATGCAAAGCTAGAAGTACATGTAATAAAAGGGCTAAAGCACAAAACTATTGCCCCTACCAGGTATTTCTTGGAGATAAAAGAAATGTATGTCACGTATACTTCTGGAGAAACTGCTTCTTTTGGAAAAAGTTTTAGTGATTTCCAAAGAAGAAAACATTTATTATCCTATGATAATCTTATTATTCCACTCCCAAGAATTAACTGAGACAAATAAGATGATAAAACTATGTAAAGAACTTCCACATTCATCTTCGCAGCAACATTAGTTATAATAACCCACATGTAGAAACAATTGTCATGATCATCAACTTAAGAATGGAAATGAGCATGTTCATTTAGTAAAATGATACTCAGCAACCAAAAAACATGATCTTTCCTATAACTATGGGTAAATCTTCAAAACTTATGCTGTGTAGAGTTCACACAAATAAACACATGTCATATGACAGAATTCTTGTAGCACTTAGCCACTGAAAAATAATGACTTGTGGCAGGCAACAGATGTGCAGTTTCTTAGGACTGAGGGAATGAGAAATGACAGAAAAAATGCACCAAGTAGGAGAACTATTTAGAGGTAAAGACAGTGATTGTCTTGATAATGTCATAGTTTTGTCCATTTATATGCACATTTACAAAATTTACCAAATATATGTGTTAGATATGTACAATTATTATTTGTCAACTACACCTCAATTTTTATTTTTTAATGAAATGTGAGATCCCCTGAGGGAATTCTGTCCTTTCTGGGGACATAAATATCCTACTATTACTAATTCCAAATTAAGTAGAATACTTATTGGGTATTATTCTATTATCAGGATAGAATAAAAGCATCAGAAAAAAGTTAAGTTACAGTAACTGGAGAGGACTACAGCTTTTTTTGTTTTAGTTAACTAATAACACCTTGCATCTGTCTAAAGCATGAGAAGGTTGGAGACACTTGCTACAATTTAATTTTATTGTTTAAGAAAAATGAAATATTAAAAGCCACGCCAACTGAACGATGCAAAGATCATTCAGCAATTTTTATTTTTTATTGTCTTTGCACCAACTTCCAACATTAACTTTTGTACTTTACTTGGGGTAGCTTTGGTCACAAGAAGCGATACTGTGTTCTCTGTAATTATCAATGAACCAGAGACTCTTGGGTTAAGTCTCCCTTTAATTAATGTAAAAGAAGAACTGTAAATGAGGTTTAACACAACTCATAATTGCCCATACTCCCCTTCCCCCATGTCTTTGTTGCTTTTTTTCATATTACTAATTTAAGCCATGATGGGTCATATAATAATATTTTCTAAACTCTAATTTTTTAAGTTCTTTAACTTCCATTACATGAGACTATAGAATGTTGTAGACAGAAATTAAATTTAAAAAAAACCCTCAAACCATCCTTTACTTTCTTTTTCCCAACACTACTAATTTATAAGTTTTTTCCTTTTCATGTCTGAATGAGTAGCACTTGACTTCTTCAATCAAGTTAATCAAAATAAATTGGAAAATAAAAGGAAAAAATGGTTCACTGGAGCAAGTGATCATTACTATGTTAAAAATGATCATAGCTTTCATATAAGCAAGTCCTGTATGAAATAAACAAACCTCTATTTCAAGATTTTTAGAGGTATTCCACTGAGCAAGAAAACTTTTAAAATAATTCACTTATGCCATATCTGTCTTCTAAGGAGGAGCATGAATCATGTAGAAATAAATTTTACTGTCTGCTATTTTAAAGACTCTTGACTTTTTTCAAGGTTATTCTCAAAAACAGAGGATAAATCATAGTGCATATCATTCTCAACTCTCCTCAGCTTGGTTTGCAGTAATGAGCCATATCAGGTGGCCAGCAGTGTAAACACAGGAATGCTCAGAAGGAGGCAGAGCTGTGTATGCAAAGGAGATCTGGGATGGTTAGATTACCCGGACATGTGCACGGCGAGCGCAGTTCCTGTACTCACATTCAGTTCCTGGAATTTTGTCTGGAGCTTTCATTTTGCTTCAGCCAAAAATAAACCCTATGTGGTGTATCTGTCCTCATTAAACATGTCCTTATCTCCTGATTGGAGCCTTCCGGAATGTGGCTCATACAATGTCAACATTGAAGCCGGTGGATGAAGTGGGCAGAATTTATGCAGTCAAAAGAGAATATTTTACATCCTCATTCCAAACTATGTCATGTCTGTATACTCAGATTTCATTTTATTTCATAAAATCTGAAATCTCTTTCCAAAAAGTTTGATTTCAGAGCCTGCTCAAGAACACACTATTTCCAATTTCATATTTGCTTTAGGTATGTCTTTATTTAATATCATTAAAGAATAGCTCTCGGCTTTCCAAAATAAAAGGGGCCAAACATTCTTTGTTTATGTTATTGCTTTGGAATAATTAACATGTATTTCCACCTATCCAAATAACCTTTCCTTGGTATTTTCCTGTGAAGTATTTATTAGATATTTCCATTATTGAAATGCACATGATTGTTTTAAGTCAGCTAATGAGTTACAGAGGAAAATGTGAATTTACCATATAAGGACCATACAGACGGTGGGAAATTTCAAAGATGGATTTACCCTGAGGTCTGGATTTTAAATTGCTATAAAGAAAGTTTGTTCTCTTGCATAAAGCATTTACATGAAGGAGAGGAAAAATATGAGCGTTCCTGTCGGAAGTGTCCATACTGCAAGCAGCTTATACATTGGAAATCTGTGGGCTCAGTCACACATCACAATATCTTATATTTTTGTGAGACATTCATCAAGTTTTTGGGAAAAATCCACATTTAAGTTTTATATGTTTTATTTTCTTAGATTATTAAAATTTCAAGGATCTCAATATCTTTCTGGTGTTATTCAAAGTCAGTATTTCCTGTTGGTGTTTTCACTTTTGTCAGTCCTATTTGCTGGTTGGATATTTATAGCTTTTCAGTGTCCATCTTGACTGAACTGCACCTTGCTACACGCATTTTCAATTTTAAGTTGTCCTTTGATGGTAGGATGAGCCCCACTGAAATACTAGGCATTCACAGAAACTGTGGAAAAAGCCTCCCTTATTTTCTCATAAATTCTCCCAACTAAAGCATATATGTTATTTTTATCTCATGTACATTCTTTGCTCAAGGAGTTCAAACACTGCACCTTAAGTCACTGTATTTTCAGATCATCAACCAAGCAATGGTAACATTCTTCTATGCGTATATTTGCACTTTTTGTAGAGCATATGTTATGCCACAGATAAATAGGGTAGGAAGTCCAGATGACCCCAACCACCTCTACCATACTCAGAAGCTCTAGTGCTTTCTTATTTTCATAATTCGCAACAAGATGCATATTAATCTCCTTGCTTGGTGAAGAATTTGGGCCTAGGGAATTCAGTAATTTTTCAAACATAAAATGTTGAAATCATGTGTGGCTACAATTTCCTCATTCTTTTTCCTCTGAATTCCATTTTACTCAAACAAATTACTTGAAAGCATGAATATTAATTTCTGCTGATATAATTTAATATTCAAGATACCTGACGATACACATTTGGTGATGAAAAGAATAAAAAAGTGTTACCTCAGATGAGGTTATTAAACTCACACAAAGGAGTAGGAAGTTCAAATACATTGAAAAAAGGTTTACCTTCACCAGAGCCTTTCAGTTGGCTTGCTTTAAATGTGGAGGTATTCTCAGTGCAGTGAATTCCAAGACTCTGTTCACCTCCCATGAAACAATTAGATTTCTGTTATATTAAATATGCTTAAATTCATCATGGTACTGTGCTCAGATATTTTGGAGGTAATAATATTTAATCCACTTTCTGTCCTCCTGAGTCAAGAAGCAAAATTTTCAAGCAAAATAGTGAATAGCTGTCTTTTATTTACATTTTTGTGGTTTGTAACGCATGACACTAGGTTGTTTAGCAACTGATAGCAAAGGTTAATCAGACAGGATGTGCATATTAGGAGTGAGGTAACGTTTTGCTTTAGGTTCTGGGCCAAGAACCATGTACATATATTTGATCAGTTTTGTACCTTCATGACTCCCAGTGTATCCTCCTTTTCCATTTTGTTTTTTCAGAGATGGGTGTTCCAATGCAGTTAGAGAAGCTGTATTTGGAGAAGTCTTTTTTGTTTTGTTTTGTTTTGTTTTTTTCCATAATTTTATTGAGAGACATGTAGCAATGAGACAGTTTCAAATCAAATTGGGAGGACAGTTTTAATAATTAACACATTGCATACTGTCTTCCTAGTGGTTATTTGCTGTACAAGATATATGTCACAAGAGAGTTAGGATAGATATACAGCTACTTTCTATTCACTGAGAATAAAAGTTTGTACTAGTATTGTTTACACAAGATATCATGTCTGCATCTTGTCCTCTGAATAACTACTTTGAAGACAACAATATGCAAAATTCTAAACATCCTACTAAGCTGTTTTAAACTGTTTTTTTTTTATTTTGTTTTGTTTTGTTTTGTTTTTTGGCAGAACTGGGGATTGAACTGAGACCCTTGCGCTTGCCAAGGAAGTGCCAAGGAAGCACTTATTCTACCGAGCCATCTCCCTGACCCATTTTAAACTGTTTTATTGCTATTTTATCTTTTTTCTCATTAAAATGAATTAAAATTAATTAATTAATTAAGACTGTCTTCTGCAAAATAAAAAGTTTTAATTTTGCTTAAAAAATAGTGAATAGCTTACTCAGTGGGATTGTTTCAGTATAAGTATAATTGTAGTTATTTTCCTTCTTACTTAAAAATAATTATGTATCTGCTTTAATGAAGAACTTAAACTGATAAAATCTGCTAATTTTAAGTTATTTGAAGCTTGGTATATATTTTAACCCATTGAAAGAAACACAAATAACGTTTTTGACTAGAGAGTTTGCAGCTAGAAATTTAAGAATCGGTCTGTATTCTGTTTCAGAATGCCCCAAAGTGAGACAAAGAAATTCTACTCCCATTTTAAAGTAATATTTCACTGCTATTGGCTAAAAATAATGGTTCTGTCTTTTCAAAGGGACCATAAAGTAGAGAAATAGACAGCATGGGCTACTGAAAAAAATTTAGGGCATAAACCCTGCTTCCTGAGGGGAGGCATGATATCATCTATAATGTGCTTGATCTTTCACAATTTCCATAGGGTCAGAGACCATTATAAAAGGAAAACATGGACTGAAAAGTATAAAATGAGCTAAGAGGAGGAGAGAAATGTACCTTTAAACCCAAAGGCTTTTTGTTCGTGTGTTGCAAATCAATCATGCCAGCTGATGTGGTTATAGGTTAATTCAGATGATCTGTTTTCACAAGATCCTGAGAGAATTCTGGTCATAAAAGTACTTGCTCCTCCTCTCCAGGAGGAATGAAAAGTAAAGTGAAATTAAATATATATTTGCACATTAAATATATAATATATATATATATTATATATGTTTTTACACATATATATATCCCCACACCACAGAAATTAACAGTAGAAATTTTAATTTAAGCATTTCTTAGTATAAGAACAGTATTTATTTTTTCAATAGTCTTTGTTCAAATCAGTTGACATGCAGTGAAATGTTGACAGACATGACATTGCACTATCTCTTTAGAGAACGCTTATAGAGAAAAGAAAAACTGAATTTCTTAGATTTTTCACAGTAGGTCTCATTTTAAAGATGCTCCATGATAGGTGACTTCCATTAGGACATGATAGTCTCTTGCCTGAGTTTTCATTTCAGAAGAGAAATAACAAAGTTGCAGCTCTAGAACAGTGATGGTTGAAGAAAACTTATCAGTTGGCTTACCAGAGCACGGTTATTTATCTTTCTTTTAGCAACACATTATGAACAAAAATTTGTAATGTTTCCGTAAAATTAATATGTCAGAGCCTTTAGAACAATTACATTTCACAGCTAAGAGAAATGATGTTTTGTTTACAGTAAGCATCGATTGTTCATTTCTCCCTTCCCATGGGACACAACATAAATCAAAACCAACTCAAATGTTTTTAATTTCAGTGTGAGTTCAGCAGCTGTTCCCAAGAACTGCAGTTGCCACAGAAGAGGGATTTTTGAGTCACAAGTCAGATAGACAATAGAGCGAGATCCTGTTACATACCACGATGCTCACTGTGCATATGCCCTGCTAAAGTTCATAATAACAAAGAATTGTGTTTACTTAAACTCACAGTTTTGCAAAACTCAAACAGTTATGTAATTGTCCCTGCAGCACTGTGAATCATGGCGGTGAAACGTAATCAATTAGTGCCAAGCTCTTTTGATGTGCTCTATAGTGGGTTAACATAACAAATGACCCATTGAAGAGCACTGGGCTCCACCAGACTGCTTAAAAGGAAATTGAGTTCAAGTGAATATTTCCAACAGTTGATTTTGCATGTTTAGACTTTATGCAGTTCCTAAAAAATGTGTAATTAGGCTATGTGCTTAGTTTTCCAGAGCAAAGGAAAGTAAAAAGGAGAGTTTTATCTGAATAACAACCACATCTTTCTTTTTCAAGTAAAGAAATGAAAAGGCAAACATATTAAAGTAAAAGGAGCTTTGAGAACTAGACTTCATGATTTGGAGTGTTAAGAATTAAGATTACCACACTGATTATGATACTTTGTCAGTTGCCCTGTTGTGAGTCTGTGATTTAAGAACTGAGCTTTAGTAAGATTAAAAGTACCACAGAGCACTTGTAATGTTTTAAGCTTTGGAACACATTTTAGAGTAGCCAGAAAAGACGGCAAATGTTGACAAGCTAAAAGGTTAACAAAAACAGAGCTAATTCGAAGCCAGTGATTCTGTAGCACTTGTCATTGCTTTCAGAGTCCTCTTTGAATTTCAGTTCTCTTTCAAAGAAGACTAAGTCCAATGGCTTTTTTAAATTTTTTTATTTTATTTTATTTTTTTTGTGGTAGCAGGGCTTGAACTCATGACACTGCACTTGCCAGGCAAGCGCTTATTCTACTGAGCTATCTCCCCAGTCCCAATCTCTTTCAATTCTTGAAAAATAAGAATTATTTCATTGTCCTGAAAACCTAGGTAAATTCCCTAGGTATCCACAGAACTTATCCAGGATGGAACAATCGGAAGCAACAGGTTACCCTAGTGAATGAGCAAGAAGTTACCCCAATGGATCTTCACTTTTCTTACTGAAATGAAATGACATTTTATTTTTATTTTTTAATTTTTTGGCAGAAATGGATTGAATTCAGGCCGTTGCACTTGCCAGGGAAGTGCTTATTCTACTGAGCCATCTGCCCAGCCCCGGAAATGACATTTTAAAATTGCAATTTCCCTGCAGTCTGTATGCATGGTGTTACCATTGATCAATGAAATCTGCTACATGTAATGACTGGCACACCTGTGCTATTACAAATATAAAACTATGCAGAAGATGATTCACCTCCAGGTTGAATATTCTAAAGAAAATTGAGTATTTATACATTATTAAATTTCACTTTGACTTTTAAATGAGTCAATAAACAAATATGTGTATCTGTGTTAGGACATGTATGCCTTGTGCAATGCTTCTCTTTAAAAAAAAATCTTTTGACATAGCTTGATATAAGGGGGCTTTCCCCATATACAAAATCAATTTGAAAATATGATTTCATTCTTAAAACTAAGTTTGATGTTCAGATGTAGCTAATGTGTGTATGGATTTATACTTGTTTATATCCATGTTTTTCATTATTTCCAATATTTATCAATGTATGCACATGTTAACCAAATCATTTTAATTTTAAAAAGGAAAAGTAATGATACAGAAATTTGCAGGTTTTTGATGATTTAGTGAACAAAGTCCACTGACTTCAAAGTTTGGGTATTTTCCTCTTTTAATTATTATTATGGGAGAATGATAAATAGCAAAATGGACAGTGTTTATTTTTTTCTTCTGAATCAATTTGAAACTTTTGTTACTGGTATTTATAAATCATGAGTGCATGACAGTAGAACAAAATACTTATTCAAACTTAAATTGGTGATGTATTAAAGTGTGGTCCTACTTATTCATTTATTCATCCTTCTTTTTCAATAACTATGTGTATCAAGAACTATTCAAGGCACTAACATTACAGGAATGCTCATAACAAAATTATATGAACTTCTTTCATTATTATAATTATCAGTTTGAAAACAGTTTAAATCTAAGTTCTGGATGTAAAACTAGAAGATGTCAAAGTCGACTATTCTTAATTGCCCAACATCAGCTTCACAAGGTGAATGAGTATCTTTGCTTTCTCTCCACATGCTGTTGGTCAAGAATGTTTACATTGGGGCCAATGAGATAGTTCAGCAGACTAACGTGCCTGCATAGGCAAGCTCAGGCAAGCACAGGGACTGTGGTTGGATCCCTGCACTACGTGCCCTGCCAGCCTCACCCCGAGGGAGGGCTGAGCCAGTCAGAGTCCAGGTGTAGTGGTGCATGCCTGTAGTCCTAGTGCTGGGGAGGCTGAAAGCAGGAGGATTACCAAGAGTCTAAGCTGCATAGTGAGACACTGTAGCAACCAAATACATTTAAAAAAATTAGATTTCTTGGTTGTATGTGAAAAACATACAATAAACTCTCAAAGCAATAAGTGTAATTTGGTAGAACTTAGTTTCAACCTTCACCACTTTTCTGGAAGGTCGTGAAGTAGATCCAGAAGAGCCCAGAAGTCACTAGTGCTTATGTAGGAGTAAGGTGTTAACAACCTCTAACAAGACTGACATTATGGTAGACAGTGAAAGTAAGAGCATCCTTGAAATGCCCTTGTGTTGGGACCCAAGAAAAGGATTTTGGGAGATAAGTGAGGGTGTGGCACAAGGACAGAATCAGAAAAACCACTTTATCTGACAACTTTTTGCAATACTTGGTAAAGAAGTGTCAAACCTCTAAGACTGCCATAGAAAACAAATAAATGGCATAGGTTAAGAATAGGTTTGAAGGGGTGGGGGAGATGGCTCAGTGGAATAAGTGCTTCCCTGGCAAGCACAAGGGTCTGGGTTCAATCCCTGGTTCC
>NW_004524642.1:13125600-13140231 GCF_000260255.1 Octodon degus
AAGAAGAAGAAGAAGAAGAAGAAGAAGAGGAAGAGGAAGAGGAAGAGGAAGAGGAAGAGGAAGAGGAAGAGGAAAAGGAAGAGGAAGAGGAAGAGGAAGAGGAAGAGGAAGAGGAAGAGGAAGAGGAAGAGGAAGAGGAAGAGGAAGAGGAAGAAGAAGAAGAAGAAGAAGAAGAAGAAGAAGAAGAAGAAGAAGAAGAAGAAGAAGAAGAAGAAGAAGAAGTTTGAAAAGTCTGGACTTACATAAGGGTTTGTCCAAAATTATCAGGATAGAAAATGTCAAAGCAATATTAAGTTGTTGTGGTCATAAAAAGCTTAAAATTGTGGACTATGTAGAATAGAATTTTGGACAATAAGAAGAGTGACTTTTATTTAGGTCAAAGTTTGTGAGCAGTATGGCATAACAAACTAAAATATTCCAAACACAATTTAAATAAAATAGAATTAAGTCATATGTCAATTTTCAAATGTAGAAAAGATGTAAGAATGTCATTCAGAAAAAAAAAAATGCTTTTAAGGAAAGGTAGAAAATTACCATAGAAACATGTTGGAAAACAGAATGTACCCTGTCCCACAATTCTGAGAAACAAAGAAGGTGGAAGTACAAGCAGTCTTTAAGAAGGCTATGTGGGGGTTGGTGAGATGGCTCAGTGGTCTAAAGCACCTACTTAGAACAAGCTTAGCAAAGCCCAGGGACCGCGGTTCAATCCCATAGCACCACATGCCAGCCAGCCCCGCCCCCTGGTGGGCAGAGCTGGCCACACACACACACACACACACACACACACACACATTAATTAATTAATTAATTAAAGAAAAAAGAAGGCTATGTGCTTGGGCATTCTTTGAATAGAAGCCCATCTTACGGAATGATAAAATAAGGATAACACTGTAGGCGAGCCTAAGGAGATGTGTAAGAAAGTGGATCTGCAGGATGGAGGGGCCTGGAATGCAGGACGGGAAGCCTTTGAGAATGAACACATAGGTCAGACCTGAACTATAGGGCAAACAGAGAAGCCTGCGTTTCATAATGAGAGAATGATACTGAGAGGCAACAAACCTGATGTTACAGAATGTCAGAAGGTGACTAACATACTAGGAATCAGGCTTGAAGCAGCCATGTCCTTGCCAGGCAGCAAGTGCAGTAAAAAGAACACAAATAGACACAGGAAGGAAAAATATGGGACAATCTTTCATGGTTGAGTTTTCTATTGCAATTTTGGTGTCAAATTCTTTTGGTCTTGCTGTTAATATGCACCTTTAGACAGGCCATTTCACTACTCACAATAGTGTAGAAAAGTAATGCAACTCTTCCTGCTGATGAGAACTGGTAGCCAATCAAACCTTTGCCTATGAGAAATGACAACTGTTTCATTGTAATGTTCCTTGGTAATACTTTACCCTAAAAAACATGTTATTTGGTTAATATGCCATAAAACAAGTTCATCTTATGATTCTGGAAATTTTCTCTCTGCAGTCGTAATATTCCTGCTTTGCTTGTACTTCCTGCCCTCCACAAAATGTGTATTATTTTAAGCAAGAGAACTGAGAGGAAAAGATAAATCAGGCAGCTCAGCTGTTGAGCATTAAGTACAGTACCAGCGTAACACCCAGATCAAATCCAAGACTACCCCTCTATGTGGCAGAAGCTGTATCTGAGCCTCTAGGTCAGAGGGCAGGCAGCGAAAGTGGCAGGCGTTCTGCCTGAAGGGAAACTGGCCCAGTGATACTACCTTTGAGGTTTAGTATCCCCCATAAATGGAAACCTCAAAACAAATCAGTCTTCCATCTCTCAAATCACTCTTCAAATCTCTCTCTCTCTCTCTCTCTCTCTCTCTCTCTCTCTCTCTCTCTCTCTGTCTCACATACACGCAAATACACATACACACACACACACACACACACACCATACATATTCTGACTGCCATTGTGCTGTTTCACTGGTTTGATTCTAATCATTATTGACCATTATTAAATTCTGGACCAAAACAAACATGAAAAAATTAGTTTATCTACTTGCATATATGACCTTGAAGCTGAGAAGGTGCTGTCACCAGGGTGGCATTGGTTTTTCTTTTAACTCTTGAAATGAGAAGAATATTTGTAATTTATATTTGCACATCTATAGAAAGAACATAAATACTCCAAAGGAATTTTTAAAATAATTTCTTTAGATTTATATTACATTAAACATCTAGCTATTTCTAAATCTTCCTTTGTCCAGAAACCTTCAATCCTTTACATATAGATCAAAACACTGTGAGAATAAGAGTCTAACTTTGTATATAAACAAAGGCACATATTTATTACAACAACATTAAGTGTCAAAACTTAACATTACTTCTGAAAAGGTAAAAAAACAAAGTATTTTCTTTGGATACAAGGAAATGGTTCTACTTTACAAATGAGATGAATAACAAAATCCTTTTCAATTCTCTGCTATCTCAAATGAGTAGAAAATGGGGGAAATGTGGAACTATAAAAGGACAATAACAGGTGACGAGAAATAAAATGCCCAGTGTTAATAATAGAAACATACATTGACACAGAAGTGTGAAGGTGATTTTGCTAGGCAGCTGTAGAATACTAGAGGAAGCTGTCCCAGTAACAGGAGTTTAGAGTGTAAGGAAAGATTGATTGTTCAATAAGGTCTCTGCATCTGGTCTTCATGATTTCAAGTATTTCCAGACTTCTACAGAAAACCTCTGCTCAAGTTCGCAATTAGGAACACACAAACATAGAGGAACTCACATGCACACACACATCAAAAGAAATCAGAGAAGTTCAAAACATTTTGAAGTAAGAATGCTAGGTCTCAGGTTATAACATTGGATTTTTTTTCTTTGATTGTACTAACTGTGGCTTGTACCTTAAATTTGGAAGAATTGTCTTTAAACTCAACATTGGAAGTTATGATATCTCATCAAATCCAGTCACTCAGAACAGAATAAAAACTGAGGTCATTCAAAAGGATTTCCGTACTTTCAGAAGCAGAGTAATAATAGTAAATTATAAGTATCAGGGGAACGTACTCTCAGGACTTCTAAAACTTTTCACTAAGAGAAAGGAAGTGATGGAGTTTATTTGCATTATTATCAGGTGAAAAGTTTAAATAGTAAGGAAATTTAGAATTTTTACTTTCTATGAAAAGAAAACTTAAAAAAAATAAACTCAACTTAATTTGTCCTACAGAGCTTAAGAGTTGTTGTAGTAACACACACACACACACACACACACACACACACACACAGATAGACACTTAGGTGTTTTTTTTTTCATATCAGAAGACAAATGTGTTCTTTCTTACATAGTCATTAATTCAACTTAAATCACCATAATGTATAAAACATAACTACATAAAAAGTGATGGAAATATAACTACTAATAGATATTATAGATCACTATATAAGAATTAAAACTTGAGTCAAAAAAAGAGAAAACATTTTTACCAAAAGCAAATATGAGTATGTTTCATTTACTTTCTTTTCAAACTGACAGAATACATATCTCAAAAATGGTAAAATACAAATTAATGGGGCAATGGAATTGAGGAAAGCTGAATAGGTAAAGGAAATGCTAGGATTATGGTTTATAAAGACTACCTGTAATATTTACAGAAGGGGAACAAACTGAAAGATGGAGGCAACTCTTGCATTTCCTAGCTCTCTAGCACCTGTAAGCACACTTGGAAAAATAAGAGGCAGATGAATAAATAGTGTATCTTCCAATATGTTCATAAAAACATCTTTCAATAACTTGATCAATATGTAGATGCGCATGCAATGGAGAAAAATAATAGAGAATCATGAAGTTTACATACATTGGGCAAGACTAGGGATTTTTTGCCTGTGCCATCTGTGATTCAGAGAAGCCTAGTTACCCAGGCAGTAGCCAAAGCGGAGACATTGATTGGTTATGCTATCAGATTGAATATCAGTATTCTAGACAGAGGATAGAGGATACAACCACAATGAAAGGAAAAATTACATGGAACCAAACTATTTTCAAACTTCGAAATTTTTATGAATATTGTTTAGTTCACATGTTCAAATATAGTAGTCTGATTATCTGTCCTCTTCAGCCGGCTAAACAATTTAGTGTTACCATTTCATGATATCATAACATTAATTTTTATAGGATCCAGTAACTATGCTCTGGAATTACTTCTGAAATTGATGTGCAAAAAAGGGTATATAATGATGTCACTGACTGCATGCAAGAAAATGAGAAGCTGCTTGAAAAATACTTGAGTCTCTTGATTTCATCATGATTGAGCTTTTATGCCAGAGCACAGAATCTTTTATACATATCTTTAAAAGTCATATGGATTTGAAAAACAATATACCATACAATAAAGTCCTTATGTTTATCTGGAATTTATAAGATGAAAATCAACTGTAATTTTGTTCTTTTTTATTTTATTGAGAAACAAATATCAATGAGACACTTTCCAAGCTGATTAATGGGACGTTATCAATAATTAATACATTGCACATTGTTATCTTCTCAGCGGTCATCCACAGCACAAGAAGCAGCCAGGACATCCCGTCCAAACACTACTACTACAAATCCTTCCTCTCACTGAACCAATGTAATTATGTTCTATGCAAATATGAGTTGCACTATCCCTTTTATTCCAATTAATCTATATACTCTATGCAGCATATAAATGTGTACATATATATTCGTTCACTTGATATTCCTTTTGATTTCTCACACTCCTTGAAAGCAGTTGTATGTTCAAATGTTTAAGTATAAACAGTTGTAAGTCATATGTTGAAATGTATTTAATCATGTCTCTCAAAGATCTAATACATGTAATTTACATCATCTAACTTCTTGAAATCCTGTGCTTTATATGTGTTAGGTTATTGAGAGACACAAGTGTTTAATCGTCTTTACAAAATATTACTCTATTTCCTGTATCCTCTCCCTTAGGATGAATTTCACAGAACTGCTGCACAGCTTAGGAAACACTGAGGGCTCCGATATGCCTCCTTGGTCCTGCTTTCTCTTTTATTGCTCAGCTTCTTTGAATGGTCCCATGGCCCAGATTCCTTGTGTGCCCCTGGGTGCTAAGCAAGACATGACCATGACGGGCCAATATAACATTCCTTGCATTGCTAATTCCAGGCTCAGATTGAATGTATAGTTAAAGTGAAACACTAGCATTCTGGGCATAAAGAGCCATTCTATCTGGAGTAACTCTATAACCTTTGCCCTATGTAGTAATGCTTTGGGAAATTACGATTCTATACAGGTGCAGGCAATATGTTAAGCAAAACACTGCAGAGGTGGGTTTGCTTTCTATGATTTCATATTCTTCCATGGGGGCTATAGATTTTAAGTCAAGTGAGTGTGAGATTTAATAACTTTCCTCCTCCTTGCTATTTTTTGCAGCTAAAATATTACCTTCGAATAGCTTTAATCATTTAGCCATTTGAATAAATGCTTTTGAATAATGTTGATTTATATATCACTGGTAATATTAAAATAAATATTCAGTGTGCTTAGTTATTCAACAATATCTAATACAATTTTATAAAATCCAAAGGAACTAGTGAAAGTAGTTTATACATGTAAGCTAACATGGAAAATATTTTGAAATGGGCATAACACAGCCTGGTGAAATACAGAACTGAGAAGTTCTTTCTTCAGCCTTGTTTTCTCACCTGTTCTAAGTATTCTGAATGATCAAATTTGCTTATAATTTGCATTTACTTCTTTTTCTCAAACTTTCACATTTCATCATCTTATTATTTCTACTACAAATGAAGACTCCTGATTCAGGATGACTAGTCAGTAGATGCCAGATCATGTTAATATTGACAGACTCCTCTCAGTCACATGGAGAAAGGCTTGGAGCTGTAGCTAGGTCATTTGCTAGGCTTGGTTACTGTACACTTAGCTCAATAGCATTTCATGTCAGGTTTCTACGTTTCCCAAATTGACTGTTTTCAAGGCACGTTTGTAGCATGCCCATGTTACAACTGTCAAACTTGAAACAGGTTAATGTCACATACAATATAGTATTTAATTTTTACATAACAAATATGTTCCTGCATAATAATGCCATACTCTTTCAAAGAACATATTTGAGGAACATTTTAAATTATCATATAACTTTTGAGCAATGTTTTTATGTGGCAAAATCTCTGGAGATATATGCTGAATATTTAAGAGCTTTTAAAGGGGAGAAATAGAATTAAAGAAATAGAATTTTCAAAGTGGAGCTCATATGGCATAACTGAGGAACATAATTGGGTTTGGGTATCAAAAAATTGCTTAGAATTATCCTGAAATTCAAACATGACCCTGAAGTTACATAGGTAAAAATAGTAATGTATTCAAAATTCTCTTTTATGTTACCTGAATGTTATTTTCTTGTAGAAATAATAATGAGTATTCTATTTAACCTGCATTATCTAGGTACACTTTTGAACATTTGAATTTTTCATTAGCCATTCTCAGTTGTTTCTTGATCTCTTTTACAGAGCACTGATATGCGCTTTACTGTTTTAGGGTTCTAAATTATGCAAAAGACATTTGTCTGTATTTTCTTGCGACTCTCCTCTTACTAGCTGAATTGTCCACATGTTAATCTGCTCACCACAACATCATGAAACACAGCAAAAACTGAACCTATCTAAAATTGATTTCTTCTCTTACTTTGCAACTCAATAATGAAATGCCTACTTAATTTTCCGAGCCAAAACCTGAGGCTCTTCTTAGACATCTCTCCTGTCCCACAAACCTCGTCAGCCCCCATTGCACCTTCTAAATATTTTTCAAATCCATTCCTTATCTTCCACTTCTCCTGTCACTTTCTCTGTTCATGCTCTCACCATGTCTTCCACAGACACTGTTGACACCGTTTCCTACCATGAGAGCTCCACAGGAGCAGGATCTTATCTGCTTCATGCACTTAGATCAGTCAGTGGAGTAGATTCGATGCTCAAGCATGACTCAATTCAATGAGCAGTTGGGTGGCTAAAGAGGAAGGCTCTATTTTTGGCGTCCACACTCAAGTTGCTCATTCTGTAATCTTTATCTTGAATGTCCTTTACTTTTCGTATTTGCAATACCTTAAAAATTAATGAAGAGTAACTTCCACATGGAAATTTTGCTCAGTAACTATCAGTTTAAAATCTGGGTTCATGTGGAATATTTTATTTTATTTTAATGCATTTGATACAGGATCTCACTATGCAGCTCCGTCTTGTAGTGAGCCTCTTGTTTGCAGCCTCTCCAGCACTGGGATTACCAGCGTGTGCACCCACATCCGATCTCAGTGCCAACTCAGTGCAGGCATTAAGCGAGATCTTAGTCCACTGAGCTATCTCCAGCCCTCACATGGAATATTGTGATCCTATTTTTTCTTGCCTCATCCCAATTTTAATTCACATTTTCACTTCACGTATCTACCCATAACTCTAGACCTTTAAATCCTTGAAACTAGTTTTTGTTCATTTTTATATCTTCAGCATTAGTGTCAGGTAAAACACATACATAGAGTTCAATTTTTGCTAACTAAATATTGTATAAAGAAATGAATCCAATAAATAAATGGTTGTAAATTATGCTTATTCAATTTGTTGGACATAAGAGAACCACACACACAAAAAAAATATCAAAAATGTTTTCCGTTCATTGCCTGCCGCTGTGTTACTTGGAATATTGTCTTCCACATTTCCAAGGCTGTTTCCTCCTCTGCAAAAAACGTGATCAATATCTGAAATATAGTGACTAGAAGGGTGAGATAGTATTTAGCAGTATTCCTGATGATATTGACCAAATACACAAAAACAGTACAATTAATTTTAGAATAAATTAAAAAATAATACATTAAGGATAGAATATTGTCTTGGAATTTTCACATGTTCCATAGAATATCAACCCCCCAACCTCTCTTTACTTCACAATCACCTTACCAGCTGTGTTCTTTTGTTTGTTTAAATAATTTTATTGAGAAACAAATAGCAATGAGACAGTTTCAAAACTGATTACTAGCACAGTTTCAATAATTAATACATTGCATATTGTTGTCTTAGTGGTTATTCACTGTACAAGATGTACACATGATAATCTGTCCACAGACACTATTAGAACAAATCTCTCTATTCACTGAATTAAGAGTATGCAGCTGTATATCTAACTATCTTGAGTATATAGATATAAAATAGTCCTTCATTTGTATCCCCCTTTCTTGGTTAGTTTTGTTAGAGATGGGCATTCCACTGTCACTTAAATATTGTCCATATGTGAATTCAGCAAAATATTCCAATATAGTCCAGTAGCCCATAATAGTAGTGGGTTTTCCAAAAGAATGTCTCCTAATTTGTGGAAAACATAAAATGTATTCTTATCACCTGGTGTAGAATGTTTGAATGGAAAATAACTCCAACAAAAGAGTGGTAGTTTCAAAAGGAAGTATTTTTACTAACTTTGCTATAACTTTTAATCAGTGCCCAAATGCATACATGTGACTTTACTCAAGCTCCAACCCAGCTTATCCAGAGGCATCAATGTAAGCTTTTAAAATTGAACATCAGTGTCTACCTATTGGCATTTGTTTTCAGAAAGCATGCCTCAGTTGGAAACTTGTTATACACAATATATTGTGTGGTGTATGATTTTTACTATTTCAGACACCAAGGATATAAAGAATGCAAGAGAAAATGAAAGAGAGATGGTGGGAAATGAGAAAACATACTCCGGGGACAAAGGCAGGGTATTTGTAGCAGGAGGGAAAGGAAAGTTGAGGAGATCATAGGAATAAAAATGATCAAGGTGAAAAACGTGTGACATCTCCCTAAGACAGATATAATCATTATATATTGTAAGTATATGCTAATATCAAAGAACATTGTTGGGCCGGCCAAATAGCTCAGCAGACTAAAGCAGCTGCTTCAACAAGCTTAGGGACCATAGTTCAATCCCTGGCATGCCATGCCAGCCCTGCCCCTGAGGCATGCTGAGATGGTGATTGAGACTGGGCGTGGTGGTACACGCCTGCAATCCCAGCTCTTGGAAGGTAAAAACAGGAGGATCACTACGAGTCTGATCTGTTCAGTGAGACCCTGTAGACCCTGTCCTAAATACATTTACAAAGAAAATATTATTAAACTACAACATCTTAAAAGGAAAATTAAAATGAAATGGCAGAATAAATAATGCCTAGATATAAGAATTCTTTTCTCTTTATTATCACATGAATCCTAGTTTCATCATGATTCCTGCCTCCAAACAGCTATAGTTAGTTGCATCACATCCATTTCCTTTGTCAATCCTTGTGTTTCAGCAACCCTAAATAATGAGGAGCGGATATAAATGCTCCTTATATTTCAAGGACTGCATTTTTTTCCATTATGAATTTTGGTCATCCTTTTCTACATTCTTGATACTCATTTCCTTTAACAGCACACATTCAAATGGATGGCATATTAGAGGGGCTCCATAAATGTGTTCTGAAGGCTGCGATGCTCAATCTTAAAAAAAAGAAAAAAAGAAAGAAAAAGAGATGGATCCAATATGTTGCTCTTTGCAGAATTTATTTTGCTTAACATTTTATGGCAAATGCAAAGATGTGACACCCCACATGCCTGTTTGGTATTTATGTTTCTGTTTTATATTAGATAAATTTCTATCCAGTCAATTTTACTTGATATCATATTCTAGCATCTTATGTAAAAATACATTAGAAAAATAAATTAATTGATTTAAAAATTTGACAACGAAGGGCTTAAATTTTAGTTGCTACTTTCTCAATGACTGTTTCATTTAATAATTTCATAATACTAGTGGCTCCAGATGTTATAATAGTTTCTGAGAATCTTTCTGCACTCAGGAAAACTAATGGAAAAATATGAAAATTTAGATAAAAAATGTTACAGCCGGGACTTTCTGAGGATGTACTGACCAGTTGGGGCCAGAGAGACGGCTCAGTAGAATAAGCTCTTGCCTGGCAAGCACAAGGGCCTGAGTTCAATCCCCGGTTCTGCCAAAAAAAAAAAAAAGTTAGAACAGACTTTCTAGAAGACCATGTTCAGTCACTCGAATCATTAACAAGGGTTTTCCTGGAGAGAAACAAAAGAAAGCCATCCTAGGCAGAAGTAAATTGAGTGATACAAACTTAAGATACACAGTCACAGCTGCCACCAACAGCTCTCTTCTGACTACCCTAGTATTTCTTAGTATAAATTTACATAAGCTATGTCGTCAAGCAAAGAGTTTCAACAGTCAGATTGTTTTCCTAGGCCAGTCCCGTATAAAGAGGCCACTTCCAGTGTTGACTCAGGGACAGCAGGACTGCAGGGACTCCAAAAAGGCCCTGAGGAGATCATCAGGATGACTGATGGATGTGCTCATGTGTTGGCCCCATAATCATAATCTCTGGTAATGGTTTGTTTACACCGCACAATCATTCTTCAAAGAGAACTGAGATGAAGGAAAGAATGCATGGCATATCAAAGCTGAGTAATATGTTTTAAAAACACATCTGTGTGTGTCCCTTATTTTTCTAATCCTGCTAAATATAAAGTTGAGAAATGCCACTGTCTAATGGCAGTGGAAGTATAATGTCACATCTTCTGAATCTATTTTTTTTTTATAATTTTAGGGAAGGGTCTACAGGATGTGCAGGGTCTCACTGCTAGATGGGACTCGTGGTGATCCACCTGTCTGCAAGCTTCCCAAGAGCTGGGATTACAGGCATGCAGCACCACACCCAGTCTCAATTGCCATGTCAGCACACCCCCACGGCGGGACCAGCATGGCAGGCCTGGGGATTGAACCCCCGGCCCCTGCGCCTGCTTGCTGAATCTAAAAACTATTATTATGACAACTATTCTATATTGTGTTCAGATTTTTGAAACAGACCCTAGCTATGTAGCCCAGGATGGCCTCAAACTTGTATTGATTCTCCTGTCTCATCTTCCTGAGTGCTGGGATTACAAGCATAAGTCACCACACCCAGCCTTTAAAGCTATTTTTAATGTTGATAGAGAAAGTCAAGAAAGTCACATTGTAGAAGAACCTAGAAATACTTCTTGAAAAATGGGTTTTGCCATTACTAAATGGTGGTTCTTTTATGGTGGATTAGAGGAAAATATTATGTAAGATAAAAGTGATTACATGATATCAATTTTAAAAACATAGTTTAACTGTTTGTCAAGCCAAAAAATATCCCACTGAGGCACTGTGACCCAAGGGGATTTGTATGTGTACACCCAAGAATACTATATGAAATGATTGTAAAAAGAAAAGGCAACATTTAAGCATAATGGAATACTATGCTGCCATAAAGATTGCTAAGTTTGGGGCATTTGTAAGTAAATGGATTATACTTCAGAGCATAAAGTTAACTACAAAGCTCAAATAGTACACTGCTTCTTCCATATGAAAATCACAATATCTTTCAATATGACAACACTGGTCTGTGTTCATGGAAACAAGTTTGGTGAGCTGAGGAGAAAAGTTGCCTGTCTTCCTCAAAATAATGCATGCACCTGTATTTTGCACACTGCACAATGAACCATAGCACTAGTGTATCCTGTTTGTTCTTAATGTTTGACGTTTGGCTTTATGTTAAAATCATAAATGTTAATAAGGATGTTTTTTCTCCAGACATACCACTTGAAGATACCACTTATTTTGTTTTAATGCAACAAGATCGTGCCTTAATTTAATATGCTGAAATTCTGTTACAATAGAGAAAAACCACTGTCATAACTTTTCGATTCTATGAAATCACAATTTTTAACTTCCATGAAATTCTCTGACAGAGAAAATGAGCAGGAGAGAGAAAGAGAGAGAGAGAGAGAGAGAGAGAGAGAGAGAGAGAGAGAGGAGACAGAGAGACAGAGACAGAGAGACAGAGAGACCAAGACAAATTGAGATGGAGAAACAGAGAGACAGAAGGACAGAGAGAGACAGAGACAGAGACAGAGACACAGGGACAAACACAGAAAACCCCAAGGAGCATGGAACAGCCATGGCTCCCGAGAATTACTTTTCATATCTTGGGTAGATACTTTTTAATTCATAAGGAAGAAAATAGAAAAGCTGCCGCGTATTAGATAGGGCAGCGTCAGGCACTTTGCATTGTGATTGGCTCGTTTCTGTGCTGGCAACCTTTAGCTAGGGGATTTCCAATAACCACCCTGTAAAGGAGCAATTTGAATATATTTCTGTCTGTGGCACAGAAACAACTCTGTAAACACCTGCCCGCAGTGATGAACTATTCACTGGTAAACATAAGACTTGGAATGCAGGATTTTAGGGTGGGAATAGTTCTGTCAGGCTCTGTTTATCTGGGTTGTTTTGATCTGGAGCCTTTTGCCAGAGAAAACACATGTGCAGCTCATATTCCACAGTATCTCGGGGAAGAACAGTCTCAAATTTTGTTAAAATACAGTGCTAATTACATTTTAGCTTCTAAGAATTCCTTTGAGATTTCACAGATACATTTTTAATTTTCAGCAAAATCGTGATGCTCTTTTTAATAAATGAGAAGGGTGCAGGAATGAGCCCTCACAAATGTCTGAGGAATCAGTGTTCTCAGACTCATTACATAATGACATTAATTTCTTATAAATGAAACTGTTCTCACTAAATTGGTCTGTGAGTCCTACACATATTTCTTATTCTTGTATACATGTAGTAAAAGCTACATTACTTCTTTTGCATGACTATGTGATGATGAAAAGGATGTTAAATGGACAATTGTAAAGTAGTTGTATGGTATAAAAAAATTTTTACTGATTACATTATTACTCTTGCTCTGAGAACAGGCACGATGCTAAGTGTTTGAAATAGTAAGGTAAATGTCACATGAACCTATGGTCTATGAAAACTGTATTCATAGTATTTAAAACCTTATATTATTTCTCTTCATATGTTAGTAACACATTCTTTCTGTGTAAATATGAAGCCCAGAAAATTAGAATTCTCTAAACACATGGTCATGAAAGTTAATTTTAGATGTCTGCATCTTTATACATATTTGTATTTTCTAGTTGGAAGAGAAATTCATCTCCTAAACTAGAATACAATCCTTGTGGTCTCTAGTATCATCTAACGCCTTCTGCAGTGGTAACTATGATAAGATTGATAGAAGAAACACAACCAAACAGAGTGATACAGGATTAGGGACCAGGGAATTGCTCAACTGCTAAATTATTGTCCAATATTATCTAGAATATTAGAGAATAATGCAATTCTTTTGAATGCAGTCAGTGTTATGGAAAAGAGACTCAAAGAGTTAAGGTGGTTCGTGCCTATGTTAGTACTCTTGTTTGTCATGGATAAATACTGTACACTCATAGTGTAAAAGAGAAATGTCATTTTCTACTGGTTTCAGAGAATTTAGAACATGATCGGCTGGCTCCAAGGTAGAATATCACAGCAAACAAAAGCATAGTGGAGCAAATTGCTTATTTCATGGCAGTGGGGAGCAGAGAAGAGGGAAAAGAATTAAAAAAGAAAGAGACTAGGAACCAAATGCATTACCCAAAGTCATGCCTCCTTTACTAGGCAAAATGTGCTTTTTCCAGTCAGCCTGGCCTTCCTTAATACAGTCAAATCAACAAGTAATGATCAACAGTCACAAAATCTAAAAGAACAAGATTTATTGCACCACATTTTATTGTGGAATGTTAGAAATATATAAAGGAAATCTAAAAGATAAGTTAACGTAGCAGACATTAATATGGTAAGAGATAGTTATTTAGGAACCAGAATACAATCCTTGTGGTCTCTAGTGTCATCTAACTCCATCTACAGTGGAGGCTACAATAAGATTGATAGAAGAAACACAACCAAGCAAAGTGACACAGGGCTAGGGACCAGGGAATTGCTCAATTGCTAAGTGACTATCCATGCCCACTAGAAGGAAGCAAAAATCAGTCACTGAAGAATACATTACAGTGAACCAATTTCACACGACACCTTGAACTTGAGCCACACGTCATAGTGGCACCGAGGGTGAAACAGAAATGAAGATCGTGTGTTAAAGCTTATAATACGAAAGCATAGAATAGGCTGACACAGCCAGATCATGTGGGTAGCATCTTCATTAAGCATAGAAAGTTGAAAAATTAAAAGCATAGAAAGTTGGAAGAAACAGTTTCATGTGTTTGTTTGTTTATTTGTGCTGGGAGTTGCTTGCACCCAGAACCCTTATACATGTCAAGCAAGTAGTCTGTCACTATGCCACAAGCCTGCCCCTCACACATATTTACATGCAAATATTTGAGATGTGAAACAAACAAAAAATGAGTGACATAAACACTTAAAATATTTTCAATATAATCTCAAGCAACGTATGCTACCTGCGTGAAGTGTTTGCTTCATTTCAACCCAAATATTTCCTGATTTCTTAAGCATAAAAAGCAGGAGCAGTATGAGTTTGATGAGACATATCTTATAGCTTAACTCAAAACATGGCAAGTCTTGTATTTCTTTTAACACTCAAATCAGGTAGAAACAAATATTTCCATACTTGAAGAAAATCTTTTGCAAAAAAATCTTCCAGTAGTGTAATTTTCTTTTTTTTTCTTTTCAAAGTTTTATTGATAAACATATAGCAATGAGACAGTTTCAAATCAAATCGAAAGTACAGTTTCAACAAATA
>NW_004524642.1:13148031-13167956 GCF_000260255.1 Octodon degus
GGACTGGGTCTCCAGTAGTGTAATTTTCAAGGAAAAAACAAAAACAAAAACAAATGGCAATGACTTTTTAACATTTTTAAAATTTCAGTTCACTGACTGAATAATTACACATACATCATTCTCCTAACTTAATCTAAAGTCTGATACTTGTCAAACATGAAATATGGATCGTATAGGGGAGATTTACTTTTCAGTTTTGGTGCTAAGGACTGAACTCAGGGCTTCCAGCTTCATAGGCAAGCATTCTACTACTGAGTCAACTCCCCATCCCCGAAAACTGAATCTTATAATTTGCTTAAATTTCTTAATGACTAGAAGATGCTCATCAGAATTTTTATTTTGCCAATTTTCTTATTTATACCACTGCATATAGGTATTAAAAGGAAAACAAAATTACATTCAAAATAATAAGCAGTTGTGAAATAACGGTGAACATATGGTATTGGTACAGTAAGAAACAAGACAGAGTAGACCAATAATACAGCTTCACAATATCATACGTCGTAGGACCAGCTTAGTGCTTTCCATAAGGCCAGTGGAGAACTGGGGATACAGCTCAGTGGCATAGGTTCCTTGCACGGCAAGGGCACGCTCCTGAGTTCTATCCCCAGTGCAGAAAGAGGAAAGACAGAAAGACAACAAGACAGACAGACAGAAAGACAGAAAGAAAGAAAGAAAGAAAGAAAGAAAGAAAGAAAGAAAGAAAGAAAGAAAGAAAGAAAATAGATCAGTGGACAATAGGAAACAAAAGCTTTGATTATATGTCACCTACAAAGTTCTTAAGGGACTTAGGTCTGTCCAAGCCAAATATTTTAGTCGATCCAACAAAAGAGTGGTAAAATCAAAGATCCACTGAATGAATGAATGAACAAAATGCCCACCACTGTCCTCTTGCAGCACCATGAACTTAGTCATATGCCACAGGTGCCTGCCGCCCTACAGAGTTAGCAGCGTGCTGGGTACTGGGAATGTTGTAGAAATCCATGACAATTTGGTGCATTATCCAACTTTGGGCAACCTAAAGAAACGCTGTAGTTGGATTCAGGTCACTTTACTTTTGAAAGTCACATTTAGAGTCTTATTCAAAAACGAACTTCACTCTGAAGATGCAATGGCAATATTGCTCAAAACTCTATCATAAATGGAGAATAACTGCAGATAGACCCACGGCCGTAAGTAGCATCCTGCTCGGCTTTCCTGTTGCTAGGATAAAATCCCTCACATCTGCAACTATGTGGAGGAAAGCTTTATTTTAGCTCACAGGCTCAGAATATTCAGTCCATGACCAGTGGTACCAGGCAGAAGATGGCAAGGGGAACAATGACGGGCAGCCAATTGCCTCGTCGTCTGAAAAACAGAGAAGAAAGGGGCAGATTTGGTTTTCAAGTCGCATCCCCATGATGTACGCACACACACACACACACACACACACACACACACCACAGACTATTCTCTATTAAATCCCTAAGCCTGCTCTCTTGGTGATAAACAAGATCAATCATCACAAGAAATACAGAATATCTATATCTGCTACATATTTCTCAACCATATACCTCATCTCTCTTTCTTTTTTTTTTGAAAGGTGAGGTTTTACAGAACTTTTAAAAAATCTATTTATTTATTTGGTACAAGGTTCGCTATGCAGGATGGATGTGTATCACGCAGATGTCAAGCATTCGACCCAGGCTTTTGCAACTGAAACCTTGACATTTCACTTTTACGTACATAAATGTGACTACCTACGTATGCACAGTGCCTGTCAAATTGGATAGAGCAGTTTGATCAGATAGTTCACCTCTTCATTTGCCAGTACAAAGCACTAGATAAGAGAACAAACCCCAAAAGCATAAATGAACAGGAAAGAATGAGGGGAAGCTTCCAAATACATTAAAGGCAACTTCATTCTCTACAGTGTGGGAAAGCAACCTTGTTCATCCCCGCTCACGGGGGCCGTGTGTGAGTGGGGCGTCCAAAGGACGAGATGCTCAGCCAAGGAGGGCAATGGTTCCACCCACGTTGTTTGGCCTGAAGGGCTTTGGGCACCTTCTCCAGCCAAAGGCTATGGAAAGAGTTGGAGATGACTTCGTGCTGCTGTGGTCATGTCTGGTCATGGGGCAAAAAGTCATACTCGGGTTTGGGCATCACTCTATTTTCTATCAGATAAGAATTGTCTTTAAAAATATTATTAGTATGCAATAAGATTTGCCACAAAAAGATCATTGGGCTAAAATACGAAGTCTGTGCTTAAGCATACGGAATAGTCTATGTTCTCATACTGCACAACATAGCTGGGATTCTTGGAGCAGCTCTATTAGCCACCACCCTGAGAGAGTAAAACAGATTCGCAAGCCAGAGCTCAGTAGCTAGGAAGTTCCTTTGCTGCTGAAGTTTAGCTCTCACATGAGGGAAACTTAAAACTGAATATGATTTTCACAATAGCAAGTTGACTTTTATAACACTTTTTTTCTTTTGCTTTATTCTTAACCAAAATTATCAGACAGAACATACAGGTTTTTGAGCTATAACTAGATTTCTTTGTGGTTCACATTTAACTTAATCATCCATCATCCTCAAAAAGTAACTGTAGAAGGGAATAGAAGTGTGGGGGCAGATTCCAAGACAAAGCACCAAAGATTTATGGATGTACACATGCATATAATAGCTCCATGGTGGATGAACTGATTTAAAATGGCATTGTCACAAATTCATCTTAAAGTTTGAGAAAAATAGTAATATATTTATACTGAGTATTTTTTTTACAAAATTTAACTGAATTCTCCATTTAATATTTTATTTTTTATGGGTTTGTGCTAATGTAGATGTTTGCACATGAAATGAATAAATGAATAAGGAACTGCCATGTGCAGGGTGCTGACCTAGAAACCTCAGTAACAATCTGCTTTTCCAATATGAGAATTCAACTCTGTTCTCTTCCATAAGAAAATATAGATACCTCTGTCCTGATGAAAAGATAACAGAAACAAATTTAGGTTACATTTGCACTGCATGGATAAAAGATAATTTAATATAAGCTATCTGATTTGATAATCTCAAAATTTCTATGAAGTCATTCTGGCTTACGTGCTTTCGGATGGCCTTTATAATAAGAAATAGTTTTGTAAACCTTGTGGTTAAAAACAAGAAGCATTAACCTTCAACCCAAACTATTCACATCCTTTGGTGCACTTCTGCATATTCTGCTGCTACTATCACCAGGAAACCTGCTTTTTCAAATAAATTTAATCATTCTAACATAAAAATAAAAATGCCTAGTCGAGACATAAAATAAATTCTGATCATGTCACCGTAGAGTATATCTGACATTAAGTGAGTGCTGAATAGCCTCTCCTCCTAAGGTTGATTGCCCCGCCCCAAAGCAGCCCTGAGCTAGGAGTGGAACCCAGGAACTGACACTGAGACACACGGCCAGATCGTCATTCTGGGGGGAGGAGAGGGCCTTGCTAAAGATTTCCAGGCTAGGGCAGCATTTATCTTCTTCATGATTGAACTTTTAGAGTGATGGGATTGTAGGCATGAGCCACCACACTAAGCTATTGATTGATGTTTTTGTGTGGTGACATGCCTACTCCTAATTATTTCAGCCATAGCTAAGAGTAAGTAGCAATGTTAATTTGTTTCTTCTATCAGAAGCTTCAAGATGTTCTTAGAGAACTTTAACCAGTCAAAAACTATACATATATGTAGATAAAAATATAATATATATGTATATGACAGAACTAGATCGAGAATATATATATACATATATGATGTATGATTATATATATATATAGAGAGAGAGAGAGACAGAGACAGAGAGAGAGAGAGAGACATAAAGAAAGACAGAGAGAGAGAGAGAGACAGATAGAAAAACAACACAACAGGAATTTAGAGCCTGCGTAGAAGAATCAGTCTTTGTCATCAGTAGGTATTTTTGTTCTATATTAACAGGAAGACAGATGGAGAAATTGGAGCTCATAGATTAATGATATTGATCATGAGAAAATAAAAGGCTTCTCAACTTTTATGAAAATGTTGATAACTGACTTCTAGGCTGAGAGTTCCATTGAAAGTGATCAGAAGAACATTGTAGAAAGGAAAGCTACGACACTGATGGGCATAAGGCACTGCTTTGGGGAATATAAAATATGATTGAAACAATGAATGTATATTTGAAATTTTGAATTTTAAATAAAATTAGTCACAAAGTTTTATAATCTTTTCTATCAATGCACATTTCTCCTTCAAATGCAGCCTTTGTATCCAGATAATATGAATATCTCTTATGTCACATATTTCCAGAAGCCCTATAAGCTCTGTGCCCTCTTAGAATTCTTAATTTGGCAAACAGCTCTAGGTATCATCATAGTTATATCATTATAGTCTATTCTATTAATGTTTTTCTATAATACATATATATGTATACATATAATACAAATAGTGTATTGATTCTCTTTAATACTAAATTGGAAAATAATTTCATCAGCTTTGTAACAATCTATCCCTCATCTTTTAAGTGACCAACGTACAGCATAAGCCTCGCTAATTTGCTTTTCAGAACGTTTTTAAATCGGTTATATTTTTCTTTCCCATTATGTTAACTTTGTTCTTCCTTCATCTCCTGCTACAAAATTACGTTGTAACTAAGAATAGCTTAGCTGTTGAAATACCAGCCACAGTCCTGTAAGTGGGAGCTTGTCTTGCATTCTACTACATACCGGATGCAGCTCAGTAAAGCGCCTTGAAGATTCAAGCCAAACGAGATTCAGGCACCACTGCTGATAATCTGAAATATCAAAATACCCTTCGTTGCGGTTTTTATTCCAAAACTTTAATTAGATGGTCTAAGAGGAAAAAAAAGTCAGTGAGAACTGGGAATCTGAAAGCTTGGAAGCCCTTGCTCAGCCTAATGCGACAGAAAGGTTCCAAGTTATCCCTTAAGGAAAAGACTCCAGCAGCCAGCAGGCAGGGAGGACATCACCTGGGTCACCTGGGGAACTTGTTTCTGTATTTTGTTTTGTTTTACAGTGTTTTACTTTTATTCTTATCCAGATCAGAAATAATCTGGCCTTTCTACCAAGAAAATATTCTTATGATTGGAAAGAACTACCTAATGCATGGTATTTAGTTATTTTTTTCCTGACAAAAATAGATGAAGTATTAACTTCACATCATTTCAGAATTTTTTTTTTTTTGCACTCGTGAACAAAGTCTGGCACTAACCTCAGTAGGTCAAATGAAGAAGAATTCTAGGAAATTCTGTCCTTTTATCAGATCAAGTAGAAGAATAATTTTTCAGTTTCATATGATGAAACTATACACTATTTCAATGGACTTATACTTAATTTATTTTCAAATCTGAATCAAAATCCCTTTACCTTAGAGAAAAGGTAATTATATAAAAATAAATTTTGTTCACTCACAATGATTTTTTAAAGTCATTGTACCTAAAGTACATAACCCAATTTTTGCTATTTTGTGTTTGATCCACAAGCTGTTTAGTTCTGAAAACAAAAATTAAATGATTTTCTGCAGATGTTATGGTATATGATACAAGAAATTCCTTCTTTGCAAAAATATATTAATATTTTTATTTTCTTTGGGTTGCCACAATAGCAAAAAGACATATAAAAATATTCCTTGAAAATCAGTCCCCAAAATGAAGTGTAAATTGAATAGATTACTTCAAAATTAAAGCCCTTTACATGGAGAAAATATTTCTTTACAATATCACTTCTGCTTGTGGCAGCTGAAACAAAAAAAATAAGAACATCAGAGAATAAAGTATTGTGTTTCCTTTCTACTACCTTGTAGATCAGAATTCATTTTAATTTAGTAGAGTGTACATAAATAATTATGAGTACTTTGTTTTGTTTGCTTGTTTTTCATTTATGCATTTGGTACAGGGTCTCACTACACAGCTTGGACTCATAGTGATCCTCCTGCTTTCAGCCTCCTCAGAGCTGGGATTACAGGCATGTGCCACCAGGCTTGGACTTGGACATGGACTCAGCAGGCCCTAGGGGGCGGGGCCAGTGGGGCATGCAGGACCAGGGGTTGAAGCCTGTTCCCTATGCTTGCCAAAGCAGGCACTCAGTCCACTGAGCTATCTCTCCTGCCTTTTCTATGAATATTTTTTAAAATAAATTTTACATCAACTATTGCACAATTGAGATGGAATTCTTATTTGTTTGGGGATAAGCTACCATGTTGTGGTGTCTTGTTCATTCAAGATGACACTTTGGTAGAAACTGTGATTTTTTTCTCCTCTCGGAAGCTGAAGCTTTCTGGAATTTTCATTGCTCTTGCTCAGCACAGAGGAAGAGGAGGCGTTGGTCTCCATCCTGCCTGACACATGGACGCCTTGCACGGGGCTCACTCTGCCTCTAAATCAATGATCTAAAAATACAAATGTCATTGTAACTCCAATAATGAAAATCACAGTACAATTGCTCATATTTCTTACGAAAGGTATAAACCACACTCAGGCAAAGCTTGTAAATATAAGAAATTACTTCATAAAACCTAGATTATGCATGTCTACCAATGACAATTGCAGTCTAAGGCTATGTCACTGAAAGGCATTAAACATGAGTTTTTCATAGATTCTTGACAACCAGAGGATAAGACACACAATTGAATAAATATTTGTTTGCATGTTATACTAAACTAATGAATGTTAGACCTGTATGCACTTAGTGAGATGTTCTGAGTCATAGGCACAAAGTATCAAATTACATACTTCTAAAAGACAGTTGAAATAATGTGATACTTATGAAAAAGAAATTGGAGTGGCTTAATACATAATTCCCAGAGATTCTTTGATTGTATAATTAGTATGGATTTTTAAAGTAGATTTCAACTAAAACCAACCATTTGAATATAGTCATAAAGGCTTAAATGTCTATGTGTAATTGTGAGCAAATACAGTACATTACTGGAAATTTAATTTTCTGATCATTCTTTTAATTATACATTTTAATGTTTCTCTAAAGCTTGAGAAGCTGATGAAGGAAAAGCAAACTTAGATTTGTATTTGGCCTCGAGGACTAAGAAAATAGTAATTGCTTATAAAGCAGCAATTGCAAATGTATTTTACAGTTGAAAAAGTTCTCCCTGGCACTGTTCACTTACTTGATTGCCTTCCTCACAAACTGGGTTATAGTAGATCATCATGCTTTATTAATAGAAGTAAGGGTAGGCATATAACACAGCCAGTTTTAAGACAGTTGTATTTTGAATCTTTAATGTTAGGGCCCAAAGTCGAAGTTGATTATTTATATGTGTAGCATTTTCTCAGTTACATAATAGAAGTGTTTTATATGGCATTGCCTTTTAAAAATTCTGTATATTGGCCTGAATGCTCTAGTGTGTTTTTCCTTGGTGAATGTACTTTTAAATGGGTTTCTAGGAGCCCAGCATTGGGGCCCCTTGCTCTGATGCCAGCACTCTGGGAGGCTTAAGCAAAAGGACTGCAAGTTTGAAATTATGTAGTCTGGACAGTGCAGCAATGTAAGAGATACCTTATGTCAGAAAAGCTGGATAGTAGCCTAATGTTTCAACCATGTCTGTGTGTTTTCACATCATTCTTAATATAAAGATGGTCTACAACTTACAATTCTGGACTTGACATTTCAGCTGGATGGTGTGAAAGCAATGGACATTTATTGGGAACCAGCTTGAATTTTGATCGTTTCATGGGCTAGCTTCGTGCAGTACTGAGATTTATCTGTATGCTGTGCTTCCCAGTGAGCTGTTGCTCCGTACCAGCCGTACAAACATGAAGGGAGACAGCCAGCACTTTACCCTATCCTGTGTCACTAGCCTGTGATGCTCTGTGTGATGTACTGAGGGCTTCTCAATTTAGCATATTGTCTACGTACTCTTCACTTATTAGAATGTAGGCACATCATATGCTGATGAGTGTCTGCCCATTCCCAGAAAAAAAACTTTCTGCTCAGGAGGTGGGTTTTGACATTTTGATTGGACAAACTCTGCAGTTATCTATATTTGCATCTGCCAGTGAAAAGCAAATAATTAAGTGAACAACAGACTGGAGAGCTGGAAAATTGAATCCCATAAACAGACTTCAGGCTAAGAAGGTGATTAATTTCTATCATATCCAAGGTCTGGTTCTTCCTTGATCTTGCTGCAATGTAAACACTAAATGTAGTATGGGTGACAAATTAAAATGCTAGGCTATTCTTTAGCACGGAGAAGTACACTGAGATATACACAATGAGGCTAAAGCAGGTTAGAATGGGTGGAAGAAAAAAACAAAATGTATATTTTCAAGAATTTAAGTGGAGAAACTGAAAAGTAAATCTGTAATGTCATAGTCATTTTTTTTACATTTTGATAATTTTAGAAATTAAATATGACTCTTGTTGCACAGATCCTGCTTTACCTTGGTCTTAACCATCCAGCAGAAAAGTATAAAGATGAAGTATAAGAGGTAAAGCCATGGTGTTGTGTTGAGCTGTAGGGGACTCAGGTCAACAATTTCTGACATTGCCAGTCAAGCAGAAGACCCAATACTATTATGGATTACTGGACTCTTTTAGAATATTTTGCTGAGCTAACACACCTATAATATTCAAATAATGGAACTAAACAAAAAAAGGGGATAAAGATGAACGTCTGTTTTGTATCTGTGTATTCAAAATGGTTAGAATAGATATATAGTACATTCTCTTAATGAATAGAGGGATTTGTTCTAATAGTGTTTGTAAATAGGATATCATATCCGCATCTTGTACAGCAATTAACCACTAGGAAGAATGTATGCAATGTGTTAATTATTGAAATTGTCCTACCAATTTGGTTTGAAACTGTGTCATTGCTATTTGTTCTCAACAAAATTATGTGAAAAAATAAATAAAATAAATTTTAAAAAATAAAAATAAAAATCCAATAAATATGGTACAGATTTTCAAAACAAAAAAAGAAATTAAATATGTATTTGCATGTGTTCTTATGAATTAAAATATCCTATATGTATGCACACATAATCTTTATGAGGACAAAGCATTTACTTGATAATATGCAAATGATATTAAAAATGGTTACAATAACAACAGCAAAGACAAATTGAATTCAATTGTAAGTGTAAGAATAGTAGAAATGGTATAAAATTAGATACACCGAGGAAATGTATTAAATTTAATTTGGCACCTGGTTGAAGTATTTGTAGCTAAATGTTTAAAGATGCCTGTACATTTCACAAAAGAAACTGCCTGGCTAGAATGAAAGGAACCACCCAATGGTTAAAAACCTTGCAGTATCTAGTTAGGGTTTCGATTATAACGTTATTGCTAACCAACATACTGATTTGAGGTAAATCTTTCAACATTAATAAGGAACAAATATGAGTGTAATGTGCCTGTTTCCCTGTCCTAAATGTTTATTCTTTTCATCACTGTTTGATTTAGGTGTTTCACTCTTGTTATCAGCTCACATTGAAGAGAACCATGAAACGTATCATGATGAGCAGAGAAACAGTAGGGAAACACTTTCGAAATCCGTTAGTCACTGCTTTCACAAAGGAGCATGGGGAAGGCAACTTGAGCGTTCTCAGCCATTTTTGTAGATTGTAAGATGAAGATAATAGTCTCTTTCCATCTTCCCAAGAATATAACGGGATCATGTGTGCTGATAAAATGTGAGCAACTTTCACAATGGAAGGCTTCGAGTAAGTGAAAGAGACTTGCCTGGGCAGTCTGCCTCAACTTGGCCCAGGAGATGGAGGGCCTTTCCCATGGGGCAGGGGTACCAGCCACACATTCACTGCAGGCTCATCTGGGGGCAGGCTAACTGAATGACAGCTCCACTTTATATGATTATTTTCAGGTCTGCTAACTTAATCCATGCCTGCTCTAGGGAGTCAACTTCAATTTGCCCATTTCAGTTCTATAAGATATTTTTAACAAATAAACATTTAAGGATTTTCTTTCCCTGAAAGTATGATAAATTGCAACTTTGTCATGTACTAGATTTAATACAAGTCAGTCTTGAAATTAAATATCTAGTTTATACTCTTCCAAAATTTTCTGTGAGATGGGTCAAAAATATGCTTTAGAAAGCACAGTATAATTCAATTAACTTTTAAAGAATTTGCTTATCAATGGGTTATTTTCCCCTGAAATATTATGAAAAGATTACAATTATGAACTTATATTCTGGAAAGTGACAGAAAATATGCCACAGGGCTTAGAAATTATAATTTGTGAAGATATAATCTGTTTATGAGAAAAGTCTAGTAAAAAATCTCTTCTCAAATGTCTCCTCTGAATAAGATTGGGTCTAAGCACTAAGCATCTAGGTTCAAGCTAAAAAGCTGAAAATTAGAGAATGTGCCATATTAGGTGATGAGACGATTATGCTTATAGTCTCACTGCCTTCCATGGCACACGATAGGAGGTTGATCAAGTATCAAAATAATCTGTAATCCAACAGAAATGAGCTACTTGTGTTTACTGTACATTCATCAGGTGTCACAAGAATAAAAAATCACAGAAAGTGAGAAGCTTTAAAGTACTTTGTAACTTGTAATGTATTTTACAAATTCATGTCCTGAGTTCAATAAGTTGATGACAACATTTAGATGAGTGTTTCTAAATTTAACATGCACTCTAAATATGAATATCTTTGATGTCCACTATTTTATCTTCCTTGTTAAAGTTCAATCCCAAATATCAACAAAATGTTACCATTTTGATTTCTCTTAATCCCTCATTCATTGAAGCTCTACTCCTCTCTATTATGCAGTACACAACTTTTGTCAATTATGACCCATAACTAGTTCTCAGTGGTTCTCATCAGCTGCATTAGCCTGGTCAGGCTTTCCCACTAATTATATTCTCAGGCCTTGTCCATTGTAACTACTTCAGAATGTGAGCTTGGTAATGAACCTACGCACCATATGTCTGCAGGCTGGGAGGAAAGGGTGATTCTTCCTAATTAGAACCAAGAAGGAGGAAACTTGGAAAGTATTACTTTGATTTCATAAAAAGTTCCAAAAGAAAACCCAGAAAGTCATTATTTAAATGTGTGGATGGAAGAATCCTTTTTCTTAAATGTTTGCTGTCATCACAATTCATGGAGATAAAAGGGAAAGAAAATCCAAAGGAAAATTGTATGAATTTTCTACTCAAGTGTTTGGGCTCGATGAATATTGCTGGCATGCCAAAAGATATTTGTTGTATTACAATTTCTACCAAATTATGTATTCTGAATTCTGAAAGAAGCCTTGGGCTGAATGTATGTTTTACTTATATTCCACACAAACAGCCTTTGCTAAGGAGATCGCCCAGACTTCCTCCTAACCCAGCTTGGAGGCAGATGTTACCTCACTTATGGAGAAGTAATTGTCTTAATGCCCTTCTTCCTGCTGTCATGGGTGGGGTGGGGGTGAGAGGGGAAGGGGGAGAGCTGACGCAAGATTAATATTTGATAGTATGCAGTTTGAGTCAAAGTTCTGACTACTGAAACTTCCCTTCATATAATACTACTACTACAAAAGAATGTGTGTGTGTGGATGTATGTGTATATCTCTACAGCATTCCCAGAGTAAAAATTTGTTTTTACTGAATACGCAGGAAAACACTGTAACACTAATGATTAAGCTGCATAAGGATTTCGTTTTGCTTATATAAATATGACTCTATTGACAATCCAAATAGATTGTCTAATGCAGCCATTACACGTGGAATCAGAGAGTTACTTAGCTCAGCAATAAAATCAACCGTAAGAACAATTCCATTTTGCCTTAAGGCTAAAATGTGTCTGGGAATATAGAAAGGAGAGAAGAGAGTGGAAAGAAGCTTGATTTTTCATCCTGGCTTTCTGTGAGTGAGCAATATTAAAAAATTCAATCAGTCCAAGTATCTCTATTGTGTTTATGAGATAGAAGATGGTATTTACAGAAAAATGTGGAGGATATTTTCTTTTTAAGATTCTCTTTTAAAGACTATAAAAATGTTTAGCATTTTTTAACTATGTCAATTGTTTTTGTGTGTTTCACATATGATTTTTGTTTGATTATACATTTAGGTGAAAATACTATGTTGATCATCAAATAAAAAGTGAAACACATTCACATACTGATTGAAAAAAATATATATAAAATATTTTAAGTATATACTAGGCAGGGTTCTCAGCACTGTGGTGTGCTGCAGAGATAATGTACTATAAGGTTACTTTTTATAAGCTTTATTTCCAAAGGGAGCTGCTTTGATGAGACTTCCCAAGATTGCACAGTTCATGAAGCAGTTGGCATTTCCTCCAGTTCTCTATTACTTGATCACTTACTATATTTTATGTCCGAAAAATGCAAACCTCTCATGACTGTGCATGTCTTCTAGATCAAATATTATCTCCGCAGTTTCTACATTGTTTCATTCACCTGTCTACACTGCAGCAGCCACGTTCACAGTCTGCTGCTGTGTATGTTTCCTTCTGGTGTGGAGGGGAGGGGAAATAGAGACCCTCCTAGTCAAACATTGGAAGAAGAAACTGAAAAGTATCAATACACACTGAGAAACCAAAAGAAATAATAAAGAAATGAAAGCACCCTGAAGGATCTTAAGCTTCTATTACACATAGCAGTAATTATGGCTAAAGTGGACTAATACTAAAGGTTGGCCAAAAAAATCGGTATTGTTCATACCAGGAGTACGACTGCTGTTCCCATGGTCTATGCTGTGACAGTGGCTCCGTGGTCATCTGTTTGAAGAATAATCAATTCCACATCACTCAGATATAAAGCTCTTTTGAGCATTTATAAGAGATGATTTCACAGAATAGGTAGGTTTAAGTGCCATTTTAGAGTCACGGAAACCTTTTGAAGAACACAAACAAAATAAGAAAATGTTTCTCCAGAGCTTTCTTGTCAGGTGGGTAACTATTGTTCACCAGGCACAATAGAATATTTAACTGCAGAAAAATTGAACCACATTGTTACCCAGACCACATGATGACGCAAGAGCAGAACTGCAATTGCAGAAGAGTCAATGTTTGCCTTAATCATGTGAAAAAAATCCATGGGGATTACACATGTGAGCTACTCCGTTATACTCAAAAGGCTCCTCATTGCAGGGGAGTGAAAAGCATTCATGTGTTAGGCCCTCAGGTTGGGACACTGTCTCCTCTCTCCTCTCCTCAACTTCTCCATTGAAATTTAGCACGCACAAGAATTGCATAACTTACAAACATCTGTGTACTCTGGATACCAACTCAGCTTTGTCCTTTGTTGGCTCTCTTCCTGGATCCTTTCATGCTGTTTCTGTCTGTCCTTTTTCTAATTAGCATGGAAGAATTTCTTCCAGCCTTTGAGGATACCTGAAATTGAAGGACCATAGCTAGGTATGCACTATCTTTTTTAAAAAAGAAGGCAAAATGCTCATAAAAAGAAGGTATTAAAAGTGATACAGAATTTCACTAAACAGAATAATATGAATTTGACAGTAGTGTTGTTTTTCAAATTAGTTGCTCAGATTACTAGATTTATGCATGAAAAACTGGGGAAAGAAAGAAGAAAAAATGTTGTAATAATTTAAAAAGAGAGAAAAAATGAGAAAAGGAGAAAAGCATTAACTCTTCCTTTTATAGACCTGCAGAAATCTGCGGTATAATTAATTATCCAAGCCATCCTGCTTACACACACAGGTATATCTTTACCCCAGTCCCTCTCCTGTCATTCTCCTCAGCTCAGTAATTCTTCCCTTCTGAACAAGCTCATTCCCTTTTCACTGTATCTATTGTATCCTTCAGGTACTTACACTAAGGAGACAATATGAAGCTTGCACATGTGTCTGATTCATTCTACTTAAGAATATGGTTTCTAGTTGCATTCATTCAACAATAAAAGCCTTAAATTCATCCCTTTCATAGCTAAATAATGCTCCATTGCATAAAAGTATCAGTATCTTTTTTATCCACTCCTCAGTCAATGAGCATTTGGGTTGCTTCCAAGATTTGGCGGTCGCATATTACACTGCTATAAACATGGGTGCACATCTATCACTGTGGTATTAAGTTTTCAATTCTTCTTGAAAAAAATCCCAGAAAGACAATGCCTGGGTTGAATGGGACCTCTAACCATAGCTTTTGGAGGAATCTCCACACTGATTTCCTTGGTGGTTGTACCAATCTGCACTCCCACCAATAGTAGAAAAAGGTTCTTTTTCCCCCACAACTCTTACAGCATTCTTATAGGTTGACATCTTGAAGATAGCCATTCTTTCTGGGATGAAATGGAATCTCAGTGTTATTTTAATTTGCATTTCTCAAATGACTGATGACATTGAACATTTTCTCATATGTATTTGCTAATTGTGTTTCTTCATCTGAGAAGTATATATTCATCAAAGATGCTCATTTCTGGATTTTGTCTTAGAATTTGGGTGGCCTGATTTTTTTAAAATTCTTTATGTGTTAGATAGATGGCATTTATCAGAGGAATGGCTGGCTGTAATGTTTTCCCAGATCGTGTGTTTTCTTTTTACTTTGTTGGTGATTTCTTTTGACATGCAGAAATATCTCAATAAGATGAGATCCCATTTGTCAATTCGTTGAAATATTTCCCATGCATTTTGGTTTTTGTTCATGAACTGTCTGCATTCCCATATGTCTTCAAGATTTCCACCTACTTTCTCTTCTAGAAGATTTAGTGTTTCTGTTTTAATGTTTAAATCTTTAATCCATTTTGACTATAGTTTAGTGCATGGTGGTAGAGATATTATTTTAGCCTTTGCTAGATGGAAAGCCAGATTCTCCAGCACGTTTAATTAAACAGGCTATGCTTCTTCCTGTGAACATGCTTGGCCCCTTTATCAATGATAAGGTGGCTGAGTGATTTTGTAGTGTCTGAATCTTCTAATCTGTTCCATTGATCCTCAGTTCTGATTTTATGCTGATTTTATCACAGTAACATTGTGGTATAATTTCAAGGCACCCATTATCTTGCCACCATTCTAAAAGCAGTCTCCTTGACTCCAGAAGATGTTCACTTTGTGACAGCTTCCATCTTATTACTCAAGAAATTGAGAGCTATCCTAGAAATTGTGTAATGGCATGTTTGGCAGATGTTAGGGACAGTATTACCAAACAAACTTGCTGATTGTTTTGTTCTGTGCTTTGACACTCTAATGAGGATTGTTAAAGTATTTAAGAAATCATGCAAGTTCTTCTTGACCTATATATGCTAAATCACTTATCTGTGTTTCATTGGATTATTTTGGTGGCTTGGAAAGAAGTAAACACAAATTGTTATCCATATTTCTGCATAGATTATCATGAGCTTAAATGTGTTTTTACAGTTTGTGAAGCATATAACATATTCACAATGCCAGGTATGCTAATGTAAGTTAGGTCATATTTGAAAGTTCAGAAGAGTCTTGTAGGCCAGTTTATGGTTCAATAGGTTTGAATGAACTATAGTTTAATTTATTTATCTTTCCCCACCCCTAGAGTTTAATGTAAGGCATCTCACAGGTGAGTAAATATGAAAATCTGTGAACCAATGTAATGCTTTTGCCTCTATGATAATGAACTTCTGTCCCAGGTATATTTTATACTATATAAATAGCTGAAGGAAATGCTAAATAAGACATCTGTCTTTGGCCATATTTTAGGGATAACCAGAAATACATGTAATCTTGTTAAGAAATATTCCCCAAATGTTCCCTTAACATAACACCTAATACATTGGTGACTGATGACCGCTACTGTAATTAGCATGGCATGCCCTATTACCTTCCTAGGATTGCCATACAGATGACCACAAATTAGGCTGCTTAAACAAATAAATTTATTATCTTCCAGTTACAAATTTTCAATGCCCCAAATCAAAGTAGGAAGAGGGCCACCTTCCTTCTGAACTCTCCTTTCCAGCCTCTCAGAGTGGCTGCCAATCCTCAGCAGTTCTTAGTTTGTGACAGTGTTAGTCCAGTCTTTGCTCCTGTCTTAATGGAGGATTTTGGTCTAATCTTGTATAGGGGTGAGTGTGTGTGTGTGTGTGTGTGTGTGTGTGTGTGTGTGTGTGTCTGTCTGTCTGTCTGTCTGCCTGTCTGTCTGTCTACATCCCTTCCTTCTTGTAAGAACAACTATCATAAAGACACTTGACCAAATTCAGCATGATCAATTATTAATTTAATTACATCTTCAAAACTCTGTATCTAATTAAGGTCACATTCCCAGGTCCCAGGGGAATAACTACTACTCAGCTCATCACACATATTAAGTTGTGTAATTATTTCAAAGATATGAAATATATGTTTACCAACAGCTACAAAACTCAAATAGCCATTATTCATCCAAATGTGGATTTCAAAAGACACTACACAAAACAGTTGTTATCCCACAGTCTTTGTTTACTTATTTATTTATTTATTTATTGCCTTTTTATGTATTTGTTGCAGGGTCTCACTATGTAGCTCAGATTCATAGCGATCCTCCTGTTTTCAGCCTCCTAGTGCTGGGATAACAGATGTGCACCACCATGCCCAGACTTGGTGGCCTGCTCAGTGTACCTGGGAGCAGGGCCAGCATGGCAAGTGGTATTGGGGATTACACCCTGGTCCCTGTGCTTGCCTAGGCAGATGCTTAGTCCACTGTGCTATCTCACTAGCCCTCCCACAGAGTTTTATTAGTTTCTTTTTCTACAAAATTTTATTTAAAACTATTTGCAAGTCTCTCAAAAAACATCAGAAATTTTCAGTGACATGATCTCTCTCTAATGTTATTGTTCAACTTGCAGCTTTACATAACTTAAAATAGCCATAACTTTAAATTTCCTTATTAATGAATAAAGAAGCAAAGTATAGAATTTAAACAATATTTCCCAAAGTATTTATTTATGTAAAAATTAAGACCTCAAAGAAATTTGGAAGCAAATGTTAATTTTGCCCATTGAACTACCAACTTTTTCCTTGTACCTGCAGACAGTATACATGAACAATTGCATATATTGCCTTTGCATTCTTCTCTACAATTAGGAAATCATTTGAATACATGCTTTTTTTGCATTTCAAAATCCAGAGACATTTTAGAAACATGACTTTACACAGAATTTTTTCATGCATAAACTAAAATTTTCATACATAAACTGTTTTATTCTAATCATTTAACAGTCACTCCATATACAATCTATTTTATCATTTTCCCCCAGTAAAATTGTGTGAACAAAACTATTAAATCAGATTGCAATATACTGTGATACTTTGGTTCATAAACTGAATTCATCCCATGATTCTTGACTTATTTGTGTTTGTCACCAAATCTGGAATTTGTGAACAGAGGCAAAATTTGGCCAGATGCTTCTACATGTAAACCCACTTGTTTGAAACAGAAGTGTTTGTGAACCAAGGCTTATTTAAATTGAAATTCAAACTGATACACACAAACATTGTTAATTTTAGGAGACTTTACTACATGACTTTTATTAAAATTAGAAATTTCTCCACCTTTTAGGGAATTTTTTAGAATCCATTCATATTAAGGGGGAAAAAAAAAGCTTTTCTTTGTCCTCTGAGAGTCCTTAGCCATTTTAGCAGAATGCTTATATAATCTTTTATTTTGTTCATATAATCTTGTAGCATGACTGATTTGAAAGAGTCATAGTAATTTAATGTTTAATATCTTTATTAGAAATATCAATAAATTGCTGTGAGCAATACAATTAAGGTATTCTGAACTGAATATCCTATTATATTGTGAATTTCTGAAAAGCAGTAGGAATGTTGTGCTCCTTATGACTTCCTGTACGTAGAGGAGTAATCATTTGAATTAGATGCTCAAAAGCTATTTAAAGTGAAGATATTATGTGTGTATTTGTTTCAGAGCCTTTATTTTTCCTCATACAGAAGCTACCAAGTACAACTTATGCTCAAAATTATGTCACTGACAGACCACTTCATACATTTTTCTCATTCTTCATTGAGAATAAAAAGTTTATTTGCTTTAATTTTGTACAATTTTTAAACTGGATAAATTCAACTTAAGTAAATTCCAATAGAAAAAACAATTACTGGAAATAGATGTTAGTAGGACAGGATGCACATCTAAATATATTTATTTATTGTAGTGGTTTGTTTTTGTTTTTCATAGTCTCACTGTGTAATTCAGGCTGGATTTGAATTCACTATGCATCCTAGGCTGGCCTCAAACTCACTGTAATCCCCAGACCTCAGCTTCCTGAATACTGGGATTACAAGTATGCACCACCATGCCTGGCTTATTTACTACAGTGTTCTAAGTGTCTAAGATGTAATGTGTTTACATGAAACCCTTTCTAAACAAATATATAAAATCCTTTCTTTTTCTTTTTTCCCCTATACCTGACCTCACCATAAAATCTCACACCATTCAGTAAAAACTCACACAGGTGCATGCTTCCAGTTTTCCAGTGTATCAATGGATGCATCCTGTCACATCTATGCCTTACGGCCAGTCTGGAAACTAATTCCTGATCAGATCCTACTGTCACTTCCAAAACAGTTTCAATTGAAGGCCTCTTCTCATTCTTCTTTGGCCTCTCCTTCGACCACGCTGCTCTCACCTTGTTGGCCACCTCACTGAGCTGAAAGTCTAACTGGAATCCCTGCATCCACATTTCCCCTGGACGCCACTGTGTATCTTTACTGAGGAGTAAGATTGGATCACAATCTACTCTGTATATTATTCTGTAGTCTTTTCTGTCAATTTGCTGTTTAGTAGTCCTCTACTTGTTCCTGAAAAATGGTACCATTTCCTCATTTATTTCCTTTTTCGTTTGTCTGGCTCTGTAAAGTATATATGTCTTTTAGGCATAAACTTTGTCATCCTAACTCTTCTACCCCAGCAATGTCTAGCGTACCTAGCAAATAGCTGGCCTCAACAAATATTTGTTCAATGAATAAATCAATGCCTTAGGCATCATGTAATCAAAGACTCACAATCCTAAAACATAATTAAAACTTTGTTGAATTCTTTCCATCTTACTGTAAAAGTAAAGCAGAGAGCTGATAGCACTATCATTAGCGTCGTGTCACTGACCCCCAAAACTACCCAAACTTCCCATACAAATACTTCTTTAAGAGCTAGAATAGGCCACACTTTGCCTCTCTTTTTTCAAACAGCAGGAGAATATCATTAATGTTTAATATTTGAACACAGGCCAAGGTTTCTGTTTGTAAGTCTCAGGGGGAAAGAATTTTGATAATTGAATGATTTCCGGCAGGGAAGCACATTCCCAAATCCACATGCACTCATGTCTGCCCCAGTCTGCTCTGCCAAGACACTTATTTATTCTGTGTCTGAGGCTTTCCAGTTTAAATAAGTCCTTCTGCCTCATTGCTGTGTCCATTTGTACTTGGTGTACAAATCATTTTCTCATTGATTCCATGCCATGGTGTGTTACTTGAGGAGAATGTCTTCAACCCCCTTAAGTTTGAAGGTGTCTGTGAGCCTCGTAGGACAAATTAATGAAAGAATTTTTTGTGGGCTCAAGATTAAAATAAGCTTCTTGGCTATTTATGGTCAGCAGCTGAAAAGCTTCTGTTGTCAGCAAAATTCAAAATAGCAAAAGTGAGTTGGGGAGATTCCATTGTTGCTTTTCCTTCTCTCCATGCCTTAAAAATATTTATTTTCTGATTCTTAAACACGGCTCATGTAATAAATGTGAGGTTCTATATACTTATTCAAATATAGTGATTGCCAAGCCTAAATTTGTTTGTTCCCAAAGCATGAACTTCTCCATGCTTCTTAAATCTTTCAAGCCATCTGTAAAGGACACAGTTAATAAGCTGCCACTGATGGATCCAGTATGGCGTTTGCAGGCAGGACAGGAGAGACTCATTCATGTTGTACTCTATAGTTCAGTGTTTTGTAGTATGTGCACTAAGAAACAATTTAAATAGACAGACAGACAGACAGACAGACAGACAGACAGA
>NW_004524642.1:13170751-13193909 GCF_000260255.1 Octodon degus
AGTATCAAAATAATCTGTAATCCAACAGAAATGAGCTACTTGTGTTTACTGTACATTCATCAGGTGTCACAAGAATAAAAAATCACAGAAAGTGAGAAGCTTTAAAGTACTTTGTAACTTGTAATGTATTTTACAAATTCATGTCCTGAGTTCAATAAGTTGATGACAACATTTAGATGAGTGTTTCTAAATTTAACATGCACTCTAAATATGAATATCTTTGATGTCCACTATTTTATCTTCCTTGTTAAAGTTCAATCCCAAATATCAACAAAATGTTACCATTTTGATTTCTCTTAATCCCTCATTCATTGAAGCTCTACTCCTCTCTATTATGCAGTACACAACTTTTGTCAATTATGACCCATAACTAGTTCTCAGTGGTTCTCATCAGCTGCATTAGCCTGGTCAGGCTTTCCCACTAATTATATTCTCAGGCCTTGTCCATTGTAACTACTTCAGAATGTGAGCTTGGTAATGAACCTACGCACCATATGTCTGCAGGCTGGGAGGAAAGGGTGATTCTTCCTAATTAGAACCAAGAAGGAGGAAACTTGGAAAGTATTACTTTGATTTCATAAAAAGTTCCAAAAGAAAACCCAGAAAGTCATTATTTAAATGTGTGGATGGAAGAATCCTTTTTCTTAAATGTTTGCTGTCATCACAATTCATGGAGATAAAAGGGAAAGAAAATCCAAAGGAAAATTGTATGAATTTTCTACTCAAGTGTTTGGGCTCGATGAATATTGCTGGCATGCCAAAAGATATTTGTTGTATTACAATTTCTACCAAATTATGTATTCTGAATTCTGAAAGAAGCCTTGGGCTGAATGTATGTTTTACTTATATTCCACACAAACAGCCTTTGCTAAGGAGATCGCCCAGACTTCCTCCTAACCCAGCTTGGAGGCAGATGTTACCTCACTTATGGAGAAGTAATTGTCTTAATGCCCTTCTTCCTGCTGTCATGGGTGGGGTGGGGGTGAGAGGGGAAGGGGGAGAGCTGACGCAAGATTAATATTTGATAGTATGCAGTTTGAGTCAAAGTTCTGACTACTGAAACTTCCCTTCATATAATACTACTACTACAAAAGAATGTGTGTGTGTGGATGTATGTGTATATCTCTACAGCATTCCCAGAGTAAAAATTTGTTTTTACTGAATACGCAGGAAAACACTGTAACACTAATGATTAAGCTGCATAAGGATTTCGTTTTGCTTATATAAATATGACTCTATTGACAATCCAAATAGATTGTCTAATGCAGCCATTACACGTGGAATCAGAGAGTTACTTAGCTCAGCAATAAAATCAACCGTAAGAACAATTCCATTTTGCCTTAAGGCTAAAATGTGTCTGGGAATATAGAAAGGAGAGAAGAGAGTGGAAAGAAGCTTGATTTTTCATCCTGGCTTTCTGTGAGTGAGCAATATTAAAAAATTCAATCAGTCCAAGTATCTCTATTGTGTTTATGAGATAGAAGATGGTATTTACAGAAAAATGTGGAGGATATTTTCTTTTTAAGATTCTCTTTTAAAGACTATAAAAATGTTTAGCATTTTTTAACTATGTCAATTGTTTTTGTGTGTTTCACATATGATTTTTGTTTGATTATACATTTAGGTGAAAATACTATGTTGATCATCAAATAAAAAGTGAAACACATTCACATACTGATTGAAAAAAATATATATAAAATATTTTAAGTATATACTAGGCAGGGTTCTCAGCACTGTGGTGTGCTGCAGAGATAATGTACTATAAGGTTACTTTTTATAAGCTTTATTTCCAAAGGGAGCTGCTTTGATGAGACTTCCCAAGATTGCACAGTTCATGAAGCAGTTGGCATTTCCTCCAGTTCTCTATTACTTGATCACTTACTATATTTTATGTCCGAAAAATGCAAACCTCTCATGACTGTGCATGTCTTCTAGATCAAATATTATCTCCGCAGTTTCTACATTGTTTCATTCACCTGTCTACACTGCAGCAGCCACGTTCACAGTCTGCTGCTGTGTATGTTTCCTTCTGGTGTGGAGGGGAGGGGAAATAGAGACCCTCCTAGTCAAACATTGGAAGAAGAAACTGAAAAGTATCAATACACACTGAGAAACCAAAAGAAATAATAAAGAAATGAAAGCACCCTGAAGGATCTTAAGCTTCTATTACACATAGCAGTAATTATGGCTAAAGTGGACTAATACTAAAGGTTGGCCAAAAAAATCGGTATTGTTCATACCAGGAGTACGACTGCTGTTCCCATGGTCTATGCTGTGACAGTGGCTCCGTGGTCATCTGTTTGAAGAATAATCAATTCCACATCACTCAGATATAAAGCTCTTTTGAGCATTTATAAGAGATGATTTCACAGAATAGGTAGGTTTAAGTGCCATTTTAGAGTCACGGAAACCTTTTGAAGAACACAAACAAAATAAGAAAATGTTTCTCCAGAGCTTTCTTGTCAGGTGGGTAACTATTGTTCACCAGGCACAATAGAATATTTAACTGCAGAAAAATTGAACCACATTGTTACCCAGACCACATGATGACGCAAGAGCAGAACTGCAATTGCAGAAGAGTCAATGTTTGCCTTAATCATGTGAAAAAAATCCATGGGGATTACACATGTGAGCTACTCCGTTATACTCAAAAGGCTCCTCATTGCAGGGGAGTGAAAAGCATTCATGTGTTAGGCCCTCAGGTTGGGACACTGTCTCCTCTCTCCTCTCCTCAACTTCTCCATTGAAATTTAGCACGCACAAGAATTGCATAACTTACAAACATCTGTGTACTCTGGATACCAACTCAGCTTTGTCCTTTGTTGGCTCTCTTCCTGGATCCTTTCATGCTGTTTCTGTCTGTCCTTTTTCTAATTAGCATGGAAGAATTTCTTCCAGCCTTTGAGGATACCTGAAATTGAAGGACCATAGCTAGGTATGCACTATCTTTTTTAAAAAAGAAGGCAAAATGCTCATAAAAAGAAGGTATTAAAAGTGATACAGAATTTCACTAAACAGAATAATATGAATTTGACAGTAGTGTTGTTTTTCAAATTAGTTGCTCAGATTACTAGATTTATGCATGAAAAACTGGGGAAAGAAAGAAGAAAAAATGTTGTAATAATTTAAAAAGAGAGAAAAAATGAGAAAAGGAGAAAAGCATTAACTCTTCCTTTTATAGACCTGCAGAAATCTGCGGTATAATTAATTATCCAAGCCATCCTGCTTACACACACAGGTATATCTTTACCCCAGTCCCTCTCCTGTCATTCTCCTCAGCTCAGTAATTCTTCCCTTCTGAACAAGCTCATTCCCTTTTCACTGTATCTATTGTATCCTTCAGGTACTTACACTAAGGAGACAATATGAAGCTTGCACATGTGTCTGATTCATTCTACTTAAGAATATGGTTTCTAGTTGCATTCATTCAACAATAAAAGCCTTAAATTCATCCCTTTCATAGCTAAATAATGCTCCATTGCATAAAAGTATCAGTATCTTTTTTATCCACTCCTCAGTCAATGAGCATTTGGGTTGCTTCCAAGATTTGGCGGTCGCATATTACACTGCTATAAACATGGGTGCACATCTATCACTGTGGTATTAAGTTTTCAATTCTTCTTGAAAAAAATCCCAGAAAGACAATGCCTGGGTTGAATGGGACCTCTAACCATAGCTTTTGGAGGAATCTCCACACTGATTTCCTTGGTGGTTGTACCAATCTGCACTCCCACCAATAGTAGAAAAAGGTTCTTTTTCCCCCACAACTCTTACAGCATTCTTATAGGTTGACATCTTGAAGATAGCCATTCTTTCTGGGATGAAATGGAATCTCAGTGTTATTTTAATTTGCATTTCTCAAATGACTGATGACATTGAACATTTTCTCATATGTATTTGCTAATTGTGTTTCTTCATCTGAGAAGTATATATTCATCAAAGATGCTCATTTCTGGATTTTGTCTTAGAATTTGGGTGGCCTGATTTTTTTAAAATTCTTTATGTGTTAGATAGATGGCATTTATCAGAGGAATGGCTGGCTGTAATGTTTTCCCAGATCGTGTGTTTTCTTTTTACTTTGTTGGTGATTTCTTTTGACATGCAGAAATATCTCAATAAGATGAGATCCCATTTGTCAATTCGTTGAAATATTTCCCATGCATTTTGGTTTTTGTTCATGAACTGTCTGCATTCCCATATGTCTTCAAGATTTCCACCTACTTTCTCTTCTAGAAGATTTAGTGTTTCTGTTTTAATGTTTAAATCTTTAATCCATTTTGACTATAGTTTAGTGCATGGTGGTAGAGATATTATTTTAGCCTTTGCTAGATGGAAAGCCAGATTCTCCAGCATGTTTAATTAAACAGGCTATGCTTCTTCCTGTGAACATGCTTGGCCCCTTTATCAATGATAAGGTGGCTGAGTGATTTTGTAGTGTCTGAATCTTCTAATCTGTTCCATTGATCCTCAGTTCTGATTTTATGCTGATTTTATCACAGTAACATTGTGGTATAATTTCAAGGCACCCATTATCTTGCCACCATTCTAAAAGCAGTCTCCTTGACTCCAGAAGATGTTCACTTTGTGACAGCTTCCATCTTATTACTCAAGAAATTGAGAGCTATCCTAGAAATTGTGTAATGGCATGTTTGGCAGATGTTAGGGACAGTATTACCAAACAAACTTGCTGATTGTTTTGTTCTGTGCTTTGACACTCTAATGAGGATTGTTAAAGTATTTAAGAAATCATGCAAGTTCTTCTTGACCTATATATGCTAAATCACTTATCTGTGTTTCATTGGATTATTTTGGTGGCTTGGAAAGAAGTAAACACAAATTGTTATCCATATTTCTGCATAGATTATCATGAGCTTAAATGTGTTTTTACAGTTTGTGAAGCATATAACATATTCACAATGCCAGGTATGCTAATGTAAGTTAGGTCATATTTGAAAGTTCAGAAGAGTCTTGTAGGCCAGTTTATGGTTCAATAGGTTTGAATGAACTATAGTTTAATTTATTTATCTTTCCCCACCCCTAGAGTTTAATGTAAGGCATCTCACAGGTGAGTAAATATGAAAATCTGTGAACCAATGTAATGCTTTTGCCTCTATGATAATGAACTTCTGTCCCAGGTATATTTTATACTATATAAATAGCTGAAGGAAATGCTAAATAAGACATCTGTCTTTGGCCATATTTTAGGGATAACCAGAAATACATGTAATCTTGTTAAGAAATATTCCCCAAATGTTCCCTTAACATAACACCTAATACATTGGTGACTGATGACCGCTACTGTAATTAGCATGGCATGCCCTATTACCTTCCTAGGATTGCCATACAGATGACCACAAATTAGGCTGCTTAAACAAATAAATTTATTATCTTCCAGTTACAAATTTTCAATGCCCCAAATCAAAGTAGGAAGAGGGCCACCTTCCTTCTGAACTCTCCTTTCCAGCCTCTCAGAGTGGCTGCCAATCCTCAGCAGTTCTTAGTTTGTGACAGTGTTAGTCCAGTCTTTGCTCCTGTCTTAATGGAGGATTTTGGTCTAATCTTGTATAGGGGTGAGTGTGTGTGTGTGTGTGTGTGTGTGTGTGTGTGTGTGTGTGTCTGTCTGTCTGTCTGTCTGCCTGTCTGTCTGTCTACATCCCTTCCTTCTTGTAAGAACAACTATCATAAAGACACTTGACCAAATTCAGCATGATCAATTATTAATTTAATTACATCTTCAAAACTCTGTATCTAATTAAGGTCACATTCCCAGGTCCCAGGGGAATAACTACTACTCAGCTCATCACACATATTAAGTTGTGTAATTATTTCAAAGATATGAAATATATGTTTACCAACAGCTACAAAACTCAAATAGCCATTATTCATCCAAATGTGGATTTCAAAAGACACTACACAAAACAGTTGTTATCCCACAGTCTTTGTTTACTTATTTATTTATTTATTTATTGCCTTTTTATGTATTTGTTGCAGGGTCTCACTATGTAGCTCAGATTCATAGCGATCCTCCTGTTTTCAGCCTCCTAGTGCTGGGATAACAGATGTGCACCACCATGCCCAGACTTGGTGGCCTGCTCAGTGTACCTGGGAGCAGGGCCAGCATGGCAAGTGGTATTGGGGATTACACCCTGGTCCCTGTGCTTGCCTAGGCAGATGCTTAGTCCACTGTGCTATCTCACTAGCCCTCCCACAGAGTTTTATTAGTTTCTTTTTCTACAAAATTTTATTTAAAACTATTTGCAAGTCTCTCAAAAAACATCAGAAATTTTCAGTGACATGATCTCTCTCTAATGTTATTGTTCAACTTGCAGCTTTACATAACTTAAAATAGCCATAACTTTAAATTTCCTTATTAATGAATAAAGAAGCAAAGTATAGAATTTAAACAATATTTCCCAAAGTATTTATTTATGTAAAAATTAAGACCTCAAAGAAATTTGGAAGCAAATGTTAATTTTGCCCATTGAACTACCAACTTTTTCCTTGTACCTGCAGACAGTATACATGAACAATTGCATATATTGCCTTTGCATTCTTCTCTACAATTAGGAAATCATTTGAATACATGCTTTTTTTGCATTTCAAAATCCAGAGACATTTTAGAAACATGACTTTACACAGAATTTTTTCATGCATAAACTAAAATTTTCATACATAAACTGTTTTATTCTAATCATTTAACAGTCACTCCATATACAATCTATTTTATCATTTTCCCCCAGTAAAATTGTGTGAACAAAACTATTAAATCAGATTGCAATATACTGTGATACTTTGGTTCATAAACTGAATTCATCCCATGATTCTTGACTTATTTGTGTTTGTCACCAAATCTGGAATTTGTGAACAGAGGCAAAATTTGGCCAGATGCTTCTACATGTAAACCCACTTGTTTGAAACAGAAGTGTTTGTGAACCAAGGCTTATTTAAATTGAAATTCAAACTGATACACACAAACATTGTTAATTTTAGGAGACTTTACTACATGACTTTTATTAAAATTAGAAATTTCTCCACCTTTTAGGGAATTTTTTAGAATCCATTCATATTAAGGGGGAAAAAAAAAGCTTTTCTTTGTCCTCTGAGAGTCCTTAGCCATTTTAGCAGAATGCTTATATAATCTTTTATTTTGTTCATATAATCTTGTAGCATGACTGATTTGAAAGAGTCATAGTAATTTAATGTTTAATATCTTTATTAGAAATATCAATAAATTGCTGTGAGCAATACAATTAAGGTATTCTGAACTGAATATCCTATTATATTGTGAATTTCTGAAAAGCAGTAGGAATGTTGTGCTCCTTATGACTTCCTGTACGTAGAGGAGTAATCATTTGAATTAGATGCTCAAAAGCTATTTAAAGTGAAGATATTATGTGTGTATTTGTTTCAGAGCCTTTATTTTTCCTCATACAGAAGCTACCAAGTACAACTTATGCTCAAAATTATGTCACTGACAGACCACTTCATACATTTTTCTCATTCTTCATTGAGAATAAAAAGTTTATTTGCTTTAATTTTGTACAATTTTTAAACTGGATAAATTCAACTTAAGTAAATTCCAATAGAAAAAACAATTACTGGAAATAGATGTTAGTAGGACAGGATGCACATCTAAATATATTTATTTATTGTAGTGGTTTGTTTTTGTTTTTCATAGTCTCACTGTGTAATTCAGGCTGGATTTGAATTCACTATGCATCCTAGGCTGGCCTCAAACTCACTGTAATCCCCAGACCTCAGCTTCCTGAATACTGGGATTACAAGTATGCACCACCATGCCTGGCTTATTTACTACAGTGTTCTAAGTGTCTAAGATGTAATGTGTTTACATGAAACCCTTTCTAAACAAATATATAAAATCCTTTCTTTTTCTTTTTTCCCCTATACCTGACCTCACCATAAAATCTCACACCATTCAGTAAAAACTCACACAGGTGCATGCTTCCAGTTTTCCAGTGTATCAATGGATGCATCCTGTCACATCTATGCCTTACGGCCAGTCTGGAAACTAATTCCTGATCAGATCCTACTGTCACTTCCAAAACAGTTTCAATTGAAGGCCTCTTCTCATTCTTCTTTGGCCTCTCCTTCGACCACGCTGCTCTCACCTTGTTGGCCACCTCACTGAGCTGAAAGTCTAACTGGAATCCCTGCATCCACATTTCCCCTGGACGCCACTGTGTATCTTTACTGAGGAGTAAGATTGGATCACAATCTACTCTGTATATTATTCTGTAGTCTTTTCTGTCAATTTGCTGTTTAGTAGTCCTCTACTTGTTCCTGAAAAATGGTACCATTTCCTCATTTATTTCCTTTTTCGTTTGTCTGGCTCTGTAAAGTATATATGTCTTTTAGGCATAAACTTTGTCATCCTAACTCTTCTACCCCAGCAATGTCTAGCGTACCTAGCAAATAGCTGGCCTCAACAAATATTTGTTCAATGAATAAATCAATGCCTTAGGCATCATGTAATCAAAGACTCACAATCCTAAAACATAATTAAAACTTTGTTGAATTCTTTCCATCTTACTGTAAAAGTAAAGCAGAGAGCTGATAGCACTATCATTAGCGTCGTGTCACTGACCCCCAAAACTACCCAAACTTCCCATACAAATACTTCTTTAAGAGCTAGAATAGGCCACACTTTGCCTCTCTTTTTTCAAACAGCAGGAGAATATCATTAATGTTTAATATTTGAACACAGGCCAAGGTTTCTGTTTGTAAGTCTCAGGGGGAAAGAATTTTGATAATTGAATGATTTCCGGCAGGGAAGCACATTCCCAAATCCACATGCACTCATGTCTGCCCCAGTCTGCTCTGCCAAGACACTTATTTATTCTGTGTCTGAGGCTTTCCAGTTTAAATAAGTCCTTCTGCCTCATTGCTGTGTCCATTTGTACTTGGTGTACAAATCATTTTCTCATTGATTCCATGCCATGGTGTGTTACTTGAGGAGAATGTCTTCAACCCCCTTAAGTTTGAAGGTGTCTGTGAGCCTCGTAGGACAAATTAATGAAAGAATTTTTTGTGGGCTCAAGATTAAAATAAGCTTCTTGGCTATTTATGGTCAGCAGCTGAAAAGCTTCTGTTGTCAGCAAAATTCAAAATAGCAAAAGTGAGTTGGGGAGATTCCATTGTTGCTTTTCCTTCTCTCCATGCCTTAAAAATATTTATTTTCTGATTCTTAAACACGGCTCATGTAATAAATGTGAGGTTCTATATACTTATTCAAATATAGTGATTGCCAAGCCTAAATTTGTTTGTTCCCAAAGCATGAACTTCTCCATGCTTCTTAAATCTTTCAAGCCATCTGTAAAGGACACAGTTAATAAGCTGCCACTGATGGATCCAGTATGGCGTTTGCAGGCAGGACAGGAGAGACTCATTCATGTTGTACTCTATAGTTCAGTGTTTTGTAGTATGTGCACTAAGAAACAATTTAAATAGACAGACAGACAGACAGACAGACAGATAGATGTAACTTATATTGTAGTATTTTAAAAGTTCTATTTGCTTTTTTTTTTTTTTTTTTATTTCAGTAAAGGTCTACAGGGTCTCACTACTTAGATCAGACTCATAGTGATCTGCCTGTGTTCAGCCTCCCAAGATCTGGGATCACAGGCTCGTGCCACCATACCCAGTCTCAATCCCAGTCTCAGCACACCCCAGGGCCAGGGCCGGCACAGTAGGCCAGGGATTGAACCCCAGCGCTTTAATCTGCTGAGCTATTTGGCCAGCCCTTAAAAAGTTCTATTTGTGTTTAAAGCTTTTCCTACAACTTTATCTTGGTTCTTACAAAACTAAAGAGAATATTTAATGTTTTTACTTATAGTTTTATATAAAAATGGGACACGCAGAGTTGATATAACATTAGATGGAAGAACAATAAAATATACTGAGGATTTCCAAACAAGAGTGACTTATAATAACTGGCAAATATTTACTATTTCTTTTGCGTCAGACAAATGCTTTATATGAATTCACTGGGTTTAATTCTTCTGAATTTTAGGAATTCTAATTATTTACGGGAATATATTTTTTTATCCTTAGCTTTCACCTGAAGAATTGAGGCACACAATAACATAACTGATGGCTCAAGATCACACAGAATAGCTTCTGAATAACCAATGCACAGACCATAGTGAGTGTGGGGCCTCCACACTAGCTGTTATCTGCTTAAGAAAATGGAGAGGGTATTTTTAGATACAGCGATGACCAATTATGGTTCTAGATATGGTTCCTGAGGTAGATGGGATCCTCAAATGATCACAAATTCTATATACAAGCATCACAAGGATCTGACAGCCAAGATGGCTACTAAGGCATGAAGGAGCAGCTGACCTGTGCAGCATGGCTGTGGGCTCAAGGGCTGGTTCACATTCTCAATGGGATAGAGAGAACACAAGCGTTCAGCACATAGAGTGGAGCTGTTCAGCATCTAGGATTCACGCTTTTAAAGCTGTCATGTTCTACATCATTTTTTTAGGGAGCAGCTGGCTTCAGGTAACTGAAATCTTGGAAAAAGAAACTTAGCATGACAGGAAAATACTGTAGTCTTGAGTAGGATTCCCAGGCAAAGGGCCACGCGGGCCACGCTGAGAATTTCCTCAGCCATCATTAGCGTGAAAGTGAATGTGTATACTATGGCCAGATTCTGCTTCACTTTGCTGCACTGTGCTATTTGAAGACATTGGAAGGGCTGTTGAGATGGAGTTATCAGCTCCACAGCTAATGAGCCATACAATCTAATGGTACCTCTCTTCCCTCGTTGTCAATCGGGGTCATGTTAGAAACAACATTATGTAGTTGTAGAAATTAAATAATTTAGTCTACATGGAAACACAGAAGTCTTACTGGCACAGCAAAGAGATACATTTTAGTTATGTGACTAAGAATTTCATTTACCAGAGAGATATTTTTAAATGGCAAAAATCTAAATATTACATCTCTAGATGCAAATTAGTTTCAGCCACATTAGCCATCAATTTTGTAAAAGAGCAGAGTACACATACATTAAATGTCTGGTGCCAGAGAGATGGTTTCAACATTTATTTGAAAACCATCACTGGGACTCACTTATGCTAGAACCAATAGAATCAGAACAAAGCTGGACCCCACTAATGAGAAAAACATACAAAAAGTGACCCCTAATGAGATTATGATTCTATAAATCAGCCTAAATTCTAACATATTACTTATTAATAAACAGTAAAATTCTTTTCATTATTGCTTCAATCAATTAAGGACAAACCTTTCATGTTCAGTTTTGACTCTGGGTAGCTCGTTTGTCACTCGGCATGACAAACCACTTCCTCCAAGGTCTCCAGCGAAAGGAGCTGGCAGCTTTCCTAATGGCTCGCCCTTTATTTCATGGTCCCTCCTCATGGCACCTTTGCCTTTCTCTTTTACATTTCTTTGTGCTGTGCTGGAGTCATTGCTCAACTCTTTAAAATTCATTTTTCTGTGGAATATCTTTCTCAAGGTTCATACTCCTCCACTTCCCCAGCTCCCTACCTGGGAAGGTCTGAAACTGGTGAGCTGGTTCCCTAAGCAAGCAGAGGCCAGGCTAACTTACAGTCCCCAATACTCAGGAGGAAGAATATATAAATGAGCACAAGGGGTGACACAAACGTCTGACTTTACTGTTTGGGGCCACATTCGCACACTGGTGCAATTTTAAAGGATCCATTACAAATCCTATATGAAGAATAAATTCAAAAGACTATGTAGATTTCTCCCAGTAGTTTTCCATATGAAAATATTTTGTTTGAAATTCGGTACTAAAGAGTATCTGGAGTTAATAAAAAGAATAATTTATTCTGTCCAGATGAATGAATTTAAAACCCAATTTTCTTACAGAAGAATAACAGACTACATGATCTGTTGGAAGCAATGTTAAATAGATCCAGTGGCTTTAAAAATATATATGTTATGGCTGCTTATGTCTTCTTGCATATTAAATATTTAAGCACTGAAACAAACTTTAACCATTTTCTATATATGTGGTAGTTAACTTACAATTCACTTGGGCTAATTTCTTGATATGCTTTGATATTCTTTCTTGTGACTTGTGATTTACAACAGATTGCTAGCATTCTGTTTTCAAAATGCTCTTTTGTTTAAAAAATAAAGGAAAAAAGGAAAAGTTACAGCTGAGCAAATAAAAAAACACATTATCTTAGACCCTTTTTAAAATATATAGACATTGAAAGGAGATATATAAATTTCAAATTACATTATTCAAATACAAAACACAATAGTCATTTTAAACTCCAGCTTTAGGTTGCTTAGTTTCATATACAAAGTGAGAGTGTAGATAACCAAACTCCTTGCATTCCTTGACACAAACGTGCCCATCTCCTGTTGCTTTGAGCACAGGTGCACAGCCTGTGGGTATAACTGTGTGGTGCTAACACACAAATAATAAGAGGTTTTTGTCAAAAACACATCTGACAACTCTTAAGTACAAATTCAAAGCACAAAAACTTCAAGGACAAATGGAGGATTTGGAGGCAAGCGTATGGGCCAAAAGTCTTTTGTATGGCATTTCAAAGATCATCCTGAGGGTATATGCGTAAGTGTGCGGATTAAAGATAGATTTTTTTTTTTTTTTTGGTAGAGGCATCCTTCCTTTTCAAGGGCTAGAAGTGTGAAATTTCCTGGGTACACGCATTCATATATTTTTGTTACATAAAAGCCATTAAGTGCGCGCCTGAGTAATACATGGCTGCAGCCATTACTAAATCAGATGAAGAGTCAATCTCAGTGAAGTTTAGTATGTAACATCACCGGCACTGTAATAGGAAAATGAACCAAGAAGGAAGAATGTGTGATTTAAAAAAAAAAAAAAAAAGGACACAGAGAGTGGAGACTGGTAAATGTAGGTTCAAATCCTACCTTGGCTATCACTGGCCTTACAGAAATGGTGAAAGAACTGGGGGAACCATGAGCCACCAGTGTGTGAGCCCCCGGAACTCTCGGTGCATGGCAGCGAGGATTCAGCATTAGGCCATGGATGAGCGATGCCGACGTCCACTTCCGCTTTCCTCCTCCAGGCAGGAGAGCCTTTTGGCTTGTGGACTAGTTTTAGATGATCAGTGAAGACTAAAGTGCGCACCAACCGGAAAACGAACTATGGTGAATGTCCCGGATGCTGCTTGAGCATGGTGGAGGAGTTTCCGGCCTTCCTTGCTGCCTGCGGGCTCCTCTTCTGCGCTTGAGCGGTGACTGCCCTACCTGCAGGGCAGCTGTGGCATGTGGGAACCGAGCTGCAGACAGCTGCTGTCTCGTGAGAGCTGGCGCTTCCTCAGAGGCCCGAACACACGCCAGGCACGCACGCTTGGGTCTCACGCATTGTCTGCTTCCTAGATTGTAACCGATTACACCATATTTGTTGAAATCTCAAAAGAAATGTGGAGAAATTTTAATCCAGAAGGCCGCATCCCATAAAATCTCAGGCCTTTTTCAGCAACATCAAGAAAACACCTCCACAGCCGCTCAGATAGATACAGTAACAAGTAACCATTTCAACTGTCAGTATTCTTGAAAGTCTACTTTTCAAGATTTTTACTTTTTATAAATTATTTTAAAATTTATGTCTATTTAAAAATACATTTGAAGTTGTATTTATTGTTTTTTATTTTTATTCATTTTAATGAGAAAAAAGATACAGTAGCAACGAAACAGTTTCAAAACAGGTTAGTAGAGCATTTACAATAGTTAATACATTGCATTTTGTCCTCTGCATGGTAGTCATTCAGAGAATGTTACATTTATTGTTACTTTACACTGTCAGTTATTTGAGGTTAATAGTCACAAGAAATTTTTTCTCATTGAGGCTAAGTGAAACAAGTTAGACATAAATGTTAGATATCAGCATGATTTCTCTTCTGTAAGACACCCAAAGTATAAATGATTTGGAAATAGAAACAAGACAGACCGCAGGGAACACAAATATAGACTTTAAGGATGAGAAGAAGGTAGAAAGACACCACATCCATGCTGGCCACACCACCGAGACCCGGCATGGTGGCGCACGCCTGTAATCCCAGCGCTGGGGAGGCTGAAAACAGGAGGATCACTATGAGTCTGAGCTGTGTAGTGAGACCCTGTACCAAATACATTAAAAGAATAATAATTATAATGATAATAATAGTAACCCATAATAGCTCATGGTTAATGAGGATTGACTATGTGCCAGGCACAGTAACTAATGTTATTTAATGTATCTACTTATTTAATTTTACCGCATTTCTCCAGTGTAAGTCACTATTAACATCCCAACTTGATAAATTAAAATGAAGGTAAAAAAAGAAGCAATGTATTTTTTTCCCATTTTGCATGTAAATGCTTCAACACTTGCATTTTCTTAGTGGCTGGCGTGGCATGCTCTGGGTTACTGGGCTCGCGTGGCATGTGGTGCCAGGGATTGAACCTGGGTCATTGTGCTTGCTAGGCAGACACTTAGACCACTGAGCTATCTTCCCAGCCCTTGCATTTTCTTAGTGTAGGGGGCCCTAGACAGTAGGGACCATATGGTTGGCTGCCATTCAGCAGCCTGCATCTAGGAGGAAAACACTGCTATGAGCATTTTCACTTGCAAGGCACTATCTTCTTAGTGGTGTTTCCAGGGACCAAAATGTTCTTGCCACTCATTTATTTATTTATTTATTTATTTATTTATTACAACTTTCTAGAGAGTCTGTGGCATAGTCCTTTAAAAATATTTAATCATGATGAATACCATCCTCAAGGAGTGATTTTGTTTTTATGTTACATTTGGAAACAATGAGGTCTTTCAGAGAAAAGCGTATTACAACGTTATTCTAAAAGAAAACAACAGTTATAAAAAATGAAGTATTCCTGTAAGTTAATAATGATATTTCTCTTGTGACAGATAAACTGATTATTCAGGTATAATCTCAATATCCATGGGTTAAATGTAAAAATGGAGTGTGTATATTTTTGTTGTAAAAAATACATACAAGTTTAATGACAGTAATATTTTAGAGGTAAATGTATGCAGGCTGGTATGTCTGTGTGCATGCAGAAGTCCGGCTTCCCCTTTCTCTCCCCTGATATTCAAGTACAGATTAAATGAAAAAGGTAAAACAGATTTAGATATTTTAACATATTGATCCACTAAAGCATAATCTTATCTCTGTATTTATAACTCCTGCTAATAATATCCATTTTTCCTTAAAAAAAATAAAAGTAGGAGGTCTTGTTATTTTGGACAATGTAAGTGGACCTGGAGACACAAGCTAAGCAAGGTATACAGACAAAGAAACACTGCACTATCTCGCTTACCTGTGGAACCGCCAAAGTGGAACTGTACGCACAGGGTGACAGTGGTGAGCAGATGCTGGGACCGGGGCTGACTGGAATAGGGACACAAATTGTCGGTTACACAGGAGCAATGATTTCCAAAGATCTTCTGTTCTATGTAGGGTATTCAGTAAATAAGAACCAATTGGGGCTGGCAAAATAGCTCAGTGGACTCAAGTGCCTGCTTAGGCAAGCACAGGGACCACAGTTTGATCCCTGGCACCAAATGCTGCACCAGCCCTGTGCTAGGGTGGGTTGAGCAGGCCAGAGTCTGGGCGTAGTGGCATACACCTGTAATCCCAGAGCTGGGGAGATTGAAACAGGAGGATCACTGTGAGTCCAAACTGCAGAGTAAGGCCCTGTAACAACCAAATACATTTTTAAAATAATAAAAATAAATAAATTGTACACAAGAAAACTGCTAAGCCAACAGATTTTAAATGTTCTTTTCTCAGAAAAGTAATATGTGATGGAGGAATGAATATGTAAATTGGCTTGATAGCCATTCCTTAAGAGATGTCAAGTGTCAAATTGCATACCATAAGTGTATGTGCTTTTGTAAATATAACCAAGAGTGGAAAAGGAAGGGAGGGTTTCTGTTTGTGCTCACTTGTTAGTTACTTGCAAGCTGTCTACACACATAAAGTTTCATTCTAGATACTGTGCTACATAGTATATTAACAACACGAGGCCAAATATGGAATGACAGATGATACTGTTACTGGTGTTTCCACGTAGTGCTGTAGAGCATCCTCAGCCTCCTGATCTCAGGCAGGTAGCTTAGGGATAGAGGTCATGCCAAGCCCCCTCCAGAACACAGCAGTGGTGTCGGGTGAAGAGCAGAATGAAGCTGCACAGGTGAGCATACTTATCCATAGTTGTTGCAAAGCTATGAAGATTAAGAAGATAGAAGAGTGTGCCTAGAGCTAAGCGCTGTTACATTCTCCAATGGTGGGCAACAGAAAAGCACTCAGTTAAGAAATAGCACAGGATGCACCAAATAACCATGCATGGGGTATTTTCCCAACCATTCCTATTGTCTACCGTGCTTCTCATTATTTTGTGTGCACTTATGTCAAGTTTTACATGCCTTGTTAAGTTATAAATATTCCCAAGCATTTTAAATCTTCATAGTGAACCTATTTTGTAGCATCTTTTGTGTATTTTTATATCCACCATGATTTGTGGTCACTACTGATCACTTCAGAAATGTCACCAGTAATCCTTCTTCTTTGTTAATTGAGATTTGATCCTCGTTCAATACTATTGGTTTGTGCAGTGCTAAGGAGAGAGACAAAAAATGACACTGGAGAATTCGCTGTTGCTTGATCTCATAGGATTCCCGTGCTGAGTCAGGAGTCCTTCAGTTTATCTGGAAGGAAAATGCTATGATCTAACCTTCTGTGTTGGCTACATCTTTCTAAATTACTAAGTCATACGATGGCAGGCACATTTGGAACAGAGGCCCGAAAACTTGCGGCAAGAAGATTATTAAGTAAGCAACAGATAGTAGAACCTGAAAACAGCAGAGATATTGAACAGAGAAAGAGGAAACAGCTTTGAACTATACGAAGGAGTTAAAATCAATCAACCTTGGAGATCAATTACATCTAATCAGGACATGACACAGGGAGAAGTCAAGGATGATCTATGGATTCATGGCTGGGCAATCACTATCTCATGAGTAGCTCACCTGTATTGAGCACTTACACTGTCAGGCAGGTAGCTAAGTTCTACATGCTTACCATTTTATGTGTTTAATACTTAAAGAGAACTGTTATTTAAGGCACCTGCAAGCAGGCACAGGGTTAGGGGGTTCAATCCCAGGTCCTGCCATGCCATCCCCGCCCCTGGGGCCCACTGAGACAGAAATTGAGACTGGGCATGGTAGTGCACACCTGTAATCCCAGCTCTTGGAAGGTGGTAAACAGGCAGATCACTACAAGTCCAATTGAGTAGTGAGACCCTGAACACCTTGTAAACCCTTCCCTAAAATTAAAAAAAAAAACTGTTACTATCTACACATTATAAATTAAGACTATAGAACTTAAGGGCAATTTTCCAGGTCACAAAACCAATATAAAGCCACCTCTTGAACTCACATTAAAGGGTTATCTACTTTCCCTTAGAAGAGATAAGCAAGTAAAGTTTGAGTACTTCATTAAAACAAGACTTTGGAAACCGTATTTTGGCAGTCATAGGAAAGGTATTCAATTTAAAAATATATTGAAAGTATGGCTTTTCAGTTTAAGAATCAGGGCAGGACAGGTTGCATGGCTGCACCCCAGTACTTGCAATGATGAAACTCACTCCTGGTTCGAGGCTGGCTTGAGCCGCCAAGTGAGATCAAAGCCAGCCTGAATTCCATAGGGAGACCCTCTCAAGAAAACAAAGAAAAGAGAGATAAAGAAAGAGGAGGAATACAGAAGGAATGCTGGGAGGGAAGAAAAAAGGAAGAGAGAAAGATGGACATTGGAAACAAAATGGAATAGAGGAAATATTTTGAGAACACTGTATGTTATGCTTCCAAAAACCTTGACATTATCTATGAATTTAAGTGTATTAAAGTATGGCATGCCTACTTCAATAATTGATACATTGTATCTGAAATCTCATAATACTCTAAAAGAATTCAAACTACACTACATCTATGTTCACTTGGCTTCACTGTTTTGTTTCTGTTTTTTTAAGTGGCAATTATCAGATATAAACGGATCTGTATTTCCAGAAGTAGCAGAAAAGCTTTAGCAATGCAGAAGGCAAGTGTAATGAGAGAATTCCCTGTGCCAGGCCTAACGCCATGACCCACGTAGAGCGTGCTTGGCAGGAGACGGCTGCGTTCCTCCCTCTGCCTCTTGACAACAGTCCGCTTTACCACACGTGGCTGCAACACTACAGTATCAGCTCCTGAGTGTGCCTCTTGCTTCCCAAGAAACTGAGTTGGACTGGGGTGCTGCTAGTGTGGGAATTTTTTCTATCCCAGAACTATGATTGATAAAATATTTCTCAGTAAATTATTCAGTTTTATATCTTCTGTACATAAGAATAGCAAAATAATGCTCAGCAAAGTTAGCATTTTCTGCATCATTTGACAAAGAATATATAACCAAAATGGAGGGTGTGATTTGAAAAGCAATCCCTGGAGAAAGTTGAGTCCAACATTTTTAGCAATATCTACAGTTAAAATAAAAGATTGCTCCCATCAAGCATAATAATTTCTTTACCATTAGCTATTTTGATTCTCAGTGGCTTCTGTTTTCTCGAAGATATTTCTGAATTTTAGTACATTTCCAAAAATATTATCACAAATAAATAGCATTTTTTATACTCCTCTTGTAATTATCTCCTTTTCTTTTGTGTCTTGTTGAGGCACTGATTGTAGTATTAGCAGGTTGGAAAGTTTATAAGCTCTACCTCTTTTTGATCACTTTTTCACAGAGTTCAAATTGGTGATATTTTTCATAACAAAGTGTAACCTGTCTCTTCCACTGTACTAAAGTGTAAGGGCCGGCGGTATAGCTCAGCGGACTAAGCGCTTGCTTAGCTAAGCGCAGGGGCCTGGGTTCAATGCTTGGCTCTGCATGCCGCGCCCACCCCGCCGCCGGGTGCACTGAGCCAGCGACGGAGTCCAGGCGCGGTGGCGCGCGCCTGTAATCCCAGCACTTGGGAGCAGAAATCAGGAGGATCGCTACTAATGTGGGATATGTAGCGAGACCCTGAACAAAAAAAGAAAGAAAGAAAGAAAGAAAGAAAGAAAGAAAGAAAGAAAGAAAGAAAGAAAGCCTAAAAGTGCATTGCATACTTAATATTCTCTCTTTACTCATTTTCATTTAACTTGCAAAGTCAAACAGATAATTTGAATCTATGTGCTCACTATATTTATTCTCAACTTCCAAAAATATATAATGATCTCTTTCCTTATTACTAGTTTTTTAATATTGAACTTCTGTTTACAGCAAAGCATGTGTTTTCTTTTTCATTTAGTTATAGCTCTTTAGAAGTGCTGCATCTAGTGATTCACTGTCCCCAGGATACATTACACGTTCAAATTATGATGATAAAGAATAATTAATTTCCTTAAATAACATCTAAAAACTAATAGCAAAATGGCTTCTTCATACAAGTATTGTGACAAGTAACAAAGGTCATGGAACGAGTAAAGAGAAAGGGCAAGTAGAGGTCATTTGCGTGGCTTGGATGTGACATAAGACAGAGAAGTCAGCAGATACTTGTGCCCTTCCTTTCAAACATGGCAATGTCTTGCGTGTGCCTGTGTGCTGCTTAAGGATCTGTGCTGAGATGGAGAATGGGTCGGAGACGCGACTCTTTAATAGATGCCGAGTGATTGAAAGTCTAAGAAGCAGATGTGCACAGCGAGGCTTTACAGGGAAGAAAGCAGGGAAGTTTCCCATAATGCAATAAGAGGAAGCAAACAGCGTAAGTACGTTCAGTCTGTAAGTGTGCAGTCCAAAATAGATGTGGTGCCATTTACTTTCCTGAAGGATCTGTGGCTTTATCTTCAATTGTAATAAACAAATATAACATCAGTGACATATCACTGATGAGAACAAAGCAGTAGTGCGCATAGTCGCAGGGGAAGCCATGCAAGAAGCTGACCTAATCAGTACAGTAGGCATCAAAAAGAATGATTAACTCGCTGCACCCTTTATGTATTTGGGACACGGTCTCACTACGCAGTTCACACACTTAGTGATCTTCCTGTTTTCAGCCTCCCCAGTGCTGGGATTACAGGTGGCCACGTGACTCCGTGGCCAGTTTAGGCGACACCCAGGCGGGCCGGCGCAGCACATGGTCCCCGGGATAGAACCTCAGGCCTGCCCTTGCCAAGCAAGCGCTTAGACCACTGAGATATCTCCAAGGCCCTAACTTTATTTTATTTTTTGGCGGAACCAGGGATTGAACTCAGGCCTTTGTGCTTGCCAGGGAAGCACTTATTCTACTGAGCCATCTCTCAGCTCCATAACTACTCCCTTAAAATCAATATAAATTTAAAGAAAAGGTGATCTCTCTGGCATATTTTTTTAAAGTGTACATTGAAAACCTTATAAACAAACAAACAAACAAAAAACTCAGACTTTAATGAATAGCAATGTTGGATAAGGTAGTAACAGCAAGAATAGATCAAAAAATTAATTTATCAAAATGCTGAAAATTGAGAAGACTACAATAAAAACTAGTCAAAGAATGAAGAAAGGTGAATTCTCACACCAATACCCTACTGCCAATTATTATACATCAATTTTTTGGAATTGAGTAGCATTCCCTGTTATATGATGAGGAGTTAATTGACAATTACTAAACTGTTAAAACAGTACTTGTCCAATTTACTTTAGATTTTGTTTTTCATAGGAATTGTTTATTTTTATCATGATAGCTCTCTTATTCAATATATTCAATACATTTACAGTGAATTTAAACCTAAATATCATAAAAAACTAAATATGAATATCTCATATTATGTTCACTGTTTTTTAATCTCATAGAGTGTATTATCTCATTTAATCCTTTATAAATTTTACTGTGTCCATTTTTTAAAATTTAGTTTTATTTTATGATGAGTAAAAACAAAAACTAAAGCAAAAACAAATAGCAAAAAAAAAAAAACACAGAAGCAGAGCAACAATATGGTACAGATTTTCAAAACAAGAATAACAGGTTAACAATGGTTGTTATATTATGTGTTTTTATCATCAAATCTGTTGCTCTGATTACCAGATACAGGTATGCAAGATTAGACAAATACTTGAACCTTACCACTTCAATAGCCTTAATTTTTTTTTCTTGTCCTTTTTACTTTTTAAAACAACTGACCTTAAAGAGAGTATAATCAGGGCCTGCGAAATAGCTCAGTGAACTAGAGCGCCTGCTTGGGCAAGCTTGGGAAAGCACAGGGACCACAGTTTCGAGCCCAGGCACCACATGCTGCACCAGCCCCACCCCCAGGGTGGGCTGAACCAGCCAGAATCCAGGCATGGTGGCTTGTGCCTGTAATCCCAGCACTGGGGAGGCTAAAAGCAGGAGGATCACTAAGAGTGTGAGCTGCGCAGTGAGACCCTTTGCAAAATACATTTTTTATAGTATGTTCTAAAATTTAATTTGCATCTTCTGGTACATTTAAGAGGTAAACTCAACAATAGCTGTGCATTTTTTAAGTACAGTGAGACTCAAAAGCCATGAACTCGGGACTCCTGCCCTTCTACTCTCTGTTACCTCTCAGTCCTCCCTCCTTCCATTTCTCAATTCCTGTGTGAATTAGCTGCGCTTCTATCAGAGTTATTCTCTCTGTTTTGTTTATAGTTTACTTCTAAAAGTTAAAAACGGTCAAACACTATATTGTCTCTAATGTTGCTAGACTTTGTTCACAACAGTCTACTGGTGCTTTGATTGCACTTCCTTTTCCCTGTTGCCACTGCCACTGTCACTCTGCCACTGTTTACATGTCACCAATGGACAGCAATGAGGCTCTCCAGCTCAATTTAGGAACTTTTTATGCATGTTACCTATTTCAACCATGTGTTTTTGTATGTTTTATGTTTTTAATTTATGCCCTTCCTCCTCCTTTTCTTGCTTTTTCTCGCATGTCCATTTTTGCTTTTTTTCTACCTTTTTTTTTAAAATGAGAAGAAATGTTCTTGCTTAGAAAAGCAGTATCTAGAACTTCATTGTTCTTCACTCTATTGTTTTATTCCCCTTGGTAAACTACTTTTTGAAAGTCATGTATCATTGCAACTTCCCATCTAAGTCTTCCCTGTACCTCTAAGTGTGGCCATTCATCCAGCCACGTCCAGGGCCACCAACTTGTGCTGCATTTTCACCACTCTACTGGACTACAAGTTGCTTCTGTGCCTCTCAGATCTTCCTCATTTTAATTTACTCCCTGTCATGACATATTTGTGTAACTAAATGACTTCATATAAAACTATATGGAAAGTAAATTTTACAAGTACATTGTATATGAAATTTTTTGCCACATTGGATTGATGTCTTAGCTGTATATCAAATCTAGGCTCAAAATTACTTTCCCTCCCAACTTTGGAGATGTTGTTTTATTGTCTTCTGGGTTAAGCATGTTGATGCAAATTTGAATTGTCTTTTATTTGTAGACATGTCCCTCTATGGAAGCCTTTACTGTCTTCTATGGTAGATAGAGAGATGACAGATACATATAGATATGAAGAGATATAACTATTGAGCTCTCTCATATGTATGTGACACACAGAAACAGAGACAGAGGCAGAGAGAACTTCTTGCAATTGCTCAAACTTTCTCTTCTACTGTACCTCTTTATTTAGCTTTAAAATCTAGAAAGCTGCCTTTACTTTCTTTTAATAAACTTCTTATTTGATAGAAAGGAGGGAACATCACATTACTAATGTCTTAGAGTCCCTTCTGTTCTCTAACTCTCCAAATTACACTGAAAATGCGCGAAAGAGACCTAATTTTTCATCACTGATGCTTAGTTGGGGGACTGAGCTACCTACTGCTATGCACTGATGTGCCCTAAACTTCTTGACTTGAAATGACAGACTTTTATTTGCCTTGTGATTCTTCAGCGGCAGATGCGGGCTGCGGGCTGTCAGCTATCTGGGCAGGCTCCGCCGACCGCCGCGGAGGTCCGCCGAGCGTCCGCAGCGAGCGGGGAGGTCAGCAGGGCTGCCTGATTCTGCTAGACTTGGCTGGTACCGCGTGAGAGCGGAGACAGCGGGGGGCCTCTTCTTTCATTTCACCCTCCAGCAGACTGACTTGAGCTCATTTGCATAGAAACTTGGGGCTGGACTCCAAGAGTACA
>NW_004524642.1:13195248-13236601 GCF_000260255.1 Octodon degus
TTAAACTATTTAGCATATGATAGGTATAGACCTCCATCTTCATTTCTTAGGAAATTTGTGAAACCAAAAAGAATTTTTCTGAAATTGATATGATTTTATTCTATCTGAATTAACAATTCTACTTTTAGTTTAGTTTAGAAATTTCAACCAGAGAATTCTCACATAGAAAGCCAAAAATAAGAAGAAACAAAACAAAAAAGTTCTTACTAATATATTTGGAACATTTTGAAATTACATACTTATTTCCATGCAATGGAGTAAATTAAAGCTTGTGTTTAGAAAATAAGTTAAATACAAGCAAATGTTTTATTCAGAGAATGTGTATTGTGTTAGAGTATATCATAAACATTTTTGTATGACTACTGGAATACTTTCATTTTAAATTAGATTATTGAAAAAAACATTTTATATGATGATAACTAGACTATTATTATTGGTATTTAAATGCTAATAGAGTCATTGGCTTTGGGGCTTACTGTGATAAATCTCTGAATAAATGTACTTATTAATTATTCTTTGGCCTGTAAATAAAATTAGTTACTATCACTGATCACTGGCATAGTTACTACAGTTCCTTAGTTTCTTATGAATTTTGTCATTTGCCATTTGGCGGAACTCTTCTGGAAAGGGTGTGTGGACTAAGAAAGTCATGACTAAACAGTCTCTCTAAAGGTAGCCTGATTTGTATTAGTAAATCATATAGATTATATAGCTATATTAATTATAGTTCATTTCCAGACACAAATTTCAGCACTCCCCTCAATTTAAAAAACACATGTCATCACTCATGCCAGTGGAAGCCCTGATCTTTGCACATCACAGATTCTATTTAAATCACCCTGACTACTGTAGATAATAGCACCCTCTTGCACTGAATCTGAAGTTAATCAAAGTCAAATCTCATAGTCTGAATGCTGCACATATGCCCCAGAATGGCTTTTCATTTTGTTTATTGTCCTTATCAGAAAGTGCAGGATCCTTTACATTTGCATTGATTGCAGAATTCACAGAAGGTATTGATGTTTCGCAAAGAGTAAGATGGCCTTTAATCTTTATCTGTACTTGGAGAACTTAATTTGACCCTGCATAAAATAGGGACAATTCTGACAAAATTTTTCTGTCTTGACCATCTAAAGAAAGCCTTTGTTTCCAACACCCACCCTCCAATTTCTTCTCATTTTTCTCTTCTTCATCTCCTTCTCTTCATCCTTCTCTCTCCCTTATATATGAACTCAGTTGAGTACAAACAAATGGAATGTAAAGAGATTTTTTATGAATTAATAATGCACTGTCCTCCACCTATTATTTTCACAGACATAAAGGTTAGTTAACAAATTATTTCATTTTTTTAAAGTTTCAGTAAGTGAGTCCTGCACCATCAATCATGGAGATTTTTGTCTCCAAAAGAACTAGACCTTTGTTCACAACATGATCCTTATATGGCATAATAGTGTACTGTATATTTCAAAAAGTTGGAAGAAAAAATTTAAATGTTTTCACCATAAAATGATGAATTTTTGAGAAAATAGATGTTTACCTTGCTTTGAATAGTACACGATACATATATGTGTTATACCAGTACACAGTACCCTATAATTTCTTTATGCTTTAGTATCAGTTAAATGATAAATTTGAATTTTATAAAGGAATCTTAGACTAGGTATGGTGGCAGGTGTCTGTAATCTCAGCACTTGGGAGGCTGAAAGCAGGAGAATCACTGAGTCTGATCTGTGTAGTGAGACCCTGTAATAATACATAAAAAAAAGAAATCTTGTCAACAAAAACTTCTTTGATCTTAATATGCTGTTTTAAAAGAATATTATAGGGGTAAGTTATTTTAACAAAAAAAAATAGTATATTGGTACTACCTTTAAGGTATGAGAATGATTAATAATAACAATTATTGATAACAATTCTAGAAGGTAACACTGATCATAGATGCATGTGTTTTGTGTGTTAAGATCTGTTGTAAGCACACTACACCTATAAATGCAAATATTCTGTGGAACTCCATGGCTAAAGATTCGTTTTGTCATTATGCGGCTGCGACATGAAGTCCCCATCTAGAAAGGGGCACAGCTGTGTATTTTCTTTCAATATTTAGGCCCTATTATGTAATAACTACTCTATAGGACTGAATACCCCTTAAGATGATCAAATCATTGTGTAATATCTTATTTGTACAAAATGTAAGACTCCCCTAAAAACCATTCTTATCTTATTGTACTTTTCAAATGTAACACTTTTGGGGCTGGTGAGCTAGCTCAGCAATCTAAAGTGCCTGTTTAGGCAAGCTTAGGCAGGTGCAGGGGACCGTAGTTGGATCACTGGTACAATATGCCATGCCAGCCTTACACTCAGGGTTGGCGGAGCTAGCCAAAAAAATTTTAAAAATAAAAAAGATAAAATTTTACCCCTCTTAATTTTGTTTCTAAATAATGCAACTTGCTTCCTCATGTCAGGAATATTCTCTTAAAAAACCACAGAAGCATTAATTTCAAGTAATTTACCTTGAATATAATACCTTCATCTTTTTACTAATTGACTTTAAAAAGCCATCTGTGATTTTTTTTTCCTCATTGGGACAAATTCTAGCTTAGCTTTAAGGATTACATTTGTGTTTCATGGCTCTTAATTCTGAATATTTCTTATCTTGTCTTTGTCTATCATAACATTTACATTTATGTAAATACAGTGGAACAAAAGTCTTTGGTACCAATAAATAAGTAGTTGAAAGGCTTATGATCAAGTGACATATAAAGGAAAAGTTTAACATGAAGGGAATGTCTGTAACAATACCATTAAATAATCAAATAAGTTAATCAATATACTTTAGGCCATATTTCTTTATTCTGATCTTTCAGAGAAAGTGGACCAATTTTAAGAAAATGAACCATTACTGAACATGATATTTACAGTTTTCCATTAAATCTAAGCCAGCAAACAAAAACTTCTGTGTATCTGAGATCACTCTGGGAAGCATGAAGAAATACACAGATTAACTAATTAATTGTAACTATTCACCCATAAATTTATATTGCTTATTTGTTTCTTTGACATTTCCTTGATTGATCTTGTAGAATTCATCCTGCAAGGTCAAATAGTTAATTAAGTCACTGGTAACTTAGATTAAGCTGTTGGCAGTAGAAATAGAGAAAAGTAGATTAATTTGAGTGAAATTTGTGATGTAAAATTGACAAGATTCTGTAATGAACTGAACATGGGAGGTGAGCCAGAGTTCAGAACCAGGATGACTCCACAACTCCAGGTCTGCACATCTGACTCAATGATGTCATCCACCAAGTCAGCCAAGGATGATGGGAGCAAACCAGTTTGTAAGAGGTAGGATCGACAGTTTAGCTATGACGTACTCTTCTTAAATTTTTGGATAGCCATGCTGCTTGAAAAATACAGGTTTGAAGTTCAGTAACAGAGGTGAAAAACAATTCCAGCACTGGCCTACACACATGCAATAGAGGCTACACTGGCTACACTGACTGAAGAAATTGCCTAGCAAGATTTTTGAGAAAGTAGAGACCAGAGACCTAAAACTAAGCTTGGAATATGCAGCCATTGAGGTTGGTGGAAGATGGCCAAGACTGCCAAGAAACTTGGGAAACACAGCAGTCAGAGAAGAGGAAGTAAAGGTAGAGGGGAGAGAGAGTCACAAAGAATACGAAAGACAATCCTTGTTGCAAGTAAGAAACATTCATCTCTGGGCCAACAAGATAGCTCAGCGGACTAGGAGCCTGCTTAGGCAAGCACAGGGACCAAGGTTCTAACCCTGGAACCAAGTACTGCACCTGCCCCACCCCCAGGGTATACTGAGCAGGCCACCAAGACTGGGCCTGGTGGTGGGCACACCTGTAATCCCAGTCCTGGGAAAGCTGAAAACAGGAGCATCAGTACAAGTCCAAGTTGTGTAGTTGAGACCCTGTACCAAATACAAAAATGAAAAAAAAAAAATCATGTCTCCTGAAGATTGGAAAGGGAACGAAGTTCAGTGTTGAAAATGACTTTTGAGCTTGGAATCATTGTGGCTCTCTTCACTTTTCCAGAAATTTAATTGGAGAACTGAGGTGGAAGCCAGGCTGCAAGAGTGGAGACCTTCGCTTGCCAAGTTCATGAGCAAAGCAGTAGTGAGGCAAGCGAAGCTACACACAAGTGTCATAATACTGATGAAGAACTCAGATAGAGAGAAGCTTCTCTGACTGCTGTGTTTCACTTCTTTTGAAGTGAAGAGAAGATGGATCCTGCTTTTCAATTAAATGTTATTAGGACAAATTTAACAGCCCATGGACAGAATCAAGTTGAGATTTTTTTAATGCATAGAAACATTAAAAATAATCATAAGTGTGTGTGCTATTTGAGAAGGCAGGGAAGAAGGGGTATCTGACAGAGGAGGTGGACTCGCCCTGTGCCATAGAAGTAGCCTCCAGCCACAACAGCAGGTGAGAGGGGCCACGGGGTGGTGGGGATTGGAAGCAGAAAGTTAAGAGTCTCTGTTTTAAAAAATATACACTTTGCTGGATGTGGCGTGGTCCTCCTGTAATTCCAACACTTTGGAGGCCGAGGCAGCAGAATCACTGAGCTCCATATCAGCCTGAGCTGCAAAGTGAGCTCACGTTCAGCCTAACCAACGTAGTGAGACAGCCATATCAAACAAAACAATAAAAGGAAACACATTTCTTTATAATCCAGGTACTTTGAGCATAAACAAATGGACAAAACAGAAGACTTGGTGTATTATGGTTCTTGTGGAGGAAGCTATGCACTCACATTGAGTGTGTTTTCCTTCTTGCACACATACAAATGCATACACACACACACACACACACACACACACACACACACACACTCATCAGCACCATATGGCTGTTCCTGAGCAAGCTAGAATCATTTATTTGTGGAGAAGTTTTACAAAGAAGATCTCTTTGAAAGACAAAGGAGTTCATATAGTTATTGGAATGTGTGGAGAAAACTATGCTATTTCTGAAAATGAATGAAGATTAAGACTAGGCCTTGAATGAAATAAAATTGACAGTGTTCTATCGAAATAAACCTATTTCCTTACACACTGAGTGGAAGCAGAGGAGTTTGGGCTTGAACGTGTGGGTTTGCACATGGAATAGACTCAAACAGTGCCACACTGTGACAGCGAGAGGTTGGCTGAGACGCTGAGTGGGAGGGATTATCCTCTGACGAGAACTCCAGCCCTAAGCGACTCTGCCTCGTGGGTGCTGAAAACACCGCAAAGGGGAGAGCAATTAGTGGTCCGTGAACAACATCTGGAAGCCGTCACCAAAGATTTTAATAGATACCGTGCAGGGACTCAGACATGAAAAATGGTAGTGAGCAGCCGCCGAGGATGCTATCTGAGAAAGAGGAGAAGGCTTTTGTTCTGATTTGCTTGGTTGCAGCGAGACAGAAGCAATAGATCAGAACTGCTGCAGTTTGAAGGAGCCAGGACAGAACTAGCCCCTAAATGCATGCTGCTCTAAGACAGCACCTAAGAAGGCAGAGGAGGAGCAGTGCCGCCACATGTGTGCTACGTTTCGGGCAAGGCCAGGAGGTGCAAAGAAGGCAGTGAGCCGAGAGCTTATTGAGGTGCTTTGGTTCTAAATGCTCAGCAAAGTATGAGGCTCTGAGACCACCACTGGGCAGGACTGAAGTGCAGGGTCTGTGCTCCTAAGAAAATAAAGCCCCGCAAGCAGCAACATCTTTATACCAGAGCTATGACTTGTGCGGAGGTGGGGAATTACTTTCTCCTCAAATATTATACCAAAAAAATATTAAATTTAGGCCATATTTTCACATCCTGTTTTGCCTGAAAATTTTTGCTCTTACTATTTTGTTCCTAACATTCCTCTCTCAGGAGCGTTCCCACAGAGGATTGCCCCATGGCTCCCTGGCACACTGCCCCACCTTTTCTCTCAAACGACATTCTTGCAAGCAGGCTTCTGCAGAGAGCCACCAGCACAGAAACTTTCTTATCTTCCTCCTTGTTTCATCCTCCTCTCTCCTGCTTTCTGGCCTTGGCGTGCCACACAGTTGACTTATTACTTATTCGCTTTTTGCCATTCTCCCCCCTCGTGGGATGCAAGGTCCTAAGGACAGGTTTTTTCATCTGTCTCATTCACAGCCTTATTCCCAACAACTAAAGGGGTACTTGAAACCTTGGATGCAATAAATAAGTGCCAAAGGACTAAGGTAGCCCACTGCTAAATTAACAGGCAGAGACCTGCAGTAGGGTTGAAGGACAACTCAGAAGAGAAGTTATAACAATATTTGAATCAATGAATACATTGTTGGAGTAAATGTGAGGCCTTCCAGGGTTACAGGGCACGGCACACATGCGGACGAATAAATTGTGCCGTAAGCGCTTTACAGTGGCCTCTTCATTTGAGAATCACCTCTGGATTACAGGATGATTTCAGTGACATTTGAGAACTTAATTCCCTATCAAATAGCCCACTGAATAGCCTCCTTTTGGTTTAATTTTCAAACCAAATAAGGCACAGCGCTGTTACCGCAGGAGGGAGGCTGGCTGCAGCTGAGCGCCTGGGGCGCGCTGAGGCCTGGGTACAGACTAGCTGCAGAATTCTCCAACTGCACTTACTAAACTACAGGGATCTCAAAGCAGGGGATGGTGGGAGAAAGCAAGGCTATATTTCACCTTTTTAAACATCTCAGCATAACACGTTGAAAAGCCTTTTTCATTTGACTAAGTGTAGAAAATAATTGGGCCTTGTAAAAACTTTGGTTATGTTTTGTTACTGAAAATGGATGGTAAAATAATTCCTTTTTCCTATTTTTACTGAATAGAAATTCTAGCTCTGATGATTTCAATGAAGAAGCCTGATTTTTACATCTGGATTTTGTTTTGTTCACATTCAATATTAAAATTGAGTGAAATTCTCCTTCTACGCACATGCAATGTGTGCCCAGACCCCATTTGTCTGGGAGTACATACAGGTCATAGTCATATGTTCTTGAATTTTCTCAGGGATGATTTTGATTAAAAATATATTGACTGTGTGAACAACACTTGCAGGCTCTCGAATGCTCCTTTCACTGTGCATTGTCTACATCCCACCCTTTTAGAAAGTCTATGTAAATCTGACTGACACTGAATGAGGGGAGAGAGAATCTTGATGTCAAAATCGAGTAATGCTCAACTACCCCTCTTGCCCCCTAGGCGCGAACCCGCAAGAGAGTCCAGCACTAATTTCAAATTTCCTCTTGCGCTGGATGGCGTGGGATTGTTGCCGTGCTGTATAATGACCCGTAAGAATCAATAGGGTGTCTGGTCAATCCCGGGACGATACATATGGATGAGCCCCTGCTATCAGTCCTCCGGGCTGCTGCAGTCATGTGTATTCCTGCTTACTCACTGCAGGCGACTCAGGAGAAGGGGCTGGCCCCGCAGTAATTACCGCACAGCACTGGGCTCCTCAGCAAAATAAAGACCTCACTCTTTATTTCTGTATAGAGAGACCGAGAATGCAGGTAGACTGTCTCCTCTGACTTTTCCTAGAATAAGATGGATATTACTGATAATCAACAATGACTGTAGTGTTAAACAAAAGGAAGAAAGCAGAAAGCATTACCAGAGGGAACCCTAGATTTTGGTGGTACAATTCAGATGTTTTATACGTTCGTTTTTCCATGATTCAGGTATAGGTCCTCTGATAAACCACTGTTCCTTTCATGTCCTTTGCTTTCTGGTTTCTTAGTCTGTGCTAGGCACAGAAATTTAATTTAAATTTATGAAAGTTGGCTTTTATTGAGAAAGAGAAAGAAACCAGCATAGAGCAGATTATTTTTCTTCCAAATTTCTTTGTCTCTCTTCCACTCAGCACCCCCAGGAAATGCATACTCAGCACACCATACAAGTATATAAAATACCTCTGGGAGACTTTGCCATTGACTCTGCAAGTCCTCTAGTGATAGACAGTAACCGTGACATAGCCAGTCCCAGAAGGAAAGTCTGGGCCGCAGCAGTACATGCCAACACTTGGGAAAATCTGTCACACTTCTTTTTATGTGACTAAAATTTCAGCTTGGATATATTAAATTATTCACCAGATATACCCAAGTATTTTTGTAATGAATACCATAGTAACAAATCTACTCAGAAGTGGAATGAAATTATGCTGTGTACAGAAACATCAGCCTCAGTAATCAACATTTATATAATAACATATTATATTAAGAATAAGTCTCTGCTCATTTGTTTCTTTTACAATCTTTACAGATGCAAACATTTTAAAGGGCACAAGACAGAGAATTAAGGTCCTTAATAATTCTACCTGAATTTGTGTTGGTAATAAAAGGTACTTTGTATTTGATTCCTTCAAGATTTTATTTTATAGTGTACTATACCTTTTCCAAAGGAGAAAATTATTCCAGAATATTCAGCCTAGTTAAAAAATCTTTCATACATGAAACCTATGCTTAGATAAGAAGTATAACAGTGGCATACAGACCAGGTGTGGTGGAGGGCGCCTGTAATCCCAGCTCTTGGGAGGCTATAAACAGGCAGATCATTACAGTCTGATCTAGTAGTGAGACCCTGAACACCCTGTTGATCCTTCCCTAAACTACGGAAAAGAAAAGTCATATATGGTTGCTTAATTTTATATAGGAAAACAGACTTTGGGAAATTAATTAGAGTCAGGTTAATTTACCTGGTGATCAAAGCTGTCTTTCCGTATGTATCACAACCCTAGTATTTTGGGGAGGTTATACATGAAAACGAAGCAAAAGTAACAACAACTGAAAATTACAATAATGATTATGATGGAAGAAAAGAGGTAGGAAAAAAGATGGTATCACTGAAAAACACTGAGCATAGTGGAAATAAGAAAGGAGACTCTGCTGGTTGGATATGGAGTTCAAGTTCCAGCTTGGAGCGTGGTCTTAGCCTCGGGCTCAATTTCCAGAAACAAAAAGAGAAAAGGAAGGGCCGGGGAGATGGCTCAGTGGAATGAGTGCTTCCTGAGTTCAATCCCCGGTTCCGCAAAAAAAAAAAAAAAAAGGAAAATCTTTGGCATGGGCAAGAAATATAGTACACTCATCCAAACCCTAAATTTTCATTTTGGAAATCCCTCCAGTGCTACTGAGCCCCTGCCAATTTTTGTCAGCTTCCAGTGTATGAGCAAAATCATTTTTAGCAGAAGAGACCTGAAATTAATGTGTGCAATTCTTTATATTTGAACAGTATTTGAGTATTTGATACAGAGATAAGTATGGATATATATATATATATGTATATATACATGTATATATAGTTTTATACATGTATATATAGTTTTACTCAGTTATTCCACAGATTCTGTATTGTTTTTTCAACATGTATATGATTAAGTGAACTTAATTAGAATAATTGAGCCTTATTAATGTTTATTTCAGGATTTACTATAGACATTTTTTTTCAGTATAGCTGGAAAATATTTTCTCTCTTTCACTAAATTATTTATCTATTTCTTTTAGTGTACAATGCCATAACAGCAAAGTACTTATTTGGAATTGAAAAGACCATTTTTGAGTTTATAGTAGCTTTTAAAATTATATGAATCCATTCAGACACTAAGCTTTAAAATGGAAACCATAAAGCTAAAGAAATTTAAGAGAAATAATTGCCTAATTTAGAATAGTTAAACAAGTTCTGTATGCTAAACAGATACATTGAATGTGACAGTAAGTCCCTTTTGGAGGGGCTCATTTTCAGTTGAAACTTGTAAAATAGGACTGGATCTGCTTCTCATCAGTGTCAAAATTATCATATAATTTTCTATAAAAGTGTATTTTGTTCAACTGCTATCACAGACTCTCCCTTTTCCCCATCCCACGGGTTCCCTCTTTCAGGGAATGATTTAAAATCGCATGTGTATAATGTAACTAGGAACTGCTTCGCCTCCCTGATCGCCTCCTTCTTTCTGAAGGACATTACAGTTTTCTCTCCACTGAGGATGAAACATGCTTTCCATAATTTTCTGAATTCAAAGGAAGACAGTGGGCCATAATTTCTTCTTAGAATAGCAATCTGAAACTGAAGGTCCATCCTGGAGGGTAATGTCACCTGCCAGGACAGGGGCGTCTGGTAAAGTGTGAAGGCATGCTGTGGTTATCACAACAGGGAGGACGGTGGCAGGTGCTGGGAGACGGGAGGGAGGATGCTAAGCACTCTACCATTCCAAGATTATGGCCTTGAAGATTACTCAGCCCAAATCTCAACACAGAGAAATCTTCATCTGCATTGAAAAGCATCTGAGAAAACCATTTGGAACTTAGTAATTTAGCTAGTTTCACAAATTAAAAAAAAATCATCTAAATAGGTAAAGGTAATTTTGTCTCCTGATGGCTTTATCAAAAAAAGTTAATCTCTATTTCAGGGATTTAATTAAGCATGTGTACTATAAAATCCCCTACAAGTATAATATAGCACAAAGCTGGGCCCTCACCAACTGCTCTTTGTGGAAAAGATATATGTACATGCACACACACACACACACACACACACACACACAAACACACGACAGTTGGAAGAATACAGTATTTTGTGACAACTTGCTGAAAGAGTACCCAAATAAATTATCATTGATTTTGTGTCTTTTATGCTTTATTAGGAAATTTAAGTAATAAGTACATTGTTCTCAGAATAAACTGGAAATAGAAATGGATATTTCAAATGTTTAATTCGTAGGATTTTTATTATTATTATTATTATTATTATTATTATTATTATCATTATCATTGTCCCCTGGCCTGATCACACGGTGGGCGATGCAACCAAAATTCAAGATGACAGTCACATGAGCAATATGAAAAGGAGACAAGTAGGTAATCTCTAGCACAAATAATTCAAGGACCACATATTCTGAAATTGTTTTCTTCTTTATTTAGAAAATCTAAAAAAAAAAAAAAAGAAAGAAAGACAGAGTATGCACTGCTGAAACTAGGACTTTTCTTCTTTCTTTGCCAGGATGATTGTTCTCTTACTTGTTTCTTTATAGTACACATGCTTAATTAAATCCCTGAGCGAACACACTCAGTAAGTAACTGATTGTAGCCCTTAGCTCACAATCTTTCATAAGAAAATTTATATTCTATTTTCTCTGTTACTGTAATTGTATATATTTCATTTTCCTTCCCTTTCCAATATATCTATGTGAAATTAAAACCTTTTTACTTATTCTAGAGAAACAATCATATTTGTTGAACTAATCTGTTCTTTCTGGATTACTTTTCATAATTACTGAACAGTTATATAATTTTAGAGATATGGCTTATACTTGTACTTCACAAATAAGTAGGGAAAGAAATGCATTTGTATTAGGACTTTAGGAGATCAACAATATTTGTCCTTGCTCTGAGGAAAGAGCTGGGCCAACACTGTCTTCCGGATGCTTTGATAGTATCCCTGTACAGAATCATTCATGCCAAGACGGAAAGTCATATTTGATGGCAAAGTGTAAAGTGGCCACCAGCCCAGTTCATAAGCAATTTTGTTCATTCCTGTAAGAATCAGCAAGGGCATATCACTGTGCAATTACCAGAAAAATGAGCAGCACTGTTCACAAGAGCTTGGCAATTAATTAAATGATATGCTTGTTCATCTTGCAGGTCAAGCAGATAATTGTGCTGAGAATTGCTTTGAAAATCCTGCACGGTTCAACCTAGCCCTGCTGAATCCCAGGAGAGATTTACAGGTCACTCTGCATATCACACTCCTTGTGGATGCAGGGCTAATACTAGCTAATCCTGTTAGCATTCACAATGGGATAAGAGATAGCTAAAGATTCACATTTACATGGTACCAGCTAACATGCACGTTACAGAGGCCTTCTCTGCTTTTATTAAATTTTTGGTTATGTGACTAAAATATAATAGTTGTGCTGGATGTCTTGGGCATCTTTTGAAGGTCTATGATAAAACCAAGTTCATTTTCATTTTGTTTAACTTTACATCCCTATGTTGGTAAAACTATTTCCCCTCTCTCACAAAACAAAAACAAAACTAGCTTTCAAGGAGAGCAATACATAAGGATTTGTTCTTCACTTAATAAAATTCCCAGACATCATTCCCAAGTAAAGTATATTCAACTGATATTAAAATTTAACTTGTCCTTTGAATAACTACTATGAAGACAACAATATGCAGTGTACTAATTATTGTAACTGCTTTACTAACCTGTTTTGAAACTGTTTCATTGCTATTTTTTCATTAAAATGAATAAAAAATTAGAAATAAAAATAAATAGGTAAATAAAAATACTCCCCCTTGAGTTAAACACACTTCTTCCATCTTTCTTGCCACTTTCTGAAGCAGTTCTGGAAGTTCTCTTTTGTGTCTTTGAGGTCTACTAAAACATGGAGTGAACATTGTTAACACCTGCCATCCAACTGAAACAGGCTCATCAAAACTTTACAGTGTGCCATCATCCACCTTATTCACTGGGTCTGGCAACAGTAACATCTAGCTCTTCCTGCAGTCAAAATGTCCATGAAAGGTAAATACTTCTGCAGCTATGACACTACAACTAAAGACCTTCATGAAAGAAAACTTCCAAAATGACTTCAGAAAACAGAGAGAATTTCAGTGAAACGAGGTATTTTGAAGGGGATTAATGGCTAAGTGTTTTTTCCTGTAATATTTTTAGTATAAACATTCACTGTACGTTTCAATCACATCTCATACAATTCCACAATACTTTTATTGAGGGCTGGCCGAATGCTCAGTGGATTGAAGCACCTGTGAGCAGGTGCAGGGACCAGGAGTTCAATCCCCAGGCCTGCCATGCAGACCCCACCCCAGGGGCACCCTGAGAGGGCAATTGAGACTGGGCGTGGTGGCACGCACTTATAATCCCAGCTCTTGGGAGGCTATAAACTTGCAGATCACTATGAGTCCGATCTAGTAGTGAGACCCTGATCACCCTGCAGACGCTTCCCTAAAATACAAAATAAATAAATAAACAGGTTGTTGAATTTAGCCTTTTACAGCTCAGCATATTAATATGGTTTTCCTTTGTATACCTCATATTTATACTTTCCTGCTGGATGGTTAAGACCAAGTTAAAGCAAGACCTATATAACTAAAAACATAACTTTTGTATTTGACATGGTCAGTCAAATTCTCTCAGGATTTACTCTGAAACCATGTACAGCAGTTTGTAGCTCTTTTCTCAAGTGTCAGGCATCTGAATGAGTTACAGCCATTGCTTCACCAATTTGCTCTGTGCAAGCCTGAAAGAATATTTTCTCTCCATGTGACTCTCCTTAGAACTTTCAGTCTTTAGAGATGGCCTTGAGATCTCACCTCTTGTGGTCCTGGGTTTTCCTTGTATCCAGAGAATTTCTGGTTGACAGATGTAGATCCTGGTCATAATATACAAGAAGCCAGAAGTATACTTTAATTTCTCCAACTTCTAGTGCATTATAGTGGCCAGCCTGCTTATATCTGCACTCTTCTATGCAGCAGCCTGTAGTCATATGTATCAAGAAGCATTAAAATACAGTTAGTTCTAGTTGCAAAAATAAAAATAATCAATTTTGAAGACAGTAACAAAAACCTATGAACAAAAATCTCAGGCTGGTAGTGGTGGCACACACTTGTCATCCCAGCACTTGGGAGGTTGTGTAAAGGGTTAATGTGAAACTAATGTAATGAGTTAATATAAAACTAAATGTAAAAAATTACTTTGCTCAAATTTCTGTGACCCTGCTTCCTTGTAAGACCGCAAGGGGGCTCGGTATACCATCAATAAATCATCAATAGACTGAAAGTTAGCAGAATAGGCTTACAAAATAAATCAAAATAAAGGTCAAAATGTTTCTAACTACAGGGCCAGGGAGATGGCTCAGTAGAATAAGCGCTTGCCTGGCAAGTGGAAGGGCCTGTGTTCAATCCCTGCTTCCACAAAAAAAAAAAAAAAAAAAAAAAAGTTTCTGACTGTACAAAACCAAATAAAAAGCATTGCTGTGGTAATCAAGACCACTGTATACCTTAAACAAGAATTAGACTATGCTAGGTTCACATTCTTTTCTGTTTAAAATGCCACCAGAGGGAAAACTAAAGGGGGCAACAAAGCTAGGAGGCTATGCCCAAGGTCCCAGAAAGAATGTATGCTGAGTAATGGTCATACTGTCCCTAAAGGAACTATTCTATGTTAAATAACAAATTTGTTTGCCAAACAGGATGCAGTTTTTAACCTTTAAAACCACTGTACTTCTAGGGCTCTCTCACCATTTGTCCTCTCCTGAGTATGTTCAAGTGGTCCTGGGCCTGGTAATAAAGGCTCATAAAATTTAATAATTGGATTTTGGTCTGGTTTCAGTGTTGAGAACTCATAACAGTTGAGGTAGGAGGATCACTGAGTTCAAGGCCAGCCTGAACTACACAGGGGACCCTGTCGTGAAAAGTAAATTAAAAAAGCAGATTATATTGAATTTACTTATGTTAAATTTGCTTCATTAGAAATCTTTTGGATGTATTGGATTTAAATATAATATCATAATTAACTACATTCATTTTACTGTTGTTAGGGAGGTTCCAAGAAACATTAATATTACACTTGTAGTATGAGTTTTGATCCTATAGGACAGCCTTGAGTTAGGACAGAGAATTCTGACATCATTGTAATTACAGCATGAACTGGATGAACCATTTGTATCCATGTCATCATAAACATTTGTTTAGGACACTTTTGTTGTTTTTTGGTACCACAGATAGAATTCAGGACCTTGTGCTCGCCAGGCAGGCACTTAGGCCACTGAACTAGATCCCCAACATGTCTAGAACATTTTTGAGTAAGTGTCAAGTTTTCATGCATATTTGTTTTAAGTTGAAGAAACTGTGGTCTTTATCCATCTTAAGTATTTTCAGCTATTATGGGCTAGAAAGGATGTACAAGTTGTATATGAACAAATAATTTAGATTTACCTGTTAATCTGGATGCCCCTGAAACATCAGGTTGTAGTGATGACAATGACTTTAGATCTTGAGGATGACAGGAAAATATTAGTTTGTATGCTGCAAGGTTGTGTGTGTGTGTGTGTGTGTACACTATACTCAGGGTAGATTCAGGGACTTAGTACTGATTTACACCCTCATGGTGCCCCCTTTTTTAATTTCTATTTTATTTTGAGACAAGATCTCACTGAATTGTCCCGGCTGGGCTTGAATTTGTGATCCTCCTGCCTCAATCTTCAGAGTGCTGGGATAATGGGTGCGCTTATGATCCGGCTTTCTCTTTTTTCTTTTTCCTCTGGCTGGCCTCATGCTTGATAACCAAGCGCCTCACCACTGAGATCTTTTTTGAATTTGGAGATAAATACTGGCTTCGAATTCGCAATCGTCCTTGTTCTGATTCCAAGTAGCTGCTGAAATTACAGCTGTGCACCACTAAGGCCACACAGTTACACCCAAGAAAGTAGGCTTTTAGAGGTGATCCAGTTTCACTTTTCGCTGAATCTGAGCCTTTTCTCTAAATGAGCTCCACTTGAGGAGCCAGATCTCTGACAGCAGCGGCACGGGCTACACACTATAGGGACTCAGACCGCGCAGCCAATGAGGGTGCGTCGTGTGGGTCGACACGCTCGGAGTTCTCGCCAATCGCCATCCTCCGTTTCTTCCGCTACGCTGCCTCACTGTAGCGCTTGTTTGAGGCTACCAGCTGACATTTTGACTTTGGGCGGAAGTGAATTGAAACTGCACGATTAAAAACTAGACAAAAGACAGATTTGTAGATTCACTATCAAGGCTTGGAAAGAGCTCACTGAAGGTCTGCAAGGCTAAAAGAAGCCGTGAGTAAAACGCAGGATCGCCCTGGGCGCCCACAATTTACATGGCGCCTGCTCCAACCCTGTTCCGAGTCCGCTCGCTTCTGTGTTGGCGTCAACGGGGTGACGGAGGGCGTTCCCTCCATTTCCGGGCCGTCTCCGCGGAGTCCCAGCGGCCCGGCGGGGTTAGGTTGTAGTTGTTGTGGCCCCAGGCTGAGGGGAGTCCAAGGGGGCGAGCCCAGGAGACGCTCTGACCGCCCGGCTGCCCGCAGGTAACCTGATGGGGACGGGCTGGGCCGGAGGCCTGCGCAGCGCGGGTGTCCGAGGCAGGGAGGCCTTGGTCGGCCTGAGGGCCAGGGGCTGCGCTCCGCGCGTGACGTTTACATTTAGGATGAAGACGAGACCCGCACGGAGGTTTGCTGAGTTTGGGGGATGGTGCCCCCGTTGAAGTCACGCTTGGTTCCCGCGGCCCTAAAGATTCTTCCGGAAGCATCACTTCTCAGTCTGCGAGGCTGACGGAGCTCAACGCGAGGGACACGGACAGACACGCACAAGGGTCCCTGAGTTGGAGACCCTGACCGCCCTACAAAGTGAAGCTGGGACCCACACCTGTTCCACCGGGAGAATGAAGTTGCAGGCTCCCTGACTTCCATCACGGAAAGAGACACTGGTTTTCAGGACTGGTCAATAAGAGGCATGGAGAGGGTTTTTAGGGAGAAACTTAAACCGCGCACTAGAGTGGAGTGTGCTTATTCAGAGAAATGAGGCCCCTAGGATCCTTAGCGGGGTGATGTCTTCAAGATGGGCAGTCGAGGATGCGGGTTCCTACTGTCTGTCCGCTCGCTGGGGGTGGGGGGAGGGGTGGCTGTGCAGAAGGCGAACTATTTGCATGTGTTTAACGTTGAGATCGGCGGCCCGTGAGAACTACTGCTCCCTTGAGGGTGGAGGTCTGCGAGAGGAAGCACAGTTAACAGGTGGAAAGAGGTGGTTTATTCACAAGTAAAAAAGGCTAATTTGCGGGGTAAAGGCAATTGCCCCGCCTTATCACGTCGGATAAAAATTTAAACTGGGCTTTCGTCCTGGAGCTGTAGTCCTTAAAAATACAGTTTTAAAATTTAGATTTTTAGGGACTGGAGAGATAACTCAGTAGAATAAGCGCTTGTCTGGCAAGTGCAAGGTCCTGAGTTCAATCTCCAGTGCCTGAACCAGATCAAAGCAAAGGCGAGGGGTGATGTAATCAGTAGACACTAAAGCGTACATTAGTACCTTTGCTATTGGAACTTCTCAGCTAGAGGAGCAAGGCAGGCTCACAACTTGCCTAGAAGTGAACAGAGAGAAATAGGTCCTCCAAGAGCACAGGTTTCTTAGTTTCCCATGGATCTAGCCCATGGCTTTCCCTTTCTACAAGTCCTGCTTGAAGAGGTGAAAGGGGCGGGAGAGAGATCAATGAGGATTTATTTATTTTGGATTTTTGAGATAAAGCCACAAAGTTCAGGAGGCCCTAAACTCACTTATGCAGCCCAGGCTGGCTTAGAACTCCCAGCCAGCCTCCTGCCTCAGCTTCCCAAATTCTGGGATTATAGATGTGTAACACCATGCCCAGGAAACCATGGCAAAGACTGAAGACAGAGACTCCAAACCTAACATTGGATTACAGAGCAAAGGAAATAAATTCTGATCATATCAGCAGACTTCTGTCCATGCTTTCAGGATATAGAGTGGCATTCTTTGAGTTGTCTCAAAAAATTGTCATACCTTTTTAACATTTTAAATGGTATTTCTTACTCTCTTAGACCTAAAATGAATTACTGTAAAAGTTTTTACCAGCTTTAACTTCTTCCTAATGCTTTCCTCATAATTCTTATGTAGTGGTATTTATAACTTTGAATCATGGGTTAATAGATATTGTAAGGCTCAGTATTCCCACAAGGAACATTTTGCTATTTAGAAATAACTAAGCTAATTAAATGTGTGTTGCTGCGCTGGACTACCTGTCATTTACCTGGCCAGAACCCTTTCCCTGAGTCCCAGTGACTATCTCTCTTTGAAGAACTGACACTGGAAACAAACGCCTAGCTTCATGCTAAGAGAATGTTCATTTACTTGCAGTTCCTTATTCTCAGTTTTCCCCTTATGGTGTGCTGATTTTGAGAGGCTGTGTTTAGTGACTGAGAAGGCTGCTATGCTACCTTCAGAGAAACACTTAACTCATTCCTCTAGTCTGACTGGTTTTTCTGGAAAAAGTTAAAGACAAATAGTCTTTTTCTGCTTCTGAAGTGGCTGAAGCTGCCTCAGGGAAAGGAGCTGATAGTGAGGTAACCCTGAGGCAAGCAGGAAATGGCTTCAAAGTGGCTTTCTTTCTGGCTTCCTGCACCTCAAGGTGGAGGGTAGTAAGGTGCCCTATAAATCGGCCTAAGCTGTTCTTCTAGCGTTTGCTTTTTATCTTATTACCAGCTGACTTCCTCTGTGCCTGCCAGGTTTCTGCTTTTCAGTGCTTTGTCTACAGTAGACCCGGGCCCCACCTCCTGGCATCTGGCCTTCAGGTGTGGCACTAACAGAAAAATTCTAGTTCATATTCCTGCAAGACAGTGATGTGTGGCCAGTTTCTTCACTGAGGCCAAAGTCATAAGCACCAGATTCCTGAACTATGCCCAGGAATCCGTGGGAGTGAGGTCTAGGTGCTAAGCACACATGACTTTCCCTTCCCAATAGAGCCAGCCTCAGGCTGAGAGCAGCCACTGCCTCTCCATAGTAGATGGCAGATGCTTTTTCTCCAGTGAGTTTCATAAACTTTGTCATTCCAGTAGGAATTTATCCTGTAATTAAAGTATTAGACCATATGTAGTACTTTTTTTCTGTATTAAATTTGTGTTTTGTTGTGTTGTTTTGTTTGAGATAGAGTCTTGCCTTGTAATCCAGTCTGGGTCTGAACTTGGCATCCTCCTACCTATGTTTTCCAGAGTCCTGGGATTAGAGGCATGAGCCAGGGAGCCTGGCTTGTTGTCAGCCTTAAGAAATGAGTAGGGGAAAAACTCAGTGGCTTTGTCACAAAGCAGAACATTCTTAGACTTTGCAGAGCTTTCATGCTAGATAGCTTCAGCCCTTGTGTGCAGTGTGTTTTTTACATGCTGAGGCACAGGGATCTGTGCATACTGTATTTTGTGTATTAGGTATGTGTTTGAGCTGCACTACGTAGACAAAATAGAAACTGTTAGATGGAACTTTTGTCAAGTAGGGGAAAATCCAAGTGGAGCATTTATGTAGAATGACTGTTAGACAAACTATGGATTTTTAACAGAAAATTTAAACAAGTCTACATAGACTTTTGTCTGTGTTACTTAGAACTAGTGATTTGCTTGCCACATTTCCGGAGTTAATAACAATTTACTATATTATGTAAGGCCCAAATTGAAAACTGATTGTCACAGATTTTCCAGATATAATCCGTTTGGCTAACATGGGTTTAAAACAAATCTGTGCCAACACTGAATCATAGAGAGACATGCACGTAGATATCTAGGCTCTTGATTTCTCATGAACAGTGGCAGAGCTTTGGGCTCAGTTGTTTTCAGAGAAAGTTCCCCTCATGGCAGGTGCCCCTGTCGTTCACTGTCTACCCACTCCACTGTACACTGCCTGTTGTAAAGCCTGATATGTTCATGTTGTACAAGATTTGGGACAGGTGGGCACATACATGTGTAGTTACGAAATTACATACAGTCTGACCCCCTTGCAGCAAACCTTCCTTAATACTTCCAAGTCTCTTGTGTATCTAGCTATGCGTGTATTGTTCTTGCACTCCTACTCTTTCCTTTTTTCACTCTGAGAAGTGAAAATTTCCTTTTTTCACTTTTGAGAAGTCTCGCTAAGTTGCTAGGCTGGAGTGAAATTTGCCCATGCTGCTGCCTCAGCCCCATGAATGCTGGGATTACGGGCATGTGCATCATGCTTAACCTTACGTGTCCCTTTTTAAAGTAACTTTATTAAGGTATAATTGACAAACTGTACATATAATATACAATTGTTATATTTTCATATTTCTAATTATTTGTCACCCTCATCCTCATCAACATAACCCATCCCTCCAAGTTTCCTCATGCCCATTTGTAATCGTTTTCTTCTCACTGTCCCCTCTCTAGGCTAACACTGATCTATTTTCTATTAGTGAGTAGTTTGTATTTTCTAGAATTTTATTTGTGTTTTAGATTTTGTCATTATATAGTTTTATAATTTCTTTTCTTTTTTTTTTCTTTTTACTTAGCATAACTTTGAAAAATAGGGAGGGGGCAGTTTTCTCTTAAGTTTATTATCATGTGCATTTCTCCAGAGTTTCTCCCATGATTCTACTGGTGTTTGAGACTTAGTTGACTTATATGAGCTTTCTATATGGCTTTCATCAGTATGTTTTCCATTTGTGTGATTGTCCTTTATGATTTAATCTTATACATACAGAAGTCTTATAATTTATTTGGTTTTTGGGTTTTTTTGAGACAGGGTCTCCTTGTGTAGTCCAGGCTGGCCTTGAACTTGTGGCAGTCCTCCTGCCTCAGTCGCCCAGGCATGCACCACCACTCCTGGCTATTTGTTTATTTTTTACAGTGCTAGGAATTGCACCTATGTCCTTTGCCTTGAACTACACCCATATCTTTTTTCTGTTTTTGAAACAAATTCTTGCTAAGTTGCTGAATTGCCAAGACTAGGCTTGAATTTGTGATCTTCCTGCCTCAGCCTCCCAAACTGTAGGAATTATAGGCATTTGGCATGATGCTGATTGTTTTTGAATAACCAAACTTTGCAGCATTTTCCTTTCTGGGTGTGAATACATAAGTAAATTAGGAAATATGAACTACTGTGTTCTGTTTTTGATTGACTTTCTAATAACTGAAAGTTTGTGTGTGATGGGGGATGGAGGAAGAACAATAATTACATGTGATTATTTGACAACATGCATTTTCTCTGGAGTTGCTACCTGAGAACTAATCAGCATTGTCCACGACTTGCAGAGCTTTTGCTATTTTCACTGACTAATGCCCTAGCTACAAGGGTGGTGGAAAGGATAGATTCAAGGGGCTATTTGTGGGTGCCATGGACCTCTCACTTATAGTTAATATTTGAGATTGTTTTCTGTTTTCTTTTAGGTCTGCTTGCTTTGGGGAGGAGCTGCAGACTGGCCCACGGCATAAGGGATGGGCTCAGAGAACAGTGCTTTAAAGAGCTATACCCTGAAAGAGCCACCGTTTACTTTACCTGCTGGACTGGCTGTTTATCCTGCTGTGCTGCAAGATGGCAAATTTGCTTCAGTTTTTGTATATAAGAGAGAAAATGAAGACAAGGTTAATAAAGCTGCCAAGGTACCATACTAGGTGACGATTTAGTAATACTTTCTATTGTTTTATATTTTAAGAAAGAAATTAATAAAAATCAAAGGAAGTGAGACCATAACGAATAAATAGTATTTTGTCACTTATATAAGAGTTTATTTGTCCTTACTTTATGAGCCTTCTATATCTTCAGCAGGTACCAAAGAGATACCTCAAAACTTCATGAAATTGCAGTAGTTTTCATCTTCATAATTTTTTTTTTAATCATTTATTTGTTCGACACAGGGTCTCACTATGCAGTGCAGACTCAGTGATCCTCCTGTGTCAGGCTCCTCAGCGCTGGAATTATGGATGTGTGCTGCCATGCCTGGTTTCGGTGGCCAGCTTGGTACACCTGGGGTTCCAGGGCTGGCTTGGCATGTGATACTGGGGATTGAGCCTAGGTCCTTGCACTTGCCAGGCAGGCGCTTAGACTGTCGAGCTATTTCCCCAGCCCATAGTTCATGTTTTTAGTGAAAATGTAAAAGAGGTGATTTTACATGATTAAGAGAAGAAATTAGTCTAATGAAAAGTGCTGTGTTGACATTTTAATTAGTGTGTTAATAGAGGGCCTAGAAATAATATATTAGGAACTTTACATTTTTTTGGACTTTTCTTGGGGTGTTATGATGCCCCAGAAAAGATTTTGAACTATTGTTTTGGAGTGGATGTCTCTGGAAGAATATTGGACCTATGTTATAGTTACTGATGAGAAATCTTAAGTCATTAAATTCTGGAGGCTGGAGTCTTCTCTTACGGAACAAAGGTCCCGCTAGCTCACATCTGGTCACTGTTGCTGCTCTCTAAGGTACCCCATTCCATAAGGTGACTGTCTGACACTGTCATGTGAGCCCAGCCTAAGTAAGAAAAGTGGTCCTAGGGGTTGGGAACATAGCTAAGTCAAAAGCACCACACAAAAGAAAACACATGATGATTCAACTGTGGAGTATAATTCAGTAAATCAGTCATCCAAATCATCTTCAGAAAATTTCTAGAGAGGAAAACAGACTTTTATTCATTAATTTTTCAGTGTTTACTAGGGTGGGGACATTTTCATATTGAATGTGATAGCTCTTTATTTTGCTAGAATTATGCTCTATATTACCATGAGTCCTTTTTAAATATTCAACATGTATAGAAATACGTATTTCATAATACTCTATAAATGGTTCTTTACTAGTGGTGTCATTTGGACATTTCATTGGTCACATGAATTATTTGATGTTGCACCTTTGATGAATCTTGAAATTAAGTTATAAGATAGTTCTTAAGGAAAAAGCCTTGTAACCCTCTTCCCAGAATACATTTGTTCTTACTTACAGTGTGGGGCATTGAACCAGCCTTGTGCATTCCTGGCAAGCATTCTACCACTGAGCTACACTAACGTCCATTTTCTTATAATTTATTGTAGCTAAAAAGTATAGCTGCTAAGGGCTGGCGAGATAGCTCAGCAGACTAAGTGCCTGCTTAGGCAAGCGCAGGGACCAGGGTGTGATCCGAAGCACCACATGCCCTGCTAGCCCCGCCTCTGGGCACCCTGAGCCATATTTATTAGTAAAAGTGCTTACTCAAAATTCTGTTGCAGAGACCAGCACCTAGTACAGTTAGTAGGTTACAGCAGGAATTCATTAACTTTTGGAGCTTGGGCTCACCAGAACAAAAGTCATTTATTTGTTCATCTGATGTTCACTGAGAACTTATTCTGTGGTTAGTTGCCCTTACCAAGTGCATCTTGTTGTTCCCCCTGTTCTCTGAAGCAGCAAAAGTGTGAATCTAGCAATATTTCCACTTGGTTCTTGATTCTTCCTCCCCTTTTCTATGACTGCATTCATGTTACCCTGCTCCTCAGCTGGTGCCTGCATTCAGTGCAGAGTTGTAAGAAAGAGAAAAATTCATTCCCTAGACCAGGAAACTCTCCCTATGCTTGTCATTTATTCAGATTTTTACTACCCTCCATAATCTTTGTGCTTAACAGTTTACTTTTCAGAGTGCTCTGGAGATGTTTCTGTCGCTTTGCTCAGGATTCATAGTGGCCATGATTGGGGTATGTGAGTTCCCTGGGGACTGAACTGGCATGGGGGAACAGAAGTCTTTGTAGTTATTTAGACACTGATAAGTGGTGCAAAATCTTAACAACCTGTAGACCTGCCATTCTTTTTTTGGAAATGTAGGAGAAGGCAAGAAGCTTAAAAAGCAATTAGAATGCAAGTATTCAGTTTCTGGCTTTAACTGCAATATATGTGAAATGGTAATTCATCAGCTTTTCTGTTTATATTTACAGCACTTGAAGACCCTTCGTCACCCTTGCTTGCTAAGATTTTTATCTTGTACTGTGGAACCAGATGGTATTCACCTTGTCACAGAGCGAGTGCAGCCTCTCGAAGTGGCCTTAGAAACATTGTCTGCTGCAGAGGTCTGTGCTGGTGTTTATGACATACTGCTGGCTCTAGTCTTCCTTCATGACAGGGTGAGTAACCTGTGCAGCTGCCTTATGGGACTTGATGTAGGCTAGGTGACAGGTGTGTTGGTCTATGCAAGGATGGTGTGGAAGGGACAAGAGATGTGACAGTTTGTGGAAGGGGCAACTACTTCTTGGTTCCAATCATATTTCAGTTTACTGTATTCTGCCTCTGGTTTTGGGTAAGTCTTTTTACCTCAAAACATTTATAGCTACTGTTTGTTAAAGCTTTAGTATTAATGTTACTGTAGACCAGAACTCCTGTTTTCCCAGTGCTTGTCACATGAAGAATTTCAAGAAAGAAATAACTGTGTGTTAGGAAGAAGCAAAGTTGATGCTCTTCCTTTCCACTGCGTAGTAAGGCCAGTTGTGAGACTGCCTCTGAACACTCCCCAGTAGTTAGTACACTTTGCTCTGGGCAGTGTTTGCTATTTTAATAATATGGTGGTTCTATGCTTACTGTCTGTCTTTTGACAGTATTGTTCTGCTGCTATTTCTTAATGCTATTGTTTCCAAGTTCATGTAAAAAAAAATTATTACTACTCCCCTGGGGAAGAGTAGTATCTTCTTTGTTGAAATCATGCATGTGGCCAAATGTCTGAGCAATAAAGAAGTTACCTAGAGGGAAAAAAATTAGTCTTTGTTGCCCACATTCACCCTTGGACCTACCTCTTCTCTTCAGCGGCAACTATGCGGTCAGTGTGTCATTCCAGGCATGTGTCCCTATGCATGCAAAGCAGAGGTCTGTATGCATGTCCTTCTGTTTTTCCTCAAATGGAAACATACCATATATATTATCCTAACCCATACATATACACACCCCCACACACATATTTTAGGTATATCAATATAGATATATCAGACAAAATGTTCTGTATTTTTTAAATCTACACATTTGATTTTGTGAGTAGAATATTTAAAGTATTCTTTCAGGTACTGGCATGGTTTTTGGTTTGGAAATAAACTAAATATTCAACCCATTCTTACTGTCTCCCATTCTCTTATTTGACTGTACTATATCTTCATAGTTGTAAAATTGACTCTTCTGTGATCTGTGGGATATTTCTGGTGGTCCTTAATCCATTTTCCTCTTCTTTAGACAGAATTTTTTAAATACCTAAAGACAAGATTTCAGGTGAAATGGATCTGGGTTTGTGATAGAATGTACGTGAGAAAGAATTTAGAGCAGATAATGAATAAAATAACCAGTCGCACCAGAGATAAATGTTATCTTTAAAAGCATTAGAAGCAGATATCACAGGCTATCCTTATACAGGGTGAAGACTGGTAAATTTACATTAAAGGGCACATTTGTCTCCTGATTCCTGTAGAAAAGCAAAGCAACTAGATTGTAAATTGCCTTAATGTCTTTATTAAACTTCCCCATCAGGCTGCAAAGATAATAAAAGCTTTTCTGTTACCGGGGATTGAACTCAGACCCTTGTGCTTCCCAGGGAAGCGCTTATTCCACTGAGCCATCTCCCCGGGCCCTCATTTTTCCTATTTTCTAACTTCAATTTTTCTTTAAAACTTTGTTTCAAGGGCCGGTCAGATAGTTCACTGGATTAAAGCACCTGCAGGGGCCAGGACTTCCATCCCTGGGCCTGCCATGCTGGCCCACCCTCAGGGTGCAATGAGAGGGCAATTGAAACTGGGTGTGGTGACACAAGCCTGTAATTCCAGCACTTTGGAGGCTGTAAACAGGAGAATCACTATCAGTCCAATCTAGTAGTAAGACCCTGAACACCCCATAGACCCTTCCCTAAAAATACACAAAAAAAAAGAAAGAAAGAAAAAGCTTTGTTTCATTTATTATGCCAAAAGTAGAAGGCTTGCCACAATATTTTTTGGTAGTTTTTTTAGAATTTGAGCTTCAAAAATTGGAGTGGTGGTCTTCTTTTCTTTTTCCAGGGACACCTAACACACAACAATGTCTGCTTATCCTCTGTGTTTGTGAGTGAAGATGGGCACTGGAAACTAGGAGGAATGGAGACCGTTTGTAAAGTATCTCAGGCCACACCAGAGGTAAGCTGGGTGCTGGGCCCCTTCGATAGCATCTGGATCAGTAATTCTTGCCTGGATACTTGCCTTTATTGTTAATATGACCTCAGATTTTGAGACTTAACCATTTTAACTGTGCAAATGTTTATGTAAGATTGTGTTTTTCAGAGAGAATAGGGGTCCTATATTCCTTTCTAATTTTGTAGATGAAGGACCTTAGAGAGGTAAATGATCTGTTCAGACTTTTAATTGAATGCATGCTACCAGGGTCTTGGCGTAGGGCCAATCTCCTAAATGAGCGGTTGGCGAATAGTTTAAGTAAAGGAAACCAGTAATACAATTTTGAGCACCTTAAGAACTGTTTCTGTCTGTAAAGACAAGGAACTCCCCTGGACATCCCAGATTTATTTGGTTTTCAAACAAAGGAAGCAGACAGAGGCAGGCACAGGAACTTTGCAGGTCTTTGGGAATCAGTTCAAAGACTTTCCTAAGCAGAACTGTTGGATCTCTAAGGCTGATAGGTTGTTGCATGGGAAAAGGGGTGCAGTAGCATGTACTTGGCTGGCTCAACTATGCATATCTTTAGCTCCAGTTGGAATAGTGCCTGGCTTACATTAAATATTTAAGTAGTATTCATCAAATAATTTTGCAAGTTGCCAAAGTTATATATTTATGGAATTAGGATCTGTGCATTTTAAGTCCTCCAACGATGCTATGGTGTAGCTACTTCTTTATTTTTATTTTTTAATTTTAGTACAGGGTTTATAGATCAGACTCATAGTGGTCCTCCTATGTTCAGCCTCTCAAGTGCTGGGGTTACAAGCATGCACAACCATGCCCAGTCTCAATCGCTGTTTCAGTGTGCCTCAGCGACAGAGCCTGCTTGGCTTATAGTCCCACGGATCAAACTCTGGGCCCTGTGCTCTGCCTAAGCAGGCACTTTAGTCCATTGAACTATCTGGCCAGCCCTCCTGTGCTTCTTTTTTTTTTTTTTTTTTTTCTGATAAGACTACAAAAGTTATTTCATTCAACCTACATCACATTCTCAATGAGCTCATTTGTGCTCTTTGATTGTTACATACTTTAGGTATCCAGATTATTTTTTCCTGCCCCTTCACACAAGGTCAAACAGCACTGGCCATATAAATACCTAACCAATGTCTTAAACAAAGGAAACACTGTGTTCAGCCTACAGTGACTGGAGAGGTTCTTCTGCATCTGCAGAAAGGCTTCAGGTCCTCTCTAATGATAAAGCTTCAATTCAACAGAATTTTCAAGAATCCTGAATTATCTATCCATGTCCTTTATGCTACTTGGAATAAGAGAAAATGGTTGCTTAAACACAGTCCAAAATGATAATTGACTCAACAAATGTTTGTTGCCCCTCTTCTGTACTCCATAGTGCTGGATGCCAGGAATCTAAGAGATAGGCTATGAAAATTGTCTTCTTGGGCTGCTTAGTTAGGTCTGGGGGAAAGATAAATAGCCAAACACTTACTACTCAGTGAGGTTGTCTGGTATTGCTGTACATTTTCTTCCTAGACAGATAAGCCTTTCTTTTCTGGTTTGTTTCTTTGCATCGCTTTATATACTGCTCCTGGACTTTCACTTTCCAGGAAAAGATAACACTAAAATCCACTCCCGTCCCAGTGGAAGTGGTAGCTCACCATGTGACATACTGTTCTCACATGGCACCTCTTCACATTTGGCTTCCTTACCACTTGGCAGTTTCATGGGCTCTTTGTCCTTTCAAATCTTCCTACTGTTGCAGACACAGTTCTCTATTACCGCTGCCCATTGAACACTCTGAACTGATTCCATTATGTCTAATTAATGAAATAGCATGTGGGTTATATGCTAAGGAAACAAATGCTTTGCAATCGCATATAAAACCTTTCTCAGTCTCTTCGTCAGGCTACCTCCTGCTGCATCCACCATGCCCAGTGCTTCAGCTGGACTCCAGCTCCTTTCTTTTCATAAGCTTATCTGGGTTTCGGTTAGGCAGCTCTCTCTCATCGCCTCTTCCTTTCTATGCCTTTCCATTGCCGGAGTGCTTTTCTTTCCCTGGCCAATGTAAGCTCATCCAAGATCTAACTGTAATTTCTGCCTTTTTTTTTTTTTTTTTTTGTATTTTAGAGAAGGGTCTACAGGTGTTCAGGGTCTCATTACTAGATCGGACTCATAGTGATCCTCTTGTTTACAGCCTCCCAAGAGCTGGGATTACAGGTGCACGCTGCCACACCCAGTCTCAATTGCCATCTCAGTGCACCCTGGGGATTGAACTCCTGGCCCCTGCAGGCCCAGAATGGGCAGGCCCAGGATCGAACTCCTGGCCCCTGCACCTGCTTATAGGCTCTTTAATCCACTCAGCTATTTGGCCGGCCCTGTAGTTTCTGTTCTGTGAATCCTTCTGTCATCCAGCAGAATTACTTCATTACATGATACTCAGCACATTTATTAAAATGTTTTAGTCTGTCTTCTGGTTATTAGCACATGGTTGGGAGAGCAGAGAATCTCATTTCATTTCATTTCTAATGCCCTAAAGAGTGTTCTGAGCATAGCAATTCTTCAAAGATTCTATTTCCATAGTGGTGAATAAATTTGCTTACTCTGTAGATGTTGATTTTTTCACTACAATTCATAAGGTTCTCAACTTTTATGTCTCACATAGCAGCAAGGCAAGATTCACTTGATTTCCTGAGATTAATGATCGACTTGTTATTGCCTTAGTTACTGTTCTTGTTGCTGAGGTAAAATACCTAACACCCAGGGTTAAAGGAGGAAAGGTTTTTTTGGCTCAGAGTTCATAGAGATTTCAGTCCATATTCAACTGGTTCTGAAGCAGGGTGCAATGGCAGAAGGGCATCGCAAGGGAAAGAGAGTTCTTAGCAGGGAGAAGGCAGCAAAGCAATAAAGTAGTAAGCAACAACCAGCATTCCTCTTTCTGTCCCTTATATTATAGCCAGAGGTAGATGGCACTCGCAGCCAGGGTAGAGCACCCTTAATCTTAGGTTTACACCATGAATCAATCCCAGCATCATATCCTTAATTCCAGCATCACAAACTCTAAATCCAGCCACCCACAAAAAGCTCCTCCTAGTACCACCTGAGGCATTGGGAAAACATCTAGACACAAGCTGTAACAAGTGCCAGAATGTCCGTTTTGGATATGGAGTTCTCTTATGTTGCCCAGGCTATTTTCAAACTTATGGACCAATGTAATCTTGCCCAGCTGTCCCAAATAGATAGGACTTTCATCATGTACCACCACACTCAACTGAAAAGTCTGTTAATTGTTAATGTCTATCAAGACGATAAAGAAGTGTGCCTAATCTCCATATAAGGAAATAAGGCACACTAATTTCTCTAATAGCAGGGGCTGTCTGTTAAAGCAGTTCAGAGGAAGAAGATAAGCTGTTATTTATTTTCTAAGCCTTGTGCTTTGCCAGGTTTTATATTTACATTTTTAATTGGGAAGCTTTAAAATTTGTGTAAAGTATAGCATTGATTTCAAGATTTTATTGCTGTTTCCATTGCTTGCTCATTTTGTAGCTTAGTATGTACTAAACATGTATAAACTGTGTTAATTTTTTAATCTAGTTTTTGAAGAACATTCACTCAGTTCGAGACCCAGCTTCTGTCCCTCCTGAAGAGATGGTAAGATGACATATGAGATGTAATGATGGCACCTTTGCACAATTATTGTGAAATTTACAGAACTTTCCCCTCTGCTCATTCTTTACTAAATTATAGACATGCCTCATAATTCTTTCTACTTTGAAAATGTCTAAGTTTAATATTAAGCCATGGCGCTGCTTACATTTTTTGGATGAATGGGTACATGAGGTATTGCATATAGATAGACTCCTCAGGGGGCACATAGTATTATATCCTTTGCAGGTAAGTCCTTGTGCTTTGCTGGAAGTCATATTTGTTGGGGAAATAGTATCTCAAGCCCTTGCCTGTGCATCCTATTTGCTATTATCCCAGCTTCATATTTGTCTCTGCCTAAGCAGGTGCTTTAGTCCAATGAGCTATGGGGCTGGCCCTATTTTTTAATATAGTACTAGAACAATAATGTTCTATTTACCCCTAAGTGCAAAAGCAAAATGCCCCAGTACTTGTTCTTATAATTACTCTAAATAAACATTGATTCCTAAAGATACATTATAAGTTATGTATCTTTGTATTACTTTGCAAGTAATACAAACCCAATTATTAGTTATCTACCAAAGGCTCGAAATAAATCAGATACTGTGTATGTATTCTAGTGTTTTTCAAACTGTTAATTTTTGAGCTTTACAACACCTTAAGAAGAGGTTCTGACTAGTATTTTGAAAAAAAAAACTGGAAAATAGGATAAATCAAAAATATCATTGGGCATGTTGGATAAGATTAAGTATTATTTTATTAAACTTCTTTCATTACATATTTAGATGTATGAGGGTATACTGGATTTATACAAAATTTACACGATAAATACAAAAATATTTTTGAAAGCACAATTGTGTATTTTGACTTTGGTTTTTTTTTTTTTTTTTTGCTATTTGGTATTTTAAAATGTGATAAATTTCATCCACTAATAGTATTTTACTTTTATTTTTATGATCTGGTATTTATGTGGCACAGTACGCTAAGGGCTTAAAACTTGTAGGTGAGCAAGTGGTACTGTGAAGTTAGAGATAATAAGTGCAAGTACAGGAGAATATGCTTCAGAAAAAGTCAGGAATGGCATGGCAGGCAGATCCTATAGTTCTAATAGAATTGCTGCTTTTAGTCCCCAGAATTCACAACTCTCCCAGAGACTCATGGACATGCACGGGATGCCTACTCATTTGGAACACTGGTGGAGAGCCTGCTCACAATCTTAAATGAACAGGGTGAGTTGGAATTACACTCAGGAATCCACAGAAATTCACCCACGCCTGTTCTGTGTGGAATTCAGAGGACCGCAGCCTCTGCATAGTAAGGAGCCTACTGTCGACCCCCTAACTTGTTTAGGGAAGATACAGACAGCAGTAAGGAAGGAGCCTTTTGGATTTTGTTAGTTTAACGTCAGAAGCACTTTGAATTATGTCTGTCACCATCATGTCCATCGTGTCTTCCCCTCTTTCTGCCCTGCACTGGCAGTTGAGTCCAGGACTTCACCGCCAGCTACATGTTCAATTCCTCTGTTACTATTTTAATTTTTTTGTTGTTTGTTTTTTTGTGGTACCAGGGATTAAACTCAGGACCTTGTACTTGCCAGGCAAGCACTTATTCCCTTTTTTTTTTTTTTTTTAATTTAAAATTTTGAGACAGGTTCTCCATAAAATGCTAAGTTACCTGAGCTAGGCTTGTACGTATGATCCTCCAGCCTCAGCCTTTCAGCTGACTCTCCTAATAATCAGTGATAGTATTTGTGATCTGAAGACTTTCCTACTGTTAGAGTGAAGACTGTAAGCCTGTTGAGCCAGCAAATGGGTTTAAAAATGCCATTAATGCGTAAGATGCAATAAGACACAAACACTTTTATTAATTTCTAAATCAGGGTTTTAAAAGTCTTTTTGACTTCTTTTCCCCCCTCAATATAATTTACTCAGTACTTTTTCCTTCCACTGTCTCTGAAAGCCCTGGTTGTTTGAAGACGTTATGTTCTACTCTCTTTTTTTCTGTTTTCTGGGCAGTCTTTGTCAAATCCTATGACTCTCTGGCCCCTTAATTCTCCGCGTTCCATGCCCTCTCACCTTACTGAAGCTTTGTGCCATGCCAATGCAGTGTCATCTGCAAGGCTTACATAGGACTGTGATGTTCAAGGCCCATGGGGTTGTTCACCCTCAGTTGGCTGTCAGCCTCAATATTTGAGAACTAAATTCTAATATCCTGAGGGGTTAAGTGTATTTAATGGACAGACTGTTGTGCTATGCATATGGAATGGTGCCAAATACCTACCATCTTTGGAAGAACTGAAAATACTGAATACCTCCCTGTGTTCTGTGATGAGGAGCCCTGGTTGAAAAAGGGCCTCTGCCTACCACCGAAGCCTCCTTTAGCCCTGCACTGGTTTCATGTAAGAAAAAGCATCTGGGAGTGGGTGGCATTGGCAGGACTGCTTTCTACACCTGCCAAGGAATTTGGTGTAAAGCAACAAGAAGCTGTTTCGCAACAGCCAGGGCTTTGTGTGTTTGGGCTTTTACAGGTTGGTTTTTGCTCTCGTCAGTCTCCAGCTAGAGAGGTCCTGAAAGGAGGGAGAAGCCCTTGGAAACTAACTGTCGCTCTGGATTTCAGTTTCAGCGGATGTTCTCTCCAGCTTTCAGCAGACCTTGCACACAGCCCTGCTGAATCCCATTCCACACTGTCGGCCCGCGCTCTGCACCTTACTGTCCCATGAGTTCTTCAGGTGAGGGCATCCGGTGTGCACATTGCTGCCTCCTGTGCACCTGTCTGGTACACCTTGTGATGGTGGGTAGGGGGCCCCATGGCTCTGTCCTCATAGTTGTTAGTCCAGGTTCTATCACAGAAAGGAGCTTGTAGATGTTCTTGATTAGATGAGGCTTTGAGTTTAAAAATGACATCCTGATTTCTTAGGACTTCTGATGGTGAAGAAGCTACGTGCGTCCAGGGGTTCACACTAGTAAGTTAATTGCAAATGTTAATAAACATGGCCTCTCCTTTTTGCTTCTATGCTGTTATTAATAAGAATAGGATATGTTGTATTAAATTTTTTCTTAAAGGTGGGGCAGCAAGTATATTTTACTTCAGGCAGATTTTCTTTGTTTATAAATAAATATGTGAAGACAGTGGAGTTCTACTATGCCTTAAAGGATAAACTTTAGTCATTTGCAAGAAAACAATGCTCCTCAAGACCATGTTGAACAAAATAAATTAGCACACAATTTTAAATATTGCATGGTTTTTCTGATATGAGAAACCCAAAGCATAAATAGCAAAATAAAAGGTAACAGGAAATAGGTCTTTTGCAAAGGGGAAGGAGGCCAAGATGTAGGGAGGGGGAGGGATTAGGGAGAAGCGGATGATAAAAGGTTTAGGATGAGTAATGCACATGCTCCAGCTCTCTCCAAGGACTTATGTACTGCACACATTCTAATAAAAATACAAATTGGAAAAAAAATGGTTAAAATGAGATTGAGAGCAAAGAACACAAACTGCTAACTCTGCCTCATATATCACTTACTGGTCTAGGAAAATGAAGGTTATTTCTCCTTTTTCCTACAGATGCCTTCATGACAGCTGAGGCATACTTTAGTAAAGCAAGGTTCACACATACAGCTTTGCTAATACATCATGTAACCCTAAACGGACAGGTATCTGACTGTTAGTTCCCAGGGAATCATAATAGTAAAGTCTTATATTTGCATAGTATAAAAAAGGAATTTGTGAAAAAGAAGAAGTTGGCTTAAAAGGTAAGGGTGCACTGTAACTTAGTGTCTTCCTGGGTTCAGAGATGCTTGTGACTGTCGTGTGTGTGTGTGACAGTGGCAGAGCTTCCTCACAGGTCAGTGGGAGTTCTCTGTATAAGTAGTACCACTGTGCTGTAGCAGTGGTGGCAAAGCTCGAGCACATGTGCCACCACCACCTTGATTATCATTGAAAGCTCTACAAGGTTTGCTATCACTGAAGTTACTAGGGTTACTATGGTTACTAGGGTTATATTTGTCATTATGTTTTTGAAAAATGCTTTAAAACTTTTTCTATTGTGTAATTTTTGTTTCTTCAGCTACTTTTTAAAAAATTGACAAATACATAGTATATATTTACCATTCATTACAAGAGCTTTTTTATTTTAGTGTATTTAGTACAGAGTCTATAGGATCTCACTATACATAGTACTCATACTGATCCTCGTTTTCATCCTCCCAACTACTGGGATTACAGGCACGTGGTGCCATGCCCAGTCTCAATCACTGCCTCAGCGCACCCCGAAGGGGGTGGGTGTGGCGGCATCACATCTCTGGATCAAACCCTGGTTCCTGTGCCTGCCTAAGCAGGTACTTCAGTTTGCTGAGCTATGTGTCTGGCCCTTTACAAGAGCTTCTTAAGCACAGTATCTCCATGTCCTTTTAGATGATTCTTGGGAATATTGTATGTTCTTTCATATGAAGTCTCTGTAAAGAGTAATCCACAGTAAATACAGTTTCTCATTACTGTAACATGAGTTCTTTACTAATAGTTGTATACTAGAAAGGGGACAAAAAAAGCTAAAAGTAACAACATACCCCATAGTCCATGTTGTATGTGAGGAGAGAACAGGCCAGAGATAGGGAAAGAGCCAAGGCTAGGGTCCATGCCAAGGAGCTAAGCCAGTCTGCTTAAAGTTAAGGCATTTGTGTGTTTCCTCTGCTATACAGCCAAGTAAAAATACATCCCACCCTGAACAATGTTGGTTTGAGCTGTAAGGGTCACCTTGTGTGTGTTTTTGTTTTTGAGGTTTCTGAGTTTGAAAACGTGAACTTCATAGCTTAGAAATGTTAAAAATTATGAAAAAGGTGTGTCAGGAATGCATAAGATACTTAGTAGTATATCACTACCATAAAATATACACAAATTTACATAGGTTTAAATTATTAAAATACATGCACAAACGCTGTATAATATGGTTTGCACTTGAGGAAAATGTAAACCAATATAAAGATGTTTTATTAAATCACAAATAGGTCATGCTGTACAATAATTCTGTAGCTTCCTCCCATTGTTATTGGAAGGAGCTAGAACGTTATGTCTGCTTAAAACTCCATCTGAACCAGACATGGTGGTGAATGCCTTTAATCTCATGAATCAAGAAGTTGAGGCAAGAAGAGGGCCACAAGGCCAGTCTGGGCTGCATAATGAGTTTCAGGCCAGCCTGAACTTAGTGAGACTTTGTCTCAAAAAAAAAAAAAAAAAGAGGCAGATCATTCTCTAGGAAATTGCATCACAAGAAATAGTGAACTTGAGGATATTGTGTGATTTTCATTGAATACGATATATGTAACATGAAATGTGTCAGTTGGCTATATTAGTGAAGCTATCAGTTTAGTTTTAGAAGTTAGAAGTTGTAGGTGAATTTTACCTCCCTAAGGATTGGTTCTCTAGTCCCTGGATTGTTAGAATGTCTGTCATAAGTATAAACATGAGGTGTGGAGATGTGGTAATAGCTGTGCTTACCAGGTCCGCTGTCCAGCTGTGTATCTGAGCTTCTAGGGAAAATGGTCCCGTGTGGTAGGAATGAACTATGGTTCTTTGGAGCTGAGCAGTCTCATTGCTTGTGGGACTCTGGGAGCCCCAGAGAAAACTGACCTTTCCTTACTCCAAGAATGGTAACTTACAGCAGGAGAAGTAAGATTTTTGTGATTTTTACAGAAATTCCACTTCCTCCAATCATGTTTAATAGTTTATATTCACCAAGGTAGTCTTCATAAATCAACAACTATTTTTGTAGTGGTTAGTATCATTTCTCCCAGGATATTTTATTTGACAACATTCTATCACAGCCAGAAGTTTGGACAGTCATTGTGACTATTAAGACCTCAAAGTATGTAAGCGTGTGTTTAAGTTTGTATCCTCTTCACCAATCTCTTCGATATTGTAATATTCTCATGGGCTTGTTCCATATTATCTGTCTCATACACTTAGAAGTTTAAATTGAAATGGGTGGTGGTGCATTCCTGTAATCCCAGGTCCTTAGAAGGCTGAGGTAGGGGAATTTCAAGTTTAGCCTGTCATGAGCAACTTAGCAAGACCACATCTCAAAATAAAAAATAAACTGAAAATGGGCTGGGGATGTAGGTCAATGCAGATGTTCTGCGTTCAATCTGTGGTACTACCCCCCACACCCACCAATAATTTTTAAGTAGCCTCACCTCCACTAGAGCTTGAAGCTGAGACCACACTGAGTACATTCCCAGCCTTTTAAAATTTTGTTTTAAGAGACCAAGTCTCACTGAGCTATCTAGGCTGAGCTTGAACTTGTGATCCTCCTGCCTTACCCTCCCTGATAGCTAGGATTACAGGTATGTGCTGACATGCCAGAATGAGAATGTTTATTTGTTGAAAATTATAATGGTGTTGATGGTCATGACTTTAAATATGCTTTCTTTAATCTGTTGTCCTATATATTTTTTGTTTCTGTCATTTAGAAATGATTTTCTAGAAATTGTGAATTTCTTGAAAAGCTTAACACTGAAGAGTGAAGAGGAAAAAACTGAATTCTTCAAGTAAGTTCAGAAAGTTAAGGCCATGAATTCAGTGAGTTGGAAGAAGTCTGTAAAAATCACTCAGGTAATCTCAAGATGAGGCAGGCGTTGGCTTTTCACATTACTGAATGTTTTCTACAGTTTGGCTGTCTGGGAAGCCCTGGAATCGACAGTTCTGGGTGGTGAGATAGATCCCCAGTCTGAGACTCATAAACAGAGGATAGTGACAAGAGCTCAGAGGAATCTGGAGAACACAGGTTGGGAGATAGTGATCAGAGGAAAACGGTTCAGGTAGAAGGGGTAACCTGCAAAAAGCAGCAAGTAGATGCCCTGCTGGAGGGTAAGTCCAGGCCACAGACAGAAGAGGTGGCTCCTAGGTTGCACTGAGGAGTGCTGACAGTGTCTTTGTATAAAGTAGATTTCCAAGCCATTGGAGGGGTAGCAGCAGGCTGAGGTGGCTTGGTTCCCTTCTAGTGGAACTTCTCTGCTGTCCCTGGAAGGGGAGACTTAAGTCAGGCTGGATGTGGTGTCCAGGCAGTGGATAGCAGCCCACAGGGCAGGGGGAGTGCCAGTGCCAGTGCCAAAGATGACATTGCGATAGGAAAGATACAGTTGGCCAGTCTGAGTGATGGTCACCAGATGATACCGCCCTGGAGGGACAAAGGCCTGATGAGGTCTTGCAGCAGATTTGCCGTTGAGTATGTTGGGTTGAACCAGAAGTGGACATGGACAGGGAGGGGTCTTAGGAAATAAGCTTGTGGCCTCATGGTGAATGCTGAGGTTTCATCAGCCTCTACTTGGTGATATCTTTCAGAGAAAGTAGTAACATGAGGACAGTGATCCAAAATGTAGCCCTGGTACACTACTGTGTGAGGGTGAGCTGGGCGAGACAGTCAATGATCAGAGAAGCTGGGGCACTGTAGGGAAGGGCACACTTATGTCGCATTAGCATGGTGCTGTTTCCTTGCCTTACCAGGGGTGGGTCCTTTCTGGTAGAGTGAGGCTGAGGGGTGAGAGGGCAGACACTGGGCAAAACCTCCTAGAAAATGGAGTGGAAAGATCATATTCCTAAAGAAGAAACACAGTTGAGGGTATTTGTAAGGATGGGTGAGTGGCAGGCATTTTTAAACTGAAGGAAAGGTGGTCATGGAACAGTGGCTGGAGCAGTAGGAACTGGAACTGGGGTCATGTTAAAGGGGGGCTCTGTGCTTGGTCCTGCGGGAGGAAAAGCTGGGCATGGCTAGGTGTCCTTAAGGAAAGGGAGGTCCAGCATCTTTGAAACTAGAAAGGAATAGGAATAAGTATGGTTGTCAGTCTCTTTTTATTGATAGTGACAGAATTTTACGAGTGCCAATGTATAGTATGGCCTGTTGCTTATAAAGTAGAAGTCATGATTTGTCTGCTAACACTGATTATATGGAGGGGTACTATTACTGTTAGTAACCTGATTATCTGTATTTCTCAACAGAATGTTCTCCATTGTGTGATGTTTTGATGTAATGAGGTTGGAAAAAGTCCTGTTCTCTTACAAATGAGAGGCCCTGAGTACAATCCCCAGCTTCCCCCCCCCCCAAAAAAAAAGCTCATAAATTAGTATGGAAACTTTAGAAAATTAAGTATCCTACATCTTCTATGTTTGAGAAAGTGCCTTTTATCTAGAAAGCCTCTGGCTTATTAAGGAATACAGGACTCGTGTGCCACTGATCATAGGTAATTTGTGGAGAACATACCCTGGCTGGGAGCAAGGTACCAATGAGCTGGCCTTGTCCTATGTTTTCTGCACTGTTTCAAGTACATGGGGACTATTCTGCTCACCTCAGTTTTGCTGGATACATTTCAGCATGTGCCAATTTGGTAGTGTTGGGTGGAGGCTCTACATGGCTAAGATGTACAGAAAATTGGTAGTGTTGTTATCTTGTTTCCCAGGTTTTCCTTTTTGTCCTCAGATTTCTACTGGACAGAGTCAGCTGCTTGTCAGAGGAGTTAATAGCATCGAGGTTGGTGCCACTTCTGCTTAATCAGTTGGTGTTTGCAGAGCCAGTAGCTGTTAAGAGTTTTCTTCCTCATCTGCTTGGCCCCAAAAAAGGTGAAATCTCTTTCAAAATATTATTCCTGATTAAATTGTTTGCCAGTTATTAGTCCATTTTTTAGTGGGTTAGGTTGGTTAGTTTGGCTCTAAATCCAAAGAACGATAATTTGCCCCTAATATATACTTGAACTCAAACCTGAAAGTCCATAATACAAAAGCAGAGCATCTTCCCAGAGTGTCAGACTTGCTATCCAAAGACTTAACTGTATACATAAAAACTTCACATATGTCCCTGGATAGGACACACATGAAGTGTGAAGGCAAGGCATACATCTTTAAAGAACTTTTGCATTTGCTGTGCATCATGTAGCTCTGTGCCTCCTGGCTCCCAAAGAACAATCTTTATTTTCTGCTTTCAGAAAGACTGAAAATCGCTAAGTTCATTTCACTTCTAGCTTCTTTTTCCAGATGTGAAAGGAAATTGTAACTTGGAAACTTTATAACATTATAGCATTGTGGATGGCGGCAATACATCAAATTAAAGAATATAGCATTAATACTAGAATTTTGAGTTAGCTGGGATTCTGCTTTTAGAATTAGTTTTCTTAAAAGATGTCACTCTAAGAAGCCAGAGCTATGGGTAGGGAGCACAACAGGTTGCTTTTACAGATTAGAATCTCCTTATTACTGGTTCAGTGTCATTATCTTCTGCCTTGATTTTTTTTTAATACCCCTTCCATCCTGGTGTTAAGAGGGTCTCAGACAGGGTGAAATTCTTATTCACCCCCCCCCCACTTTTTTTTAAAGATTGGCTTTCTTGTCTGCTGTGTTGGTCTGGGACAACCAGGACACAGACACCTATATTTTAAAAAGCCTCAACTGCTAGAGAGGCCCACCCAGCATCAAGGTCTTGTAGCACAGGGTGATGATCTGATTTTGTGAATAAAACTGCAACAAGAATATTAATATGTCACTAATCTGATTTAGGAGAAGAAATTCTTTACTTATTAAACATTTATCAAGTTACTCATAGATTAAGTATGATCTCTAGAATTTCAGAAACATTTTTACACAAGAGTGTACTTAAGAATTTAGCACTTAGGACAATGTCAACTTCTGAGTTTAGCTTATGAATTATGTTCAGTACTCTTTTCACTGAAATTTCCCCATCCTCTCCAATTCTGGAACAGACAAAGAACAAGGAGAAACCCCTTGCTTGCTCTCTCCAGCCCTCTTCCAGTCACGGGTCATCCCAGTGCTCCTCCAGCTATTCGAGGTTCACGAGGAGCATGTGCGGATGGTGCTCCTGTCTCATATTGAGGCCTATGTGGAGCACTTTACTCAGGAGCAGCTGAAAAAAGTCATCTTACCACAGGTGAGAGACCAGGTTGGGAGTAGGGTCACACAGAGCCTTGCCAAGGCAGGCTGGGTGAGTGGGCAAAGGGTACTGCAAATTTGGGGGCTGAAAGGAAGAAGGGCTTGGGATGTCCAGATAGTACCTTAACCCTGAGACAACAGTTTGTGTATAAAAACCCACTGGCCTGCTAAGGGTATCCCGTGTGTTCCATGTATGCCATACTCATTCTGCCTGTGTGAATAGACCAGTTATACTAACATACATGGTTTCAATCTGGGAGAAACTATAATCGTTTGAAAATTCTTCATAAGGAAGTAAACATTCTTATCAGACCGAAAAGATACAACTCTTGTTGCATAGGTCCTGCTTTACCTTGGTCTTAACCTTCCAGCAGAAAAGTATAAAAATGTAATAAGAAGTAAAGCCATGCTGTTATGTGAAGCTGTAGGGGACTCAGATCAACAGTTTCTGACATTACCAATCAAGCAGAAGACCCAGTACTATTATGGGCTACTGGACTCTTTTAGAATATTTTACTGAGTTTACACACCTATAATATTCAAATAACGGAACTTAACAAAAAACCATATAGAGATGAATGTCCATTTTGTATCTTTGTATTCAAAGTGGGTAGGATAGATATATAGTTACATTCTCTTAATGAATAGAGTGATTTGTTCTAATGGTGTTTGTAAGTAGGATATCATGTCCGCATCTTGTACAGCAATTAACCACTAGGGAGAATGTACACAATTTGTTAATTATTGAAACTGCCCTACCAATTTGATTTGAAACTGTCTCATTGCTATTTGTTTATCAATAAAATTATGGGAAAATCTGTAAAAAGAAAAAAAAAAAAAAAAAAAGGAAGTAAACATTTGTGGAATGTTTGGTAAGCATAAACTGTGGTTGTCCATAAATAAGTTATAACAGAATTAGAATTGAGAGGACCATGAGATGGCTTGCATCAGGAGTTCATCAGCCCCCAAGGAACTTCAGGATTGCCCACCTGAGGATTCCAGGTTTGTTAGTTTCTTAAGGCCACAATAACAAGCCATCACAAACTATGTGGTTTAAAACCACAGGAATTATCCTCTGAGTCTTAAAAGACCAGTGTTTTGGAACTAAGGTGATATCAGGACCAGGCTTCCTATGAAGGTTCTAGGGTAGAATCAGTGTTTCCAGCTTCTGGTAACTTCTTGAGACAGCTGAATGCTGGACCTGTAGCTGTCATTCTGATTGCTGCCTGTTGTCAGATGGCCTTCTTCAAAGGATACAAGTCACTAAATTTAAGGCCTACCCTAACTCATTTAACCTCCTCTACAGATCATATGCAACGTGGAAAATATTCAGCTAGTACAGGGATTTTTAATTTTTTATTCTTTTTAATGAGAGAAAAAGATAAAATAGCAATGAAATAATTTCAATAGATTAGTAGGACAGTTACAATATACTGCATAATTTTTTTGAAAAAGATCTTTATGTATGTATGTATTTGGTTGTTGCAGGGTCTGACTCTACAGCTTGGACTTGGGGGTCTTCCTGTTTTCAGCCTTCCCAGCACTGGGATTACAGGTGTGAGCCACACTACTTAGCCTGTTCTGGGGGGGTGGGGCTGGCATGGCATGTGGTGCTGGGGATCTAACCAAGGTCCCTGCACTGGCCTAAGCAGGTGCTGTAGTCTGCTGAGCTATCTCACCAGCCCCTAAAAATGGTCTTTAATAAAAAGTAGTTTTTCTTTCCCTTCCTTTTCTTTCCTTACCCTCCCTCCCTCTCCTTTCCACCCTCCCACCTTCCCTTTGTTTGCCCTCCATCCCTCCCTTCCTTTTGTAATAGGCCCTTGCACAGGCAAGGTAAAGGTTATATCATGGCTTCATGAATCTCCTACCCAAGATTTCTCTAAATATATAAAATATCCCTAGTTCCGCCAAAAAAAAAAAAAAAAGAAAAAAGAAAAAAAGAAAGAAAGGAAGAAAGCAAGAAAGCAAGCTCATGCTAATTTTCAAAATGACTTGAATTTTACTTGCAGTGACACTCAGAGGAAAGTTTAGAGAACTGCATTCTTATGAGGGAATTATTAGCTAAACTCTTACAAATTACAAACTAATAAATGACTAAGTCAAATTTCATTTCAAGTATATAATTCCTAGGGTGGTTACAAAATAATATATGTGTATCAGAATAGCATTTT
>NW_004524642.1:13236701-13262862 GCF_000260255.1 Octodon degus
ACAATTTGTTAATTATTGAAACTGCCCTACCAATTTGATTTGAAACTGTCTCATTGCTATTTGTTTATCAATAAAATTATGGGAAAATCTGTAAAAAGAAAAAAAAAAAAAAAAAAAGGAAGTAAACATTTGTGGAATGTTTGGTAAGCATAAACTGTGGTTGTCCATAAATAAGTTATAACAGAATTAGAATTGAGAGGACCATGAGATGGCTTGCATCAGGAGTTCATCAGCCCCCAAGGAACTTCAGGATTGCCCACCTGAGGATTCCAGGTTTGTTAGTTTCTTAAGGCCACAATAACAAGCCATCACAAATTATGTGGTTTAAAACCACAGGAATTATCCTCTGAGTCTTAAAAGACCAGTGTTTTGGAACTAAGGTGATATCAGGACCAGGCTTCCTATGAAGGTTCTAGGGTAGAATCAGTGTTTCCAGCTTCTGGTAACTTCTTGAGACAGCTGAATGCTGGACCTGTAGCTGTCATTCTGATTGCTGCCTGTTGTCAGATGGCCTTCTTCAAAGGATACAAGTCACTAAATTTAAGGCCTACCCTAACTCATTTAACCTCCTCTACAGATCATATGCAACGTGGAAAATATTCAGCTAGTACAGGGATTTTTAATTTTTTATTCTTTTTAATGAGAGAAAAAGATAAAATAGCAATGAAATAATTTCAATAGATTAGTAGGACAGTTACAATATACTGCATAATTTTTTTGAAAAAGATCTTTATGTATGTATGTATTTGGTTGTTGCAGGGTCTGACTCTACAGCTTGGACTTGGGGGTCTTCCTGTTTTCAGCCTTCCCAGCACTGGGATTACAGGTGTGAGCCACACTACTTAGCCTGTTCTGGGGGGGTGGGGCTGGCATGGCATGTGGTGCTGGGGATCTAACCAAGGTCCCTGCACTGGCCTAAGCAGGTGCTGTAGTCTGCTGAGCTATCTCACCAGCCCCTAAAAATGGTCTTTAATAAAAAGTAGTTTTTCTTTCCCTTCCTTTTCTTTCCTTACCCTCCCTCCCTCTCCTTTCCACCCTCCCACCTTCCCTTTGTTTGCCCTCCATCCCTCCCTTCCTTTTGTAATAGGCCCTTGCACAGGCAAGGTAAAGGTTATATCATGGCTTCATGAATCTCCTACCCAAGATTTCTCTAAATATATAAAATATCCCTAGTTCCGCCAAAAAAAAAATATATATATATAACATGAAATTCACTTTCCTGACATTAGTTTACAGTCTCTTGTGTTTAAGGAGTGAGTCACTTGTGTGTCCCCAAAACATAGTGGTTTAAAAATAGTAATCATGGGCCAGCCAGATAGCTCAGCGGATTAAAGCGCCTGCTTAGGCAGACACAGGGACCGGGGTTCAATCCCCAGCATGCCGTGCTAGCCCTACCCCGAGTGGTGCACTGAGACTGGGCATGGTGGCACACACCTATAATCTCAGCACTTGGGAGGCTGAAAAGGAGGATCACTACAAGTCTGATCTGTGTAGAGAGAGCCTGTACTAAATACATTAAAAAGGGAAAAAAGTAATAATTTTACTGATTCTCCTGAGTCTGGATAGACTGCGCTCAGTGGGGAGTTCTGATGCTGCAAATGGTGTGGTCAGGCTTCAGTCTTGTGGATCCTGATCAGAGCTCACATCGAAAACATGTCTTCAGCCCCTCGAAGGGGACAACTGAAAGGCTAGACTTAGCTGGCACTCTCTCCCCATGAAGATTCAGGTGACATCTCACAGCTATGTGGTCTTCATTCCTTTTTCTTTGCATCTGATGAGCAACTGTCATTATTTTGGTTATATGTCAGATGTCCTGTAACTTTTAAGTTTACTGTCCTTACTTTAATCAAACCAAAGAGATAACTAGCTTCTCTGGATTATAGCCTCTACTGGGCAAGTGATCACAGTTGGCTCAGTTAGGATAGGTGTTAGGGGCAGGATGTCAGAGGTTTATGTGGAGCTGACGAGGGGCAAGGCCCAGGAGCATGGTTGTTCATCCTCCGGCGAGTGTCAGCACACTCTGCAGGATGTTGCCAGTGTGTGAGCTGTTTGTGATGGTTCTGCAAGCATGATGTGGAGTTTACACTTCAAATTGCTGTGGTAGCAAGTAGATGGAATAATTTGTGTTCCCAGTATATGATTTTTCTTTGCTTATATTTAAAAAAATAACTGAGGCAGAGGTTGGGAAGATGAAAGAACCACTGGCCTAGAAATATCTTAAGAAAATGTGATTCACCTAAGTGAGCAGAGTGTAGTTCTGAGGCAGTGCAGCCCAATCATTTGTTCACAGGAAGAAGAGACAGAGACTGAGTATCTACAGTCATCCTATCATTTGCTCATAGGTGTTGCTGGGCCTGCGTGATACCAGCAGTTCCATTGTGGCAGTTACTCTCCACAGCCTTGCAGTGCTGGTCTCTCTCCTTGGACCAGAAGTGGTTGTGGGTGGACAGAGAACGAAGATCTTCAAACGCACTGCCCCAAGTTTTACTAAAATGACTGACCTTTCCCCAGAAGGTAAGCAGGATTAAAAGCTATAGGTATTTTTTGTATGCTATCAGATATTCAAGCATTTTACATATAATACAGGTTTATACTCAGTTAAATAACAGATAAAAATTAGTTTTCCAACTCTTTATACGAGATTGAACAAAATGAAGATAACCTTTTAAGTCCACAAAAATGTATGTTCACAGATGTATTTATCTAGGATTCTCCTTGTAAGTAGTATCATGCACAAATCTACAACTTAATTTCATGTAGCAGCCTATTAGGGACTTGTCTCTAGGTCAATTCATAGAAATCTTAAGTGACTTTTTCATAACCACATAGTGTTTCATTGAATAAAGCTTTCAGTGATACACTTCTTCATGTACATTATATCAATTTCTGGATTTCTAGTACTGTGAAGTGCTACAGTAAATATCCTTATACCCTTATACCTTTAAGTATTTGGGGTTTCATTGCTATAGAATATCTACAGTGGGGTAATTTCACTCACTTAAATGTTAGGAGTGGAACCTTTTGCTGATTTAGCATGTAAAACTGTCCTAATCATTAATCCCTAACTCTCAAAGCCACAAACTGCACCCCTCTCATCATACAAAAACCTCTCATTTGCTGTTTATTATAATGCGCTCAGAGACAGGTAACAGTGCCACACCAAATCTTTCCAAGCTTCCCAGGCCATACTGACACTGATTTCATTAGTATTATGGAATAACTGAACTTGGAACACTTCAAGAAGCCAAGGCTGCTACAAAGATTTGACTGACACCAAAATTAGAGAAAAGCTTGTATACTACCTCTTTTCTGCTAGTAAGTCCCCATCCTGACTACTGATACCATCTATAGATCTGAATTGGATAGCTAGAATTCATAACCAGGTCACTGTCCTATTCAGAATATATGAAAGAACAATAACAAATGACCCAATTGAAACAAAATTCTTTTAAGAACAGAAATTACAGTGCTACATCCTTAGGAACATCTGATGGGAACATACAGGAAAGATTTTCTTGAGGTACCTACAGATCAAAAGCTTTACTAATAGGCCAATAAAATCAAAAGAATTGGATACCTAGATTGGAAAGAATATATAAAACCTTTTTTGAGAACAAAGAGCTGCTTAGGGCCTGTTACCACATTTCCTTCCCCTCTTGAAGACAAGAGAAGGAATACAACTAAAATCCTTTTGACCAGTTCCCAGTCTTAAAGACATGCTTGCACATTAGTCCCCCCACTTCCCCACACTTGGGGCTGGGGTTAAGTATTTACAGCATAAATTTACTGTTTTTAACTGTGTGATTTTGTGATATTAAAGTTCGTATCATTAGGGGTATATTCTTATTCTTGAAAGGAGAATTAACTTGTGGCTGTAAATCACCACCAGAATATTTTAAAGGCTATAACTTCTTAATAAGGTATCATAATGCTTTCCTATCCCATCATGGACATACTGTTCTTAAATACAGAATGGTCAGGAATGTTTCTTCACATATTTGAAGATGTTCTCTTAGCTGTGTTAAGTATGTCTATTTGTGGTAGCTATTCCCCACTGACATATAGTAGATCATAGCCATTTACTATCACTGTCATTATTTGGAGTTTTTATTTTTACCTTCAGATTCTCCCAGGCATGTGGTCTGCAGCCAGCACAGTCAGATCTTGCCCAACTTGGAGAGTCCCTCCTCTAGCACATTCCCAAAAGGTTTCTCTTCTGGCAACTTTGCCATCAACAGCAAGGAGCACATACAGCGAGATTACTACAGTACTTGTTTATACACAGGTACAAATACTAAATTTATAGATTTCTTTCTATGGTTTACATCAATGTTTTTCTGAAACTTCCTAAGTTTAAATTCTAAAACTTAGGGGTACTGTGGGAATTCTGACTCATTTCTTGTTTGCAGTGCTACCAGCTTTGGTCTCAGGCTCTCCTTTCAGACTGTTGTGTATGTGCTTAACCCTTCCTGACAGCTGATGAGTTCACATTACTTGAATTCCTTTTTTACACCATATACTTTACTTTGGAACTTCTGATACTTTAATGTCTTAATTCTCAAAGATGTTAACAGTCATGTTATGAAAAAAGTGGTTTTTGTTTGAATATATTTGGGTAGTGGTAGGAGAGTTACCACCTTGCACAGGATTTCTCAGCACCTTGAGTTAAGCAACTATTTGATCACATGTTTTTTTTAAGGTGTATGTAATGCACAACTTCAAAGTAACACTGCCTGGCCTACAGCATTTGTGTATTTACTGGCAGTTATGCCAGTAAGCAAATATTGTATAAACATTAGAAAGTAGTATTTGGATAACTTAACATCTTTATGTCTAGAAGATTCAATTTCTAAGTAATAAGTCCATATACTTTAGTGCTGTCCTTCTTCTAGTTTGTTCTTAACCAGCATTTTATGAGAATAATTTCTGTACATATCATCACAGGTGATCAGTTTTCTCAGTCTATTAAATTTCCGATGAATGGAATCTCAGATGTGAAAAACACTTCAGGGGACACTGAAAATTTCTCATCAGACCCTAAAAAGTCTGAGGAGTGGCCTGACTGGAGTGAGCCTGAGGAGCCGGAGAGCCACACTGTCAACATGCACATTTGGCCTAAAGAGCCCTGTGACACTACTGGGTCCCCATGCACTGACCCCACTGCAGAAGCAGAGGCTTGGGAAGACTCTGCACCTAGCAGCTCAGGACCCAGCGACTCTGTGCCAGTGCCCCATACCACTGAGGAGCACAAGTCCATTCCTGCTTTGCCTCCACTCGAACTAGCTAAACCTCTGGAGTCAACTGTACCCCCAAACATACAAAACAGAGAAGACCAAGACCAGAACAAGTCACCAAAAGGGCTGTCACAACAAAGACCTCTTAGAGTTCAGTCAGAACTTGGTTTAGGAGAAGAGTTTACCATACAAGTTAAAAAGAAGCCAGCAGAAGATCCTGAGTTGGACTGGTTTGCTGATATGATCCCAGAAATAAAGCCTGCAGCTGCTCTTCTTATTTTACCTGAACTGAGAACAGAAATGGTTGTCCCCATCAAGGATAATATTTCACCAGTGATGCAGTTTTCCTCAAAATTTGCTGCAGCAGAAATGACAGAGGTGAGGACTTCTGGGGTATATCTACTGTGCAGTTAATGGATTTCCCTAATAGATTCTCTAATAAACAACATGTTTTATCAAAAGAGGAAAAGACTACACAGCTGGTTAAAATTATTAAGCCAAACACAGAATCAGCAAATTCAGTTTCTAGAAATAGGATATCTTCCTTTCCTTAAAAAATGTACAATGAATGCATGGGTGTTTTCTTAGAATAAGCTTTTACCCCCATATTGATTTTATTAGATTATGAGGTTGTTTGCTATGATTTGTAATTCTGGACCTTAAGTTTCCAGTTACATTCTTAATTGACTTAGCAGGAGGCAGCGTAGTCTGGCATAAAAAGTGCTAGATTATCTGTACAATCTTATGTCTTTAAACAGGCATAAAACTTGTCTCAGTGGTTTGCTTTTCTTGCAGGGAGAGGCTGAAGGCTGGGGAGAAGAAGGGGAGCTGAACTGGGAAGATAGTAACTGGTGACAATGGACATGAGTTCAACTTTAGGAAGAATTCCTCTTTAAAAAGAAAAATGAATACCTCAGATGCAGGCTGTATGGACACATACACAAAAAAGAAAAACCAAAGCAGCCTCTTTCTCTGTCCCAGGAGCCCTTGTTCCAGTTTGTGCCAACTGCAGGGTGAGACTACACTCAAGTGTTGGCTGAGCCCAGGGGGCCGAGGGCTCACAGGGCTGGCTTCTAGAAGGCACACCTTCAGCCGAGGCCAGACCATGAAGAGCAAGAAGCCGAGGAAAGGCTGATTTACTGCTTTAAAAAAGCACGAAAATAAATATAAAAAGTCAAGCTGGTTAGCTTAATTTTGTGCCACTTCTTTAACGGTGAGAAAAATAAGTTCTATTATATAATACAACTTACTAAAAAAAACTAGCTATAAATTATAAATGACTCAAGGTTTCCTTAGGCAGCTTATTTATTTGTTTACAATTGTACTATCTGGGTGAAAGGTCCTTTGTGGACCTAGGCAGTTATGTTCCACATGTATTACCTTGTACCAAAGGTCTTAATGAGAAGTATCACCCACAATCTTGTTCTCTAAATGTCAAATAAAGAATATTTTCACTAGATTCACCTGTATAAAAGCTATTTTATATGTACTAGAAAATGTACAAATATATAACTACTGAGTATTTTCATTCACAAAATATCCTGACAATTGACAATGTCAAACGCAGTCAGTCAGGTGGGAATAGTGCAGTCCGCTCACCATTCACGCTACCGCACAGAGCGTTTGAGCTGTTCAATCCGTGCTTGCAGTGCCTCCATTTCTGCCAGAAGCCAGGGTGGCGCAGGAGCCTTTTGGAGCAGTGACTCAGTGACCTCTAGGCCCTTTTCTGCTGTTTGCAAAGCTGACCTATACTGTTCTTCCAAGGGGAACTCATGACGAGCTCTTTTTGTGCAAGTCTGGAAAAGGGAGGAAAATGTGTCAAGTCAAGCTGTGACACAGTAATGACCTTTCTAGTGTGCAACTCAGGACAAGACTCCTCCCCAGTCCTCTGGAACAGGAGGTGCAGGTGCTTCTCTACTGTCACAATGAAGGGACTCCTCGCAGTGTTCGCAAAGGCAAAGCAATGTTTAATAATTCCCAGTGGGCATTCCTTCAATGTAGCTCAATCTTTTCTTAGAAAAATGTTCCAAGTGTGAATGTTTTTTCTCAACTCTAAAGAGAACTATAGTCTTTCAGATGTTTTTGTAGCTATCTGAAAAATCAGGCTTTCAAACACTGCACAGGGAGGGAAGAAGTCAGGACATCCTTCATTATATAAGTCTTCCCAAGAAATGTCATAACAAATCTAAATTCCTAAGGGCTTATTTCCCTGATATACTGAACTTTACAAATTTCAGGCACAAAAAGTTACATTCCTTACAATTTATCATAAACTTACAAAACTAGCCAAAACATTGTTCTTATCTTTTTTTTTTTTTTTTTTTGCATTTAGTACCGGGTCTCACTATGTAGACTGGACTCAAAACTGATTCCCCCGTTTTCAATCTATCAACCTCTGGGATTACAGACGCACACACCACCACACCCAGTCTCAGGGCCCTTGGGGGTGGGGCCGGCATGGCCTGCTGGGGATCGAACCCTGGTCCCTGTGTCTGCCTAAGCAGGCGTTTTAATCCACTGAGCTATCTGGCCAGCCCAAACCATTGTTCCTATTGTAGCTAACTATTCCAAATAACTACCAGTTCCCAATATTTTCAATATCCCTAGTGTTATCACTTTTGCTTTTTAATGGATAAATGAAATTTTTTGACACTGCCAAATATAATTAGCAGGCCAGTTTGATTAATACAGCAAAGGATCAAACTAAACATTTCAGAAGGTAAGTTAGATGATTTTCTGTTCTTTCATGAAGATTACCTAGATTTTTAAAAGATTAAGTTTTACATGTTTAGATCTATTTAGCTTGAAATTCAATGTGAGGAGAAGCATCAAACCAAAATAGAGCCAGGCCTGGTGCTGCACACCTGTGATCTCAGCATTTGGGAGACTGAGGCAGTGGACTGCTGAGAGTTTGAGGCCAGCCTGGGCTACAAAGCAAGACCCTGTCTCAGAAAGGAAAAAGAAAAAAAAAAAGAACCAAAGTTTTTGTTTTATCAGTAAGGGCAGAATGTCCCCTTGTTAAAGTTTGACACATACTGTTAGGCAGCCTATACCTGTAGCGATGACCACTTTGTTACTTCTACAGACACTTTAGCAGAGGGTTCCCTGAAGATATCTTTTTCCTGTTTCACACGTTCCACTTTGGCAGCTTCAGTCTCCTCTATAAACCCAGTCTACCAAAGACCACAAAAACACAAGTAAATACCAATACATTTGCATTCTCTACTAGATAGAAAATAATAGAAGATGAAAAGACCAAATAAATGTTTTGATGTATATGTCAATGCTGAGTGCTGAACAGACTGGCTTGACCTGTGAATATGGCAACTTTTAGAAATACAGTAGCTTGACCTATGAATGCTTAATTCTTAGGACAGTTTGGATTAAGTCCATCTACAGTGTTCTTCTTTACACAAAAACTGTAGAGTCCACTTTCTGACTTTGACTAGAGGCAAAGACAGTGGCAAAAGCAAAGTAAACACAAAATCCAACTTAGATGAAAAATGTAGCAAATATGTAATACATATGTTACAAAATTTCTTTCATAGGTACCATTAGCACCATTAAGTCTTCTAAGTGCAAAACCACAGGATCCTTGTGATGCAAAGTACTAGTTCTGCGTATCTATAAAAACACTTAAAAATGTCACAGTCTTAGAAAAATAGATACTAGCTTCAATCAGGGCATAAGCCCACACCTGAATTAAACCTTATGTTAAAAAAAAATTTCCAATTGCATCAAGAGTCCCTAATTAAAAAAAAAAAAAAAAAAAAAAGAGTCCCTAATTAGGACAAGCATCATGACCTCACCCTGGGTTGCTAGTGTTACCCAATCCCACACTATGGCAGAGCATGCTGGGCATCTCACTTCTCTGTCACGTGCTGAGTTTCCCTTGCTGGAAGTCCTTGGGAACCACAAGGTTTTAGACAAACAGGGTATTTGGGGATAGGACTTGAGTCTAAACACAGTCTTATGTTTAATACACAGGTAATTTTACATATTTTTAATAATTTTCTGCACAAGGGCCAGCCAAATAGCTCAGGGGATTAAAGTGCCTGCTTAAGCAGAAGCAGGGGCCAGGGGTTCGATCCCTGCCATGCCAGCCCCTACCCAGGGGCGCATGGAAACAGTGATTGAGACTGGGTGTGGTGGCATGTGCTTGTAATTCCAGCTCTTGGGAGGCTGTAAACAGGCAGATCACTATGAATCCGACCTAGTAGTGAGACCCTGACACCCTTCCTAAAATACAAAAAACAAAAAAAAAAAAAAATTTTTCTGCACAAAAAGTGTCATCATGTGGAATTTATCATTTGTGGCACCGTGTTGGTAGCTCAAACTGTTAAGATTTTGGAGCATTTTGTACTTAAGAATGTTCAGCCTACGTTATCATTGTGCTGAGCTGAGCTGAGCACTCTGGAAATTTTAAACCAAGTCATAACAATACCATTTCAAACCAAACAAAGGTGATATGAAACAGAATAAAACATGAACAAAGTAAGTACCTTCTCTAAAAAGGACACGACTTTGTTCTTAGTTTCCTCAGAACTGAGACACTGTGGCACTATCTCTTCATGATTTGTTCCCTATTAAAAGATAAACAACACTGATATTGGCAGCTTGCAAAGACAAGTAACATGTTTTAAGAGTTACTCTAATTAAAAATGTACTTGAGAATATTAAGTGTCACTTAAAAACAATAAGCTCATTGTATTTTCAAGGTTCCTCAAGATAATACAATGTTAACCTCTACAAATTTAGTATTGCAAAGTACAATTACTAAAGCAGGGGGTATGCTGTTCAACAACACAGAAGAGTAAAAAGGCAACCCATGCCAGGTCACTTCCCCAAAGATCCAAAGTAACAAGCTTCACTCAGTTCATCAACCTATCCCTGGTGATAGTTCAGGGTGAACCCAAAAGTACTAATTAGAGGGCAGTGTAAGTTAGTAGGCCTACTTAAAATGTCTGTTCCCATTCCCTACTGAGAGAACCTGAGGAAAGTTGTTTCGTTTCTCTAGGCCTCTTTGATATCCTGCAACAGATAATTAGTAATGTCACCTCCAGAAGAAAATTTTCAAGTAAGATATAGAAGCATCTCATTAGAAATATCTGCATTGTTCTGGAATATTAGAAATACTAAGAAAAGTTTCATTTGTTTGTTTTTGGCCATACTGGGGAATAAGCCCAGGACCTTCACACTGCGCAGTATTGTTTTTTGAGACAGATCTCCCCAAGTTGACCAGGGTGGGCTTAAACTTGAGATCCTTCTACCTCAGTTTCCCAGAATGTTTGACTAGTGAGATGTTTAGAAGTCACTGTAGTCATACAATTACCTCAGCAAACTGAGTAAATGCCTCCAGGGTGTGTTGTTCCAGCAGCCAGTTCTTATCAGCTAGCAATAAGGCAAGAATGCAAGACAGGTAGGGCAAAATTTTGTTCTAGAAAGAGAACCAAAACCTTATGAAATACAGAAGAAACCACAGGACATTCCAGTGCCCAATGTTGTCAACTTTCTAGTGAATGTTATACAAAATGTGTTAGGTCATTTCACTTTGCAAATTCTTCTAAGAGCTTTGCATTTCCTTCTAGTAAAGCTGCTGGCTTCACAACGTCCCAGAATATCACATGATCAGGGTGCTCCCACCTCAAGAGACTCTGCACTTACTGTGGTCCCTGTCCCTGCTCAGCACTCTGTCCCCAGACACTGAACAGCTTGCTCCTCACCCTTACTGTCACAGCAGTAACCACTCCCACTAGCTCCTGTTTTGAACTGTATTCCCAAATATACAAGTACCCCCACACACTTTATTTTTCTTCTTAGCACTTATTACCACTTAACATACGGTATGTATCACCAATTTACTTCCTGTTGTCTCTCAACAAGCTGAGACTGGTGATTTACTAGTTCATTTACTGTATCACCAGTGAATGAAAACAGCATCAGACACAGTAACAACTCAATTCTTTTTTTTTTTTTTTTAATTTGGATAAAAAAGGTAATCTCATTCTGTGGCATTAAATATCTCTTGTATGCTGCCCAATCCCCAACATTCTTCAAGCATGACCTAGGGAATGTGTCAAGCACTGTGACTCCTGACAAACATCTACTCCAAAAGTTCGGGGACAATTCAAGGTCTGCAGCTGTACATCAATAAAGAAGCACACTGGAATACATTTATGGTAAAAGATGGCTTAAACACATGTATCTTTAGATAGCTTTGCCAAGAATAAAAAAGAAACTGTCAACAATCAAACTTAGTTCAAGAAAGAGAGCTTTACCAATTGTGTAATGTCATTCACTTGAGTAAAATACCATGGTATCTCAGTTCAGGAACTTAATTCTTTCCACAATTCTGTTCACAAACCAAACTGCACGAGAACCAAATCAAATTCAATGGTTAGGTTCAGTGTTACCCCTTATGGGGAAATTTTTGGTTTCAAAGACTTTAACCAGTAGGTCCTGAAACTGTCCATTATGTGCTTGCTCATATCATAAGAAACCTCTCACTGTGAGCTTTTTTAATCTTACCCTTGGTAGTAAAAACAAGGGCAAACACAGCTATCAAACTGTTGGATTTTGAATAAGGCAAAACAAGTTTACAAGGAATTTCTGTTTGTTCTGTGGTCTGTCTTACATTTCAGTAGATATGTAATGCTAGGCCATGCTCCAGTTATAAATTAATGCCCACTTGTTAGCCATATACACATTGTAATACTTTTTAATAAACAAGCTCCCTATCATTAATAAAAAAACAAAAAATATAACTGCAATAATTTACCAAGTTTCCTAATTATGTAGTTACATAGCAGCCAAGAATATGCTTTTAACTGTCAGAAACTAAGTGCTGAGAGCCAGCCAAATAGCTCAGCTAACTAAAGTGCCTGCTTATGCAGACACAGCAGCCTGGTGTTGCGTGCCAGCCCCATCCCCGGGGCACACTGAGATGGCAATTGAGACTGGGTGTGGTGGTGCCCACTTATGATCCCAGCTCTTGGGAGGCTGAACACAGGAATCACGACAAGTCCGATCTACATAGTGAGACCCTGTAGACCCTGCACTAAATACCAGAAAAGAAAGAAACAAACAAATTAAGTGCTGAAGCCCAACTGGAATGAGAATACCGCCACCCAAAAATTACTCGTATGCCAACATATATTTCTTTAAAAGAAAATGAGTTCTTATTTAGAGTAGGTTTCTTTCCCTCTAATTCACTGTCAATAATCCACAGAATTTTAGAAATCAAAAGCCTAAAAATCTCTTAGTTATAGATTGTGTTTTCAATAGCACAAGAATAGGAGTTAAAACATTACCTGGAGAGTGTGAGGTATAAAAAGTTTTCCTAGAGAAGAAAGAAAATCCACCATTGCCAAACAGACATGATCGGGAGGCTCAAATTTAAGCAGTGAGGTCTGCAAAGTTACTACCTGAAAAAGAAAAAGAAAGAACAGAAACATGTGAACAGTATTTTTAATAGGTAAGAGGACTACCTAAGATTTGCATAAATAAAAACAAAAGCAAGAACAACCAGCACTCCACAGAACTTTAACTTCACAGATAGAATCTGAGAAAATCAAATGAAGTCAGTTATTTCAGTAGTGTAACCATACTCTCTAGCCTCTAACTACAGGGAAAAAAATTCATGTATTCTGGCAAAACTTTATATACCAAACCTTTAAAAATTACTTTGCAATTGAAAAAAAAAAAAAAAACTTGTTACAAATGATTACATATATGTACATATAATATATATATAATATGTGTATATATGTGTATATATATATATATAGTATTTTACTATATTGAGGGAAGTTCAGTATTTAAAACAAGGACTGGTTTAAGAGTCATTTTTTATAAAAGTTCAATAGTATTTTATTTAGGCTTTGCATGCAACATACTTCCTGCTATGTATTTTCTTCTTTAAATACGTATTTTACAGGGCCTGTGAGACAGCTCAGTGGACTAAGGGCCTGCTTAGGCAAGCACAGGGATCAGGGTTCTATCCCTCGCACCACACACTGCACCGGCCCTGTCCCTGGGCACGCCAATAAGACCAGGTATGGTGACACAGGCCTGTAATCCCAGTGCTGGGGAGGCTGAAAACAGGAAGGAGTCGGAGCTATGTAGTGAGACCCTGAATCAAATACATTAAAAAGTAAGTATTTTAAAATGTAAAAATCTCCCTCTGCACCTGGCCTGAAAGCAGGCACGTGAATTTAATGAATTTAGCTAGAATGTCATAACCTATCAGCTCTTAATTTAAAGGAACACTCAAATTTTAGAATTTGATTTACTTGGACTTTTATTTTAAAGACAGACATATGTTATTATGGTTTAGATCTAAACATCCTCCGAAAATCTTATGTGTTCAGATGTAGGGTTTTTTGGAAGGTGCTAGGATCACAAGGGCTCTAACTTCACCAGTAGATTAGGTGATGCAAACAAGCCATGTGGCCTCATTGAAGAGATTTGATCATGAGCATGTGGCCCTGCAGAGTGTACCTTATACCTGGTTCCTCCCTCTCTCTTTCCCCTTCTTTCTGCTTACTGGCTGCCCTGTGATGAGCAGCTCCAGCACCACAATGCTCTGCCTCATCTCAGACCCACAGCAATACAACCAGCCAAACAGGGACTGAAACCTCTGAGATCATGAGCCAAAATAAATCTTTTCCTTAAGGTTGTTTTTCTCAGGTATATATACTGACAAAAAGCTGGCTAATCCAGCAATTATATTAGAATTAGTTTTTTGGTTTTTTCAGAACTGGGGATTGAGCTCAGGCCCTTACTGAACTATCTCCCCAGCCCCTAAAATTAGTATTTAGCTTTTCAAAAAAATACCAAATTTTAGAATCAGCAAATTCAAATTATTGCATTATTTTATGTTGTCTTTATAACTTAGTAACTAAACATTATACTTAATTAGTACTTGTTAAGCTAATTTCTTTGTATATATACTATTAGCACGAATTGCCAATAAATAAACAAAGCTGTTACTAGTTTTAGTCTTTACTGTCCTTCCCCATCACTGTGGTGACAAGATGGGTCACCTCTCCAATTGTTTTCTTAGAAAGGGTTAGTTTCTTTTGTTAACAGTTTTCATTGCTGTTCCCCACACGACCCTGTACTAAAGGAAATTCTTGACCTTGAGAATCAAGTTTCTTGGGTATTGATTGGTTTCAAAACTTTCACATCGGATCACATAAATGAAGGCCTTTCCCACTCCATCAGCTCACAATCCCCTCACCACAAGGACCCCCCACATGCTGCCCAAAGTTCACCTGTCCCACCAGATGGAAAACTGAGCAATACCTTCTTTCAAAACAACGTATTGAGCATCACCTTTAAATTCATGTGGTAATGTTCCACAATTTCATACCTCTGAAAATGTCTTGGAAAATACTGAGTGCAGGAGTCAAAATAGGATCAAAAACTCCTTAGGAATTTTTTCTTGGACATTTAACAGTAACCACAAAAAGTTCTGCCTGCTCAGTAACAAAATTCACCCGAAGGTGACAGGAAAGAACAGGTTATAAATAAGTACTATATGGATTAACAGCCCAATATACTATAACAATTCTCTACTGAAGGGAAGAAAAGAGATACGCTTGATGGAGATAAATAATGTGGTGTGTTCAACAAGAAAGGAATTATAAGCAAACCAAGCAATAAATAATAATAAAAAAAGTCTTTCTAGAGTTAATAGCAATTTCATAAACCCCTTTAACAAGTATCCACTTGTCACTAGTTTACCTGACATATCAGCTGAGGATGTAGAGTTTCAACAAAAAATCCTAAGAGCGAAAGTAAAAGCCCAAATGTCTGCTGAACACAGGGTTGATCTGTTACCTTAAATAAGAAACAAAATAGTTTTAATGAAAATTTGAGAATAGCTATAATAGCTGTTTAATGAGTGTTTATTATGGATAAATACAGTATGTTTAGGTGCTTTACATTACCTTTTCTTAAGCTTCACAGTAACTCTGAGGTAGCTAATTACCTTCCTTTACTAAGGGGGAAAAAAAGTTCAATAATATACTCAAGAGACTAAGAAAAAGAGCCATGATTCAAATCTAGACTTAATTCAAAAGGAGACCTAATTATTTTTGTCCGCCATTAAAGCTTATAGGTTCATTACTCTTCCTAAAATTTCATTTCTTCTATATATTATATTGCTGCAAGCTAAATCCCCAGCAGCACAGATAGGCTGTTAATACTTAAGGAAGTGTGAGCAGCAGGGGAGGGTACATGCTGACGTCAAAAACACTGGGCTGGGGAGGTAAGCTTGGTGGTCTAAGCAACTGCCTGGCAAACACAAGGACCCTGAATCAATTCTGGTACATGTCAAGCTGGCCCTGCCCTGGGCACACCTTGTGACCACCAAAACCAGGGCATGGTGGTACACACCTATAATCCCAGCACTAGGAAGGCTGACACAGGAGGATCACTAGAAGTCTGAGCTGTGTAGTGAGACCCTGTACCAAGTAAATGAATAAATGAATGAATGAATGAATGAATGAATGAATGAATGAAAATAAATACTTTTATTTTCTCTGACCACAAGCTGATAAAAAGATGACTTGCAAAATCACCTATCATTTCCCAAAACTATAGGTGTACCTTCCTCTCTAGTTGTCAGGTCACTTAAGTATTTATTTCTCCACAATCAAAGCAAAGGTACATCACTTTTTTTTTTTTTTTGCGGTACTAGGATTGAATCAAGGACCTTGCACTTACCAGGCAAGCACTTATTCTACTGAGCTATCTCCCCGACCCCAAACATTATATTTAGATTTTCAAAGTAAGAAAGTTCACAACAAAGTGTGCAGAATGAGTATTTTTCTGGTATCAGAATCATCACATGATATCCTGGCCTTGCTAGGAGTAATATGCCATATTATTCACTATTCCCTTCCTTCTTTAAGTCAGATACCTCTCACTGTCCAAAAGACTATAAAAGACCCTTGAGGGCCAGGAATATAGCTCAGTGGCACAGCACTTGCTAGGCAAGTGCAAGGTCCTGAGTTCGATTTCTAAATACCAAAAAGAAGACCCTGAATCATATTAACCCAAGAGACAGTAAGTCATGAAAATAGATAGACCATGACTGCCACTTCACTAGATTCTAGTACTCTAAAGATGGCACATGGCAAAATGACTGCCTGAGCATCCATATAGATGCTTTAAATTCTATTCACAGGTTCTGCCAAACACAGAAATTATATAATTTTTTTCTCTATATGAAAATTTCCATATTTTTCTTTTGCTTCATTTTTTTCTTTTTTCTTCAGAGAAATAATCATTTGCTCTCCTCACCTGTTTAATGCTTAAGAAAGCCCAAAGCTGACTCCCAACTTCCATAACTGCAGTTTGCTGCCCAACATCCAGAGTTTCTCCAGCAGATACACAGACAGCAACCAAAGCAGAGAGTGCTGAGTTCTAAAGCAGGAAGAGGGGAGAAGGCGTGTGTTTAGAAACCAGTCTAGAGGACCAGGAGGAGCCCACTTACTATGCTATGGGCATTACTTCAAACTCCTCATAAAAATTCACATGGAATACCATGTCTATGAGTCAAAGCCATTTTTTCCTCTTAGGCTAAAAATTTAAAAACAAAATAAAAACACCATTGTATTTTAACAAATAGGTTTGATAAAGATGGTCAGTACGGATCCTATCTATCTATCTATCTATCTATCTATCTATCTATCTATCTATCTACCTACCTACCTACCTACCTACCTACCTACCTACCTACCTACCTACCTATCTGAGACAAGGCCTCACTATGTAGTCCAGGCTACCCTCAAACTCATGGTGATCCTCCTGTCTCAGTCACCCAAGTGCTGGAATTACATGCATGCATTACCATGCCTGGCATGGTCAATTTATTTTAAAATAGTCATTAATGAAAAGTTCTATTTTTTTTTTTTACATACACACCCAGTGATCTTAGCAAGTTACTAGCTGTTTCTGTTGTTTTAAAATTTAAGAATCCTCAGTAACACTGATACAATAAGTAAATACATAATTTAAGAAGTGTATCTAGAATTTGAAACTAAAAACTAAAACTCCATTGCTATTTATATATGTAAATACTCAAATCTCTGTGGCTAAAAATGCAGTTGTTTGGTGTATGATGGAGATAGGTGAAGTGAGAATCTACTAACAATTACTTTAATCCACTGTACCTCAACAACTATTCTCTATGTAGTTCCTATATACCTTATTTAAGATTGACCTATTTATCTTAAAATAAACATGCTCAATGACCTGTCAGATAAGAGTTTTGTTCACAGTTTGTTCAATTTCTGAAAACTGCTTTTTACCTAATATAAAACAAAAGATCCTAAGTAGTACACAGTAAAGATAAGTCTCAACAAATGTAACCCATTCCAAACTAGATATTTAAGTTTTTCCAAAGCAAAAGCATATCGAAAATCTATTTTAAAAAAAGTTTGAATTACTTTAACTACCTGCCATTACATAACAAAGTACCACAATCTTTACTCTCAGATGCCCAGAAAAAATACTAAACTTACCCTTGGGAGGCTATGGCAAGAGGATCATAAGTTCAAGCCTGGTTTGGGCAACCTAGCAAGATCCTGTCTCAAAACTTTAAAAAATATAAAGGGCTCAGGATGTAGCTCAGTGTGAAGGCTCTTGGTTCAGTCCTCAGTAACACATACACAGGTTCTCAAATACCTTGCCCCTGATCTTGATTTTTCTCTCCTTAGCTAGAATGTAACTCCATGAGGACAGAAATTTTTGTTTTCTTCCTTGATATATCCCTCAGTGCCTGAAAAATGAAGTAGCACATCAGATCATGCCCTCTACCCCTCCAAAAAGGAGTTTTTTGGCAGTACTGGGGACTGAACCCAAGGTCTTTGCACTGAGCTGTATCTCCATCCCTTTTTATGAGATAGGGTTTCGCTAAATTGCCCAGGCTGGGTTCGAACTTGCCATCTTCCTACCTCAGTCTCACAGAGTACTGGGATTACAATTCTATGCCTGTCTGCCCAGCTCAAAATTTACTTATTGAAGGCTGGGAAGATAGCTCAATGGTCTAAGTGCCTGCCTAGCAAGTGCAAGGATCCAAGTTTGATCCCCCATAACACATGCCTTGCCTGCCCCAGATCCCTGGGCATGCTGTATGGCCACCGAAACCAGGCATGGTGGTGCACACCTGTAATCTCAGCACTGGGGAGGCTGAGACAGGAGGATTACTATGAGTCTGAGCTGTGTAATGAGACCCTGTACCAAATAAACGATTAAACAATTTAAAGAAACACACACACACACACACACACACACACACACATACACTGGATACACTATCTAATCAGCCATGTATTTTGGTCACCCACATATTATCTACTTGCAACAGGTGAGTCCCTTTGTGTGTGTGTGTGTGCACATGCAGGGGGGATTTGAACCCAGTTCTCAAACCCTTTTTAGGATTTTTATTTTGAAACAGTTGCCCAAGTTGGACTCGAACTTGCTACCCTCCTGCCTCATCCTCCCAGTGAGGTGACTGCAGGTGTGCAGTCTTTTTTAATTCTATCATTTTCTAAGGAAGCATTCTAAGTAAAAAGCCACATAAAAGTTCACAGTAGGCTTGGATAAAATGAATAGTGTTTTGGCAAACAACAATTATGTCTGCCTAATCCAAATAGTATCAGTGTAAGTACCACAAACAAAGCTCTTCATGTTGTTCAAACACATTTTAAGCAACAGAGGAAACACGTCCAGTAAAATTTACATCATTGAAAATAATATTTCTCAGAGATCTTTTATAATGTATAAATCTGAACATCTTGCTAGATGCTAAGAGACACAGGGCAGAGATTACGTCTAATTACTGACCTATCTGCTACAGATTTCAGTAAATAACAGCTGAGTGAAGTAAACTAATCAAAATGACTTAACCAGAGATTCCAGGTCTCCCAAAGTGTGACTGCCACTCAGCCACTTCCTGCACTGCACAGTGCCAACTCTAGTAACTTCTTGTGTAGTCTGTTTCCTAAATTCAGTAGGTAAGGCCTGGAAGGAAATATACTTCCACAAAGATAGATTTTCTGCTTCTTTTGGAGAAAATTTCTGGATAAACTCCACCTGAAAAAAATGGAAGTAACATCAAACAATTGGACAAATGTTGTATGACAGGAACTAAGTATTAACACCAATAGTATCACTACATGCTAGACCAAGGCAACTTCAATAAATATGCACATACATTTATTTTTTGCTGTATTTGTTTCCAAATTAATGGTTTCAATGAAGCATGATATAAATGCATTAAGAAATGTTAGACAAAATATATCATTACTAGGTACATGAGATATTTTATCCTGTGTTCCTGAAGCATTTACTATCTTTTACAGTTAAATCAAAATATTACAGGGTCAGCCAGATAGCTCAGTGGATTAAAGGGCCTAATTAGGCAAGCACACAGGGATCAGGGGTTGGCACCACATGCCTTGCCGGGCCCGCCCGCCAGTATGCTTTGAAACTGTGACCTAGACTGGATGTGGTGGCACATGCCTGTAATCCCAGCATCGGAGAGGCTGAAAACAGGAGGGTAACTATTAGTTTGATCTATGTAGTAAGACCCTATGTACTAAATACATTAAAAAAAAAAAAATCCAAATATGCCAACAACATTGATTTAGCCAAGTTTCCTTGCTTACTACTATCTCAGCTGATTGTATTAAAGAACTTAAAAAGATTGTAGGTTCAGTTTTCAAATGGCTTATCCAGCCCTGTTCTGCTTCAGAAAACATACTGGAGCCAGCAAGATAGCACCTGCTTAGGCAAGTGCACTGACCAGGACTCAATTCTGGCACCACAGGCCATGCCAGCTGTACCCCCAGGCATACTGAGCCAGCCACCAGCACACACCTACAAAACAGCTGAAAATAGGTAGACCACTACTAGTCAAGCTGCATAATGAGCTCCTGCACCAAATACATTAAAAAAAAAAACCATATTTAATTAATAAGCCACAAATCAAATTTACAATATATTTTAATGGAGTAAAGAAAAGGCTGTCAATGGAATCGGAAAGCACTTTTCAGTGCCTGCTCAACACAGTAAGTCAGATAGGATCCTTGCCTGATGGGCCGGGGCCATGAAGAAGAAGAGACGCTTCAACAGTATGGACAGAGTAATGAGCTGGTAACATTCTCCAGGGCAAGATTTTATCTGGGAAAAACCAAAAGAAAGAAGAGACTGATTTACAAAGATTTTATGAGAATATGTGAAATATTAATACTGGCTCTTTCCAGGGGATACAATGAGACACACTTTGATTTTTAACTTGACATTTTATTTGAGTTTCTTTTTCTTCAATAAAACTAGATTTTCATAAAGGGGATAAAATTTTGCTATTAAATTAAAAACTCTATAATGTCTATTTCTAACTAGCATTGCTATAATTTAGCATGATAAGCCTACCAAAGATAATTCATGCAGCCTTTCAGGATCCAAGCATACCAACTAGTATAAAGGATGGATATAACTCTGTAACACAAAAGCTTCATTAAAGGACTTTATAAACTCAGTGTTACCAATTTTTATCCTATGGAAATCAAGTCCTATTATAAGGCACTAAGAGAATTTTTATTCAGAGGAAAACTGGGGTATAAAACACATAACATAAAAATCATTCTGTTTTGTGCAAGATGTGCTGGGGATTTAGTATAGTAACTAGTGATACAGACCATTAGCCTTGGATATGTAGCTGTTAGCTGCTCAGGTTATATACCTCAGCAGATTTCTCTACAAAATCCTTAAAAGGTGAACCAAGAAATATATGCGATAACAATGTTACTAAGGTACAAAAAGTAGAAATCTGAACACAAGATCTTTACCAAAGGCCAGGGACAAAAGCAGGTCATAACCATCTATCATCATCAAACACCTCAGAATTTAAAAAATAATCAGCTTTGAAAAGATTAAAAGAAATCATTATTAAATCATATTTCCTTTGTATCCACTGACAAAACATACCTGCTTTTCCTAAGGGCACTGGTCACCAAATTTAGTCCCTTTCAACTCACCCTCTCAAATCAATAGTCAGCTGAGGTTATATTAAAAAGGGAAAAATGACCTTTTCGTCACCAACATGACAACTAACTTAACTGTAATTGTATTTAAGTAATGTTCAAACCTAATTTTTCTTCCCATGGAATTCTATCACTTGGTAAGAAAATTTCCTTAGTTTTACAGTACATCTTTCTGTACAGCACCAGGATATAGTACCAACTGTCAAAATAAGTCAGCTGCCATTTGCTATTTTTCTACCACTACTCCCTCCCTACCACCCTGTTGTCCTCATCCTCCTCTTCACCCCTAGCTCTTTCCTTCCTTCCTTTTTTGTGGTCCTAGGGACTGAACCCCCAAGGGTCTTTGCACTGGAGCTATATATCCCTAGCTCTGCTTTACTTTTTATTTTGAGACAATGTCTTACACTTGTGATCCTCGTGCCTCAGACTCCTAGAGTGCTGGGATTACAGTGCTCCTGGCTTCATATTCTTTAAACTTATATCCCCAAAGAAAATATATGGAAAGTAGGTGTTTTTTAAGTCTTGTTATTCTACTCACCAGATGAGCTACTATGGTAACATGGTGTGCACAGAGTTCTGCAGTCCCGTACCTGTAGTAGAAAAGGAAGGGTTTCTATAGTTACTCAGAAAGGCAAGGAGATAGACTTTCATAAATAATGTTCTGTTGAGGATACAAACTGCTATTTCTAATAGGTTAAGTATTCTTTACATGAAGTGCTTTGGAACAGACTTTTTTGGCTTTTAGAATCTTATATTCACATAATGAGGTATCTTGGGGGTGGGATTCAAGCCTAACCATTATCTTTCATATGTATCTTATATGCAAAGTAACTTTATAAAATGTTTTCAATAATCTTATGTTTGAAGCAAAGTTTCATTGAATGAAACTTTCCACTTGTAGCATCATGTCATGCTTAATAACTCAGATTTTAGAACATTTCAGATTGGGAATGTGTAACTTTATCTCCAAGGCATATCACAACATCCAAAACTAATAAATACTCATCTGGGGGCTTGTACCAAAGAAAAAGGGGATCAGTTTCCTAAGTGAGTGCTATACTAGAAAATCAAAACATTTTGTGACACTTCTAAAGATTACGAAAACTTTTTCCGTAAATTTACAGTTGAAATCATTTACCATTAGTCACTTCTAAACACCAAAACATAAATGTTTTGTACCGAGCAAGGAAGCACCATGCATCCATCGCTAACAAAGACGTGATCATATTAGCACTAAGCACAGCATTCAACAGAGCAGCATCCTAATGAAAAACAGAAAAAACACACAACAGTGATAAATTAGCATTACAATTACATTTCTCAAAATAAAAGTATCAACAGAGTCCAGAAACAGATCCTCAATGAGAAAGTTCTACTTTGTAATACTGAAAGAACCTATGACTGAACTCCCTGAACATTAATTCAGCACTCACTACATGTTAACATTGTACTAGGCTCTAAGGAACCAAAACTGATTTATAAGTATATTAAGTATTATTATTCAAAGTTTCTTTAGGTAGCATAAAATCTTTAAAACAACAACAGATAGACTTCGAGTTTTCTTTCCTTAATCTATTCATATATATTTAATATGTGGTAGCTATACTCATTATATATCTTAAATAATATTGATCTATACTTAAACTCTAGGAAGAAATTTCCCATTTTTCTAATCCAATGCCATTAAAACTGAAAAATATCTACATCATAGCTAAGGTTTAGAAGAGACCCACTACTACCTACTGCTTGCTACTCCATTTACAAAACCTTGACAAGATCTCTACATTTTTCATCCTCAAAATTATTTTTCCATACACTCAAAATGTTGATTCAAATACTTTAGCCAAGTATTAGAACTCATACTACAGGAACTGGGGATTACCATCTCCTAGGACAGGATAAAATGAGGAAATAATATTCACAAGGAATTTTTGTTAACTACACAATTTCATTGAAAAGCAAGCAAAAAAAAAAAAAAACCACCTCTCTTATCCCAGCAAGTAACATGCTTACCAGTTCAGGAAACAATGAGGGGTGCAAGGAAGCAATAAACACACACAGATGAACACAAACATGCTGATAGAAGGTAACAGCCACCTCAGCTCGCCCTTCACTCTGCACTCCCTGTAAATGAACAGGAAGGGAGAGTTCACCAGAACACTGCTCAAAACTGTAGAAAATGGCTTGGAGTAGAGACTGCCTGCAGGGGAAATTGAGAACATTGAAACCAACATTAAAAACATTTAATAATTAGTAGGTAAAATACTAATATAGCATATCGAGGGTTATTTTAGCAAAGCAAAACATCTCAAGAGACATAATCAATAACTGCTAATATAGGGGCCAGGGAGATGGCTCAGTGGAATAAGCACTTCCCTGGCAAGCGCAAGGGCCTGAGTTCAATCCCCAGTTCCGAAAAAAAAAAAAAAAAAATTGCTAATATATGAACATGTATAAACAGAAGTAAAATAAATTCATGGTCAGCAAAACTACTTAAAGGAAAAGAATTTTGCTGGACTTTTTTTGTCATCATTTACTAATTACCATAATACTGAATTATGTGAAGATAAAGTCACATTGACCCTGAAAAAAATAACACATCAAATTATAATGCCCATGTGTCACCTGGGCAGCACATTTGCTTACTTACTGACAGTATAGTTTAGATAGGGAGGGATTGCTTTAAGACTTAAATCCTTGAAGAAACCTCCACAAAGGGTTTAAGTAACAAATCATAAAGAGGCAAAACATAACTAGGTAAGAAAGACAAAACATTTGTATAACGAGCAATTGCGGACAGATGCACAGGGCACAAGGTCAAAATGAACAAAAGCATGAGAAGCAAAAGTAGGAGATGGAAGAACAGGATGGGCTTTAAATGCAGCACCAAGATATTTGACATTGTTGTGGGTTTCAAGCAGGAGCAAAAGGAAACTTAAAGCAGAGGAACACAACAGAATAGCTTAAAGGGAAGGCAGTATTAGAGCATAGCAAGATTCCAGGGAGTAAGGAAATGGTCTGTGCCCCAGAGATGGCAAGGAGCATGAATGCAATGCAGTTTCCAGGAGATACATTACAATTTCTACATGTTCTTACTTGTATGCCCTCCACGAGAGTCAATATTTGTAATGCTCACCAGTAGGCACCAAGTTCTGAGCAAAATTAAACAAGTATAGCTGCCATAAATTTATGTAAGTCTATATAAAGTAGTTTTTCTACACAGTAGTTATTAACTAGAACACCAGACATACAAAAGCCCTTTTAACCATCTAACAGTTTACCCCACATGTCACTTGGGCAGCACACTTGCTTACTTACTGACAGTACCAAGCATCACTCGGGCAAGGATCACTTCAACCAGTTGGGTCTTAATGAATAAATTTAATAAAGTCAATTTTATATTTCCTGTTATTGTATAAAAATTAATGAAAAACTATGCAATTTTTGTTTTATTGAATTTAAATAACTAGACTGGTAAGTGGTCAAGACCTGTTCCACACCAGGATATTCCAACCAATGGAAATAAACAACAATGTGTGCTACCTGCTCATAGCTTCTGAGACTTGGCTTTTTGTGCACCACAGGGCCTGCACGTCCTCAGGCTGAGAGGGCAGCTTGTCCATGACAGCAACCAAGAGCAGGCACTGTGGGAACTGCAGGTCACACGACAAGTCTTCCAGATCATAAACCAAAGGACACATTAATTTACAACAAACTGATAAAAACATACCCCAAATATTCCAGCAGAGATGTGCGTTATATAAATAAGAGGAATTTTTTTTTAATGAGAAATGTTTCAATAAAGTACAAGAAATTTTAAGTAATACATTTTTATGTTTTAAAAATAATGGATAAATAAGGAGAAAGAACCCCATCTTCTAACAAGTCATAATTAATTGCATGTGATTTAATGCTCAGTCACTTTTGAATCTTACCTAACTTACTATCCAAAACCACCTGTACAAAAGGCTGGAATGTGAGCAGCTGACTGAGGAGTGGATCCAGTGTCACCAGGAAAGTACCTGCTATTTCTTCCTGATGTGCTTTGGAAACCCTGGCAGCATAAAGGCTGGGGGGAAGTTTGCTAGAAAAAGAGGAGAAAAATTAATTAACAGCTATCTTCTAAATTTAGATAAAGGTAAGTACTACAAACTGTACAGCAATGGAAATACATTATTTTTATAAAGCAGCAAGATAATCAAAGTACAGAATTGATACCAAAATTGCATGAAGCCTCTAAACCAAATAATATAGGCATAATTCCATGAAATTAGAGGCTTTGAATCTGGGAGAAATCCTGAATACTGGTTTTTGTTTTTGTTTTGTAGTGTTGGGGATTAAATCCAGAGCCTTGTGCATGCTAAAGAAAGTGTTCGGCTACTGAGCTACATCCCTAGCCCTTTCATATTGTTTTGGTATATTTTAATACCATTTGAAAAAATAAAGTACTGTAAAAATTTGAACATTAAGTCAACAAGTAAAAACATGATGTAAAATACTTGATAAAATCTGGTTTAATTATACCTACTAAAAATTGTTTTAAAATGCCATAATTCTATGAGTTAATGCTGCTTCTCAAAAGCTGAGGTTTCTTCATAAGAAATTAACTATATTAACACTGATAGAGGCTTTAAAAATATTCAGGGAATGTCTTAGTAACTGAACTGGGATTCAAACTAAACTTAAATCCAAACCTGTGTGAAACACATATTCAATATTTTTGTCATGTTAATTATGGTACACATGATAGTGCATGAGAAAACCCATCCTGCAGTTAATAAAACAAAAAGCATTCAACACTTATATGTATGTTTTTTTTTTTTTTTTTTTTTTTTTCACGGTCTACAGGGTCTCACTGCGTAGATCAGA
>NW_004524642.1:13262962-13281548 GCF_000260255.1 Octodon degus
GAGAGTGTCCTTTTTTTTTTTTTTTTTTTTTTTTTTTTTAGGTCACGGTCTACAGGGTCTCACTGCGTAGATCAGACTCGTAGTATCAGTTCAGTTGTCATTAGTCCCATCTAAATTATGATACTTTTTAAAGAAGGTATATTACACCCAACTTAGATTTCACAGAAGTACAATAAAACTAACAGATTTTTAAAAATGCTAATATACACATAGGAGAACCTGACTGGTACTACACCTTTTCCTTGCATAGTCTGGCTTCCTAGGCCAGCTGAACAAATCTAGAGATGCTTGCCTCCATCTAGGTACTCTTCTAAGCTCTATATGGGTAGTGAGCAACAAAGAGAGTAACATTTACTGAATGTTTACCACAACAGGAACTTTGCACACATTATCTCACTTAGTTATAAGAAGAACCCTGTAAGGCAGCTGCTTTGTGGGGGTAGGTAATGGGAATTAAATCCAGCATCTTCCAGTTCAGTTACAACCCTAACCTTTTTTAAAAAAAAAAACTTAAGACAGCATTTCACTGTGTTACCAAGTTGCCTAGGCTGCATTATGATCCTCCTGCCTCAGCCTCACACAGTACTGGGAATACAGGCCTGTAAACCAGGCCTGATGCCCTTATTACCTCTCTATTTTATAATATATTTAGTATAGGGTCTCACAGACTGGACTTGCAGTGATTCTCCTGTTTTCAGCCTTCCAAACACTGGGATTACAAGTGCATGCCACCAGGCCCAGTCTCAGTCAGTCTCAATGCGCCCCAGGGGTGGGGCCGGCACGGCACGTTAGGGATCAAACCCTGGTCTCTGCATCTGCCTGAGCAGGAACTTTAATCCGCTGTGCTATCTGGCCAGCCCTTATTATCCCATTTTATAGATGAGAAAAATGAATCACTAAGTTTATTGACTTGCCTAGAACTGTCTTAGCTATACTATAAAGCCAAGCAGAAGCAAAATAAAAATTCAAGAAGGCTTACCTTTAACTCCAACTTACGCTCTTCTAGTCTAAGGATAGCAACCAGCCTATCTGAAGTACTTCTGAAATTTTCATTAGGAATACTACTATCATAATATTAGTTGATAAAGTTTAAAATATTTTATGAATAATACAAATCCATTACTGAGAATGATAAATTATAAAAATTCTATAAAAGTGGGCCACGTTAGCACATGTCTGATAACCCAGCATGCTTGGAGAGTGAAATAGGAGGATTAAAAGTTTGAACTCAGTTTGGGCAATTTAAGGAGACTCTCTCAAAAATAAAAATTAAAAACTAAAAAATAGGGCTGAGGATTATAGCCCAGTGCAAAGGCCCTGAATCCAATTCCCAGTTGTGAAGGAAGAAAAAGAAATCTCTTATGAACAACAACAACAAAAAACCCAGTGCCTTCCAAGGACAGCAAAACTCCATAAATACAGTTACTTTATGGATTATCCTATAAAAAATTTTAAAAATTTGCAAATCATGCACCCATTTTTGTCTTTAAATTTTAATCAATACTTTGTGTGTATGTGTGTGGTATGGGAATTGAACTCGGGACCTTGTGCTTGCCAGGCAGGTACTTATACCACTGAGCTATCTCCCGAGTGCTTTAAATTTTAATATACAACCTCTCCTCTCCTTTTGGGCCTACACCTATGCCACATGTAACAGCCATTCTGTTCAGCTATTTTCTCTGAAAAACTGTTTTCCAAACTATGGTTTGCATAACTTCTGATGACTTGATTTTAAGCTTAGTACTCCTTTCTTTTACTTTTAGATCTACCAAAACAAACAAAAAGCAACATCTCAATATAAAACATATTGCTCATCTCCAATTATTTTAAGCAAGCAAATCATTAAAATATGAAAAATTACTGACACTTTGTTTTAAAATGTCAACTTAAACTCTGAATTATTACATTTAAATTATAAAGCATACTTTTTACCTGTATATCTGAAGATAAAGCTGGTGCAATGTACAGCAGGAATCAGAGAGGAAAGGAAGAAATTCCTAAAATAAAAAAGTGCTATTCATTCTTTGCATAACATTATGTTCTTATATATATCCTCTTCCAAAGACATTCAAAATAAAGGATGTGTCACATTAAAAAAAAAGTCTTACATCAGAATGAAAAGGATGAGGCTAAGTATCTGAGATTCTTTACTGTTAGGACACAACATCATAACCACAATTGGAAGCTAAAAACTACTATGAGCACATAAAATACAACCAGACATGTACCAAGTAATTCTGAGACAGAAAGATATGATGTGGCCTCCACGGCTGGGAAGAAAGGCATGACCAGATCCTAGAACACATGGGCAAACAATTCTCTGGGCCCCTTACATGGACTGCCTATGAAAACCCTAGCAGGGCCGTGATAAGATAAAATGTGTGTCTGATTATAAGCATGGGAAAATACGAAAAAAGGAAAGCACACACAGATGTCATGAAGGATTCCCCATTGGCTTTCCTCCAGATAGCCCACCCTTTCCCTTGCATGTACTTTTATTTTTATATTTTTATTTTTCCTCCTTTACTCCAAAGCCAGTTTCTCCCTTCATTTTTAATTTTTCCTTTGTTGTTTATTCTTTCTACCACTAATAAATGTGAAAATCTGCCATCATTTTCTGCTTGTTTTATTCACTCAGGACAGAAAGAACCTAGAAACCACCTCCAAAAGGAGGCTCTAGAACCCTAAAACCTGGTAACAATTCACACAAGTTACTTTGTTTTAGCCTTCTCAAAAAACTTGTTACATGTTTTTATCTTCATTTCACAGACTAGAAAGCTGAAACTCTGATATCAAATAACTTTGTCACATAACTAAAAATCAGTAAGGCTTGGACTTAACTGAAGGTAAGTGATTTTTACACTATTACATCTAGGCTGTCTCTCAGGAAGTAATGGCATATATTAAAATATAAGATACAGGATAAACCTTTATGATCAACTTGAAAAAAAATTTTTTAAAGTCATAATTATTGAGATTTATATCTTCTACATACCAACCAAATATTAGATGGGTGATGAAGGGTGGGGGCCCTTCTTTCGGTCTATCTCTGACCCCAGAACACCCCTGTAAGCTACAAGGAACCCAACACAAGAAGCTGACAAACAGGATAGCAATACATTGGCAGCCAAGGCAGGGACTACAGAATTCTGACTAAAACAAAAATGCTGCAGATTCTTATCTTCTTGACAAAGAAGGTAGACAGGTTGAAACTACATTCAATGTGCACAATGTTTTTCAAAAAGTCATTAACATATATTAATACTTTTCTTTCTTTGTCTCTTATTCTCTTTAAATATTAACCTCCCCAGATACTTTTTTATTCTATTCATGTAACATGAACTATCACTGCTATTCTGATGACTCCCAAGAATGCAGATCTCATCTAAATTGTCGATTTCAAAGGCTTAGCTTAAATTTTAACAACATAGAACTATACCAGAAATAAATTGTAAATGGTAAAGGCAAACTGAAATAGTTTCTGAAAATTGATATACTTATGGAAATAATTTATTTACATGTAAAACTAATTTTTTTAGACAACAGAATTAAAATGATAGTAGCAACTTAATAGCAGGTACTCAATAAAGAAATTTACAGTATAGCTTTTTTTTTTTTTAAATTTGTTTGTTTTTTGGCAGAACTGGGGATTGAATTCTGGCCCTTCCACTTGCCAGGGCAGTGCTTATTCCACTGAGCCATCTCCCCGGCCCCAATTTTTTTTTTTTTTTTTTTTTTTTTTTAATGTATTTAGTACAAGGTCTGTAGGGCCTCACTTACACACATAAGACTGGTAGTGATCCTCATGTTTTCAGCCTCCCAAGCACTGGGATTAGAGGCCTGCACCACCACATCCAGTCTCAGTCACCTCCTCACTGTGCCTTGGAGGTGGGGCCGGCATGCCAGGGTCAAACCCCTAAGCCTGCCTAAGCAGACGCTTTAATCCACTCAGCTATCTGGCTGGCCCCATCCAGTATAGTATTTTTTAAAACCTTTAAAAATACACTTAACAAAGTAACTGCAAAAGACTGGTTTTAGTAAGAATCATTTTAAAAGTACAACTGATAATTTAGTGTGCAGGTTTAACAATTCTGCATTATTAAAACATAGGCCTTACCTTAGTGTAGTGCAAAAGTGAATTGGCAAAGAAACGACACAATTTGAGTGTTTTCTGAAATAATTTGTAGTCAGCATTATCCTGTCCCCCACGAAAAAAGAAAATATACAAGAAAGCATGACAAAAGATACAAAGTTAGCTACATTTGTATTTTCCTAAGAAGATCTCTTAACACCACAAAAAATTTTTCCAAGCAAATATAATTATTCTTTATATTATTGTTAGGAGCAAGCAAATACCAAATGGTAATATAGGTATTTCAAAAATTATAATCATACAATAAGTAGTACATTATTTTGTTTGCAGTACCCCAAACAAACCAAGAACAAAGGTACTAATTGCTTGAAAAATTCTGATTCCTAAATAAGTATTAATAGTGGACAGCAGAGGGCACTGTGGACAAGTTTATAGAGTCAGAATAGAGAAATGCCACAATCAAGCTCAGAACTGCAGGTCAGAAAATGGAAGTGGAGCTGCTCATATTCATGACTCGTGTGCACAAGTACATAAAATGTGAAGATGCAATCAGCTTGAAATCAACTTAATTCTCTGATTCACGGGTATCAGCAGTTTATGTAACATTTTTAAACTAAGGCACTCTATATACAAGTAGCTACCCTGGCAAGGTTCCCCCAGACTTCAGTTCCTCCTGCCCCACACATTGCACTGTTACTTGGCTTTCCTCACCTCACTCCTCTCTGGGAATCTGTCTAATCTTGCTCTCCAATTATAGTCCTAAATTATAGGACTTGCTGAGGGTCTGTGACATCAACATGGACATAGAGAAAACAGGAAAGGGGAGGCTGGGGTTAAAGACAGTTTACACAGGGTAAAGGCAGACAGGTGAAGAACCTTGGTGACACTGAAAGATCAGGATATTCAACCAAGTAACATCTCTTTCAACAAGATGAGAGGGTCAGAGAGGGTAAATGAAAAAGATGGAACAAAGAAGAGAAAACAAGTGATTTAAAGGGAGAACAGTGAAAAAGAAGAGAAGAAGACAAAAGTCTTCCTAAAGCTTTGTACTTCCTGCCTACCATGTTCAGAACTCCTTTTCCAAGCTCCACACTCATCTAGGGCCTGCCCTCCCACACCACCCTTCTCCAGAAGTGCCACCAGCTTGGGCCTTAGAGGACTCTCCACTCCTCCCTTCCTGTAGTACCTCACCTGGAAGAAGATAAGACACACAGTCCCTGGACCTCCTTGCAGTTCCACAGGAGGAGGGCTGCGTTGCTGCTACTCTAGGAGGAACCCTTCAGTTCATATCCCCACCAAAGTTATTACACCATGGGAAACTCTTAGGTCCTGAGTACTGCTAATCCTATAATTTAGGACTATAGAACAAAAACAAAATAAGAGTTTGTCTAAGAACAAAAGCACTATGTAGAATTATTATTAAAGGAATGTGACCTACAATGTTTCCAAACTATATTACAGATTTACAAAGCACAATTTTCATAAATGGTATGCCAATTCAACACTGTAACTTTTTTTTTTTGCGGAACCGAGGATTGAACTCAGGCCCTTGCACTTGCCAGGGAAGCGCTTATTCCACTGAGCCATCTCCCTGGCCCCTGTAACTTCTTGAAATCAAAATAAATGTAAGTATATCTCAAGCTTAAATGTATGCCTTCACCAAGTAGTTAATATGTAAAGAAGAAGGAGGGGTAGATGTTAGAGGTGATGACACCAGTTAGGAATACAAAACAATGTTTTGGATTAAAAATAATTATGGGTTGTGAAGTAAGACAAGGAGGGAAGAGAGAAGAAAGAGGGAAGAAAGGAAAAAAGACAAGAAGGAAGGGAAAGAGTAAGTTGAAGGAAGGTAAGGAGGAAGAAGGGAGTCTTCCTTAAGGGATTAAAATCCCCTTAAATAGAGTAATAAAATCCCCTTAAGTAGAGTGATCCATGTGTTTAAATGAGATTTAGTAACTGCCAAAGGAAATAAGAACTATTGGTTAAAAGTACTGGTAAATATTTTACCTGTGCATCTGAAAGTGGCATCGATTCAGCTAATTGTAAACAAGAATGGAAACTGAAAAGCATATCTTCATATAAACTAGTAATTATATCTTTGTGTTTCAATTGGCTCTTTATAACTGACTGGTGCTTAAGGCTCTGCCTAAACAAACAAAAGGAAAATACAATCACCAAAAGTAACACATCAAGTAAGTTAGGTCATAAAAATATTTACACAATATGTAACCTACCATGCATCATACGTATATGTTAGACATCATATAATCCAATGTACTAACTTTACCTATGAAGCAGTTATGTTTAAGTTGCTCTTTTTTCCTCTGTAAAACAATAAATACATTTTTACCATGTGCCAGGCACTCTATGAGGCCCTGGAGATAACAGTAAATCAAATGGATATGTGTTCCTCTCTATGGAATTTGTTGGCCCAGCATGAGACAGACTGTTCATTAAAATAAGCATATTCATGCTAACTATGAAGATAAAGTATAAAGTGCTGTAATAGAGAGACCTGATCTTAAACTGACACTATCAAAGAATTGTAATTATAAAGCATGTAAGCGGTGAACTCAGACAGGTGCTGAGGGAGGAGCATCTCTGACAGAGGAAAAGGTGACAGTGACAGGCTCTGAGCCAGAATGTGGAAATCTGGGGAGAAACTAAGAGCAGGGAGAGGGCAGCACAAGATGGTGCAGCGAGGTAGACTGGAAGCCGTGGAGGAACATGACCTGACTTATTTTTTAAGAGCAATGTAACTATTGAGTACAAAGAGCAGGGAGAGGGCCGCACAAGATGGTGCAGCGAGGTAGATTGGAAGACGTGGAGGAACATGACCTGACTTATTTTTTAAGAGCAATGTAACTATTGAGTACAACATGAAGGAGAAGGAAAAGTGGCAAGGATGAGGATGAGGATAAAAGTAAGTTTTGAGCACTTGTTGTGTGACACATAGTTCCAAATATATCAGTGATGAATTGAGGATGCATTACAACATTATTAAGAAAGCACTATGCTTATCACATCCATTTTCAGATAATCAAACTGAAGTTCTGAGAGATTAGCCAAACTGCCCAAAGGATTCAGACATTTCAGGACATGCAGTATGGCTCCCAGGGGGATGCTCTGATTTACACCACCTTACTTCATGGCAACCTAATATCCTGGTGATTCAGGAAAAGCACTGAAGACCTATAAACATTAATTTATAGGTCCAATTTTCTGTATATGAATAGTTTCTTAATCATTTCTACATTATAATCATGTCTTCTCCCACCCTTAAGAATCTGATGAATGCTTTAGGCACGCTTCCTAATAACACCTCAAAAACACTCCAATTTCAGAAAGTTAAGTTTCTAAAAAGATGTATATTTGAACAATTCAAATATAGATATATAATGAAGGGATTATAATAAGTTTTAATTACAGTGACTCATTTATTAAGCTTAAACACAGGATACTTTATGGTTAAACAATAGCAGCTGCAGGTAGGTGGCTGAAGTCTAGTCTAGTCTGGTTCACAGTCCAAAGACAGCCAAACTGCTTTGTGAGTTTCATGTGAAAGAGCTAGACTATCTGACAACAATGTCAGGGGACACTAACACACACACACACCCCCAAAAAAATTCCTAAAATGCATCCTAAGAACATATGAAAACTAGGACTTGGGTTACAGGAAATATCTTCTAAAAAAGTAAAAACCAACAAACTTACTTAATTATAAACTTCCAAGTATTGGCATGAAATGCGTGATCCATACTGGAAATAACTGAGCAGATATCCAATAATGAATGAATAACTATAAAGAAAAATAATAGATCTCTTAGGATACTCAAGTGTCATATGGAGAGATTTTCTCCTATTTTTAAAAGAACCAAATGAATAATCAACATTTGAGTTAAGATCAGTAATATAGTTTCAAAATAATTAAAAATAAATGTCATACTTTTAGTGTTCTTACAAATTGTGGAAATGTAACTTTTGAAATTTACACTTATCCCCTAACTTAAATAAAACTAACAAAAGGTTTAGTAGAAAAAATGTGCCCAGGCTGGAGTGACAGCTCAGTGGAATTTAAATGCTTGTCTGGCAAACCATAAGGTCCTGAGTTCAATACCTGGTAACATATGCACATAGGAACGTGCACACGTGCGCGCATGCACAGCACACACACGCACGCACGGACACACACACACACACACACACAGAAAAGAAAAGCTGTAGGGCCAGCAAGGTAGCTCACCGGACTAAAGCCCTGTGGCCGGGGTTTGATCCCCTGCATGCTATGCTGGCCCTGCCCCCAGAGCATGCTGAGACAGTGATTGAGACTGGGTGTGGTGGCATGCACTTGTAATCCTAGCCCTTGGGAGGCTGAAAAGAGGAGGATCACTACAATCCAACCTACATAGTGAGACCCTGTCTTAAATTCATTTTAAAAAAAGACTGTGCCCTATTATAATCAAAATATCCTAGTTACAATTTTCATTCAAAGTGACAAACTGCTAGAGAAGAAAAACTACCAAAGAAGCGTGAAAGTTAACTTATTCAGTATTTATGTAAGCGTTTTCTCCGCATGTGGTAGAGAATTTGTACAAATAGCCAGAATTGCCCTTCTTTTTTTTTTTTTTTTTATAAATTTTTAATTTTTTTTTTAATTTTATTTATTTATTTAGTGTGTGTGTGTGTGTGTGGCCAGCTCAGCCCACCAGGGGGCGGGGCTGGCTGGCATGTGGTGCTGGGGGATCGAACTGCGGTCCCTGTGCTTTGCTTGGCTTAGTTTGTTCTAAGTAGGTGCTTTAGACCACTGAGCCATCTCACCAGCCCCAGAATTGCCCTTCTTATATCCATACTCTTTCCCACCAACTTTGAGCATAGCCCCATGATCTGATTTGACAAAGGGAACAATAAAAGTGAGGCAAGTAGAAATCTGTAAAGTACTTGTATACTACAACTTGCCCTTTGAGAAACGCGGAGATCATAAGGTGACCAAGCCCAGGTTAGTCCACATGACATGCCACATCAGACTTTGTCAATGCTTCTGCCTCTGCTGACAGTCAGATGTGAGTTAAGTCACTGGCTACAAACACATGAGTGAGCTGAGGTGCACTATGTGGGCCCAGCTGATCCCAGCCTAAAATGCAGACTCAGAATAAGGAAAAAATAAAATAGTGGTTGTTTTAAACTAAGTTTTGGGATGCTTTGTTAGAAAACAAAAGGTAGTACTTAACAAGGACACAAAACTCAGCTATTCTCTTTATGTAACAAAGTTAAGAATTTAATCAGTGCCCTTATATCTTATCTGGGCCATAATCTATTACTGAGTGATAAAATCAAAAAAGGTGGTTACAATCACCAATCTCTTCAAAAATAAGCTAGTGTAGCTGGGCAGTGACGCTGGTCCACTCCTAGCATCAGGATAATCAAAGGAGGGATTAAAAAAAATGAAGTATATCATATATAAAAATGAGTCTTACCTCATTATAACAAATAAATACATATCTGGTAGTGTGCACATACATATTCAGAATCATATACATGTAGTTGTGTATGTTCTAGGAAAGAATGTAATCTGTACTTCTTGCTTTTGGATATGGTGAAAAAACTCTAAAGCTACTATCTTTGAATACAGACCAGTTTAGAAGCTATAAATTAATATAAGCTTTAACTAAAAACACAAATCTATGTTAAGGCACCAAAGACTAAGACCTATCTTAAATGTAATAATTTACCTGCTACATGAATTATCACCTTACCTTATGTACTAAGTTTTCTTCACTTACCTAGTACCATATTCAAAACATCATCATTCTCATCTAGTAAAGGGTCCATGCAAACCATGTCCAGCAGCTCCATCAGCTGCTTCTGAAGAGAATAGGCTTCTTTAAAGAGTGCCTGGAGAAGGTCTGAAACTAGGTGTAAACGCCCAGAATATACAGAGTCGCTATTCTGATCAGCAAATACAAGAATGAGAGAAAAACAAGTCATACTAAGCTCAAGACAAAAGCCAAACATACTTTAATTCATACTATCAGAGTTTATAAGTGTAGTTTTTAGCTGACTCAAATTTCACATACTTAGTAAATATCCACTTATGTAATGTACTTTTAGAGGTACACTCATGCATAAAGTAACTTGTCTTTCAATTATAAAATTAAAAGGGGCTGGCCAGATAACTCAGCAGATTAAACTGTAGGCAGAGAGATGGCAATTAAGACTGGGCATGGTGGCCTGCGCTTGTTATCCCAGTGCTTGGGAGGCCGTAAACAGAAGGATCACTACCAGTCCAATCTGTGTAATGAGACCCTGTACTAAATACAAAAATTAACTAAATTAAAAGGTAAATAACATTTGCTCAAGTACATATTTTAATATCATTACCAAAAAAAGTATTAACTGATTTCATTTGTCCAAAAATAGCAGTACCAACACTGCATGGGTCCAACAAATTCTAATCCACATTTTCTGCCTTAAAGTGGATTTGGGAATGTATAAATAGGCTAAGGGTTAAGTCCCCTGTGTAAAGAGAAGTTCAGGAACCAAATCACTAAGCTGATCAATCGCTGATCTACCAATTCTATATGGCAGAATAATTTCAGCATCACTGTGACCAACATAAATCCTATAATTTAGGAATTAAAAAAACTCAATACACCAAAAGGCCTTTTTATGACTTCCACATAACCATTCAGTTCTTATGCATGCAATATTCCAGTCAAAAAATCATAATTTAAGGCATTATTACATTTAGAATATAAACCAGAATCTGTGGTACAGTTACATCAAGAAGATACTAGTCTAGGTGCTGGGCATGGTGGCGCATTCCTGTAATCCCAGCACTTGGGAGGCTGAGGTAGGAAGATGTTCTAATTTCAAAGCCAGCCTGGGCTACAATGTGAGTTCTGCATGGGAAATACTTCAAAGAATCAACAATTGGGATCTCATCTTTTTGAAAAGCTTCTAAACATCAGAAGAAATCAACAATAGAGTAAAAAGAAAACCCAGGAAATGGGAAACAATTATAGCAGACTATCTGTCAGACAAAGGACTATCTAGAACATATGAAAAATTAAATAAATCAGGCCATCAAAATTCCAAGACCAAATCCAAAAATGGGCATCTGAGATAAATATACATGTCACAAATAAAGAGGTACAAATGGCAAATAATTATATGAAAAAAATGTTCAAGATCATTGGACATTCAAGAGATGCAAAAGATTGGCTATCATTAAGAAGCAAACCAATAACAAATGCTGGAGAGGCTGTGGGAAAAAAAAGAACCCTTCTCCACTGTTAGTGGGAGTGTAGGCTGGAATAACCATTATGGAAATCAGTACGGAGATTCCTCAAAAAGCTAGGATTGGAGGTCCCATTAAAGCCAGCTATTCCCCTCTTAGATATTTTTCCAAAAGAACTGAAATCATCATACCATAGCAATATATGTGCACCCATTTATAGTAGCACAATTTATCAAAGCTAAATCTTGGAAACAACTCAAATACCCATCAGCTGCATAATGGATAAAAACGATACAGTACTTTTACACAATGGAGTATTATTTACCTCTTAAAAAAAGATAAATTTGAGGTTTTTGTAGATAAATGGATGCTGCTAGTCTATATTGGTAAGTGAAATAAATCAGATCCACATGTGCAAACATCGTATTATCTTGCTAGTGTGAGAACTTTAAAGAGTAAAATGTAAAAGGTACAAAAGATACAGTGAGGAGCTGGGGAGATGGCTCAGTGGAATAAGCACTTCCCTAGCAAGTGCAAGGGTCTGAGTTCAATCCCTGGTTCCGCCAAAGTGTTACAAAAGATACAGTGAAAGGGAAAGAATTTGTCCAATGGAAGAAAAAACTGGGATCAGGAAAAGGACAAAAGTAAGAAGAGAAAAAGATGTATATTATGTAGAATAGTTTATAATTGTATTGTCAATTTCTGCTGGTCTTTTGCAAGGAGCAGTTACTGCTTAAACTTTGTTTTTTAACCCTGATTTTTTTCTCTTTTGAATTTCTTATAACTTGTTATTGTGTTTTTTTTTTTTTTTTTTTTTTTTTTTTTAAATGAATCTCACATGCTTAAATCTGGTAATATGAACAAACTACCTTGAAGATAGCATTATGTAAATAGCAATCACTGTTGAATTCTTAGTACTTTGCTTAGTGAAATCTTGTATCATTTCTAATGCTATATCATTGCTTATACCTCTATTTTATCTTTAAAAAAAATTGTGCTGGAAAAACTGGCTTTGCAGATGCTGAAGATTAAAACTGGACCCATACCTTTACCATGCATTAAACTAAATTCAAAATGGATCAAAGATCTAAATATTAAAAATGAAACACTAAATCTGCTGGAAGATGGAATAGGTAAAACTCTTGAAGACACTGGTATAGGTGAAGACTATAAATAAAACCCTGCTTACACAGGAATTATCAGAAAGAATCAACAACTGAAATTTCATCTTATTGAAAAGCTTTTGCACAGCAAGAAAAACCACCAACAGAATGAAGAGACAATCCACAATGTGGCAAAAAAAAAAAAAGTTTGCCAGTTTTTCCTCCGACTAAAAATTACTATGGAAAACACAGAGAAAACTTAAAAAAAAAAAAAAAAATCAGATATACCAAATTTAAAGACCCAATCCAAAAATGGGCATTTGAGATGAATATACGTTTCTGCAAGAACACAAACAGGAAGTTAAAAGAAAAATGTAAAAATCACCCATCCTTTGAGAGATGCATATTAAAATAACACGGATTCCATCTCTGGAATGTCTGTTATCAAGAAATCAATCAATAACAACACTGGCTGGGCCATGGGAGAAAAAGGAATCTTTCTCCACTGCTGGTGAAAGTGTAGACTACTGTGTAGACAACCACTTTGGAATTCACTGTGGTTATTTCTCAAAAAATTAAGATTAGTGGGTCCAGTCATTCCTCTCCTGGTTATCTTCCGAAAAGAATGAAAAGTATTACACCACAGTGATATATGAATACCTATGTTTATAGTGGCACAGTTTTTAATAGCTACATCTTGGAAACAACCCAAGAGCTCAGCAACTGCTGAATAGAAAAAGATTTTTGTTTTTTAAAACAATGTAGTACTACTATACCACAAAGAAGAATATACTTGAGAATTCTCAATAAATGGATGTTCCTAGAGACCATAGTTTTAAATGAAATAAATCAGGACACACATGTAAATACCACATTGTTCTCTGGCATGAATAACCAAAAACACAAAGACCAAAATGTATAATAGGTATTGTGAAATAGGAAGAAAATGTTCAAATGGGGAGGAGAATAAGGGAAAGCAGAGGGGAAAAGAAGGGAAAAGTAAAAAAAAAAAAAAGGAAAATATGGAAACAAGGTATTGTAAATGGGGAGGAAAAAGGGGTTGAAGAGGAATGAGAAAAAAGTTATATTATGTATCGGAACAAATTCTCTATAACAAATGTGATTGTTATATATATATCTAAAATGTACCAATAAAATCTAATTAAAAAAAGTACATAAAATGCAATACTAAACAAGTGTACTCTATTTCTGCTCCATAGTAGAGTAATATACAGTTACACATAAAATTTCACTAAAGATCTTAGATGAAGCACACAGCCCTTTGAAACAAACTACATAATGAATATAGACAGGCTGTAAGTAATTTCCATTTACATTTTACTGCAAGATGAAACAATTTCCAAAGTGATTTCATGCACTCATTTTATGCACCTGGTCTTTAGTCTCATCTAGATCCAGAAAGGCTCCATGCTTAAAAACACAATCCCAACCCCCAAGGACATCAACACAGACTGACACAAATGAGCCTGTGTGCCACCTTCATCTAGAACCTCTGGGGAAATCAGGAGCCCACACACTGTGCACATGGTCTTTTCTTTAAACAACTGCTCTTCTTTAATGTCAAACTGCTCTCATGTCTGATGGGCTATATAAAAACCATTCCATAAACCAAAATACTGTCTTCGTATCTTTGCAAAATGTTAAGTAAACTATCCAAATGAAGAAAAGAGAAAAATCCAAAAGTTTATGCCAACAAGCCAGTGAGTCCTCTGCAGCCTAATTCATTTGTTTCTGGGATGCAGGGCTATGTAGATGGTGACAAGGCAGGAGTAGATGGTCCCTCTTAGCATCAGGGCCATGAGTGTGTCTGGTATTCATTGGGCAGGCTTCATTTAGAGTGCACTGGCACACCACTGGGCTTTTAAAAAAAATTTCTGAAGTTCTAGTTTTGTTCTGAGCATTAATTGTATGCAGGGTAACTGGAGATCCAGTCAATAGGTGTGGCAAATGATAGGTAGTGTCTCACTGTCTAAAGCCCATTCTCTAGACAACTTGCTCATGAAGCCACTAAACCTGTAACTCAATTCATTCACAAGGGCTGGTGGCAACTCAAGTTGTTAACTGAAGGTTCATGCTCCTCCATTCAGTTTTCAAAGTCTCTCTACTATATAGAGACAGATCTCAGTATCCTTAAAAATCCCAGCCTGGGATTTTTCAATTAATGGATGAAAATATGGAAACAGGGATACTGTAATGTTCCTCCCAGAACTTGTCCAGAATCCAGATACAGAGCTAAATCTATATCTGAGATCATCTGGAAGCATAATCCAAGTTGTTAGGCCAACTGTAACCTGAGGTTTCACTGTGCATGATTACCATATTACAGCTTCCTGTACGTACTGTATAGGTAATCAACCCACATAACAATTTATTTTGAAGTAATTACTGCATCTATGCTCTCTGTACTGAGGAAAAGACCATCCTAATAACACTAACTAAAATGCAGAATCTTATGTAGATGCTATTATTTTTTTGGGGGGTGGAACTGGGGATTGAACTCAGGCCCTTGCGCTTGCCAAGCAAGCACTTATTCTACTGAGCTATCTCCCCAGCCCTTATAGATGCTATTTTACTCAGACCACCCCCACACACACACACATACTGATTCTAGGCTGATTTAAGGTGACCAAGACCTGTTACTCACCTTGCAATGAACAAAAGTACTTTTGATTACATGAAGGATAGAGGAGGGGAGACTATGAATATTTTCTAGCATGATGGATTCCTGTGCGGCACAGACATGCTGAACACATCCTGTAAGAGCTCCTAAGACCTGCACCATTGTCTGAAAATAAGGAAAGACATTTGATGTATCATACAGTATGCTGGATGTTAGGGATATAGCAGATGCTGTTTCCTTCTTCACAGAACTTGTCTACCAAAGAACTACCAATACAGTGTTGGAATAATTGGTAAGCCATGTGGAATCTTAGACCATGGCACAAAGCACCTAACAAGTATTCCACACATAACCCTTGAAAATTAGAGGGAGGGCATGCTAACCTAACTTATCTTTTCATAAGAATGTATATATTTAACCAACATAAAATTGTATTAAAAAATTCATATTCATCGTTCTGTATTCAAATTGCTAATTCCCCCAAGACTACTTCCAGCATCAGGCCATTACATAAGGATTACCTGGCAAATCAATATTAGCACAACATTTTTCACTTTCTACCTATGCTTCCCAATCATTTGACTCACTTGTAAAATATTCCTTAGCGTGGTCTGAATTTCTACATTTTGGCTTGACAATCCCCTGGCTTGAGTGGTTAATTCATACATCATCTCATCAAATAATTTTACAGTCTGTGAAAACAAATTGGGTTATAAATAAATCAGAAAAATAAAAATCATTAGTAAAGGTTGTCTTTGTTTTGTTTGAAGTACTGGTAATTTAACCTAGGGCCTTTGCACTGATTTACATCTCTAACCTTTTTTAAACAGTGTGCCAGTCACTAAGTTGCCCAGGGTGGACTAAAATTTAGATTCTTTTACCTCAATCTCCTAGAGTGCTGGGATTACACATAGGTACCACCATACCCAGCCAAGGATTTTTTTTTTTTTTAAAGGCTAATACCATATTGATTTTTTGTTTGTCTTTTTGAGACAGGGTCTCTCTACATAGCTCGGGCTGGCCCTGAGCTCATTTTGTAGCATATACTGGCCTCAAATTTGCCTTCCAAGTGGTGGTATTACAGTCATGTGCCACCACGTGTGGCCAATGATGATTTTGTACTAGTAACATCTACTGGGTACTGTCTAACTTTGCAATTGTACCTAGTTAAGTAAAAACTACACCTAAAATATATTTATATATTAATGCAATCTCAAAAAAAAAAAAAAAAAAAGCCTCAAATATTGATTTACCTTCCATTTCTGTGGCTTGAATATAAACTCAAAGTTCATTTTGGGATACAACAAATATAAAGCCTACTCTACACAATAAAATACGAATGCCAAGAGTGACAGTGGAACACACCTATAATCCTAGCACTCAGGACATTGAAGGAGGAGGACTGACCTGAGCTCAAGGTCAGCTGGAACTACATAGTGAGAACCTGTCTAAAAAAAAAAAAAAAAAAAAAATTGCCCAACCAATATTCATATGGACTTCCACAAAGGTATATTCTGGTTGTGGTAATGAATTTGTACTACTTACTTACATTCTGGCTTTTCACCTTTGTAGATCAATTAAAAATGTCCCTGCTGAATTAGGGGTACAGTATATAAACCTATAATCAAGCTTTTTGTCTATAAAAACATAACCACACTAATACCTTAATACTCAGACTTCTAAATAATTTAAATGGACCAAATCCTAAAAAATAACAATGCAGGCCACAACACAAAGTTAAAGTTACTGTAGATAAAGAGCTACTGCTTTCCACAGGCCAGTTAATAGTCACAATCTTGTTTTCACTTACAAGGTGTTTTTTGGTGATAAACTACAAATTCTAAGAAACTTTTCAAATAGAGTACTCAAATACAATAAAAGGAATTCTGATACTTATTTAAAAGCTAAACTTATTATATAAAGTATAATGAATGTTTCATTTTGTTAGGACGGACTTTTAGTACCTTTCATTAAAAGTATGACTAAGATTTTCAGAGAAATAGTATAACATATAGACGTAAAAACTAATAATAATAGTTTGTGAACTTAATGTTTTCTTTTAGTTACTTGATTTTCCCAACACTTTAGTTTTTTCTCTTCTAAGACTTCTTCAATAAATTTTGGTTCTGTTTTTCTAAACACTGAAATTCACTGATTATTAATAAACATGACAAAAGGACTTGTACAGTCCATCACAGACTTTCACTGACTCATTTTATGTGACTATTTAAAAATTAACCACAATTTAAATTCAATTATAGTAAAGACATCAATTAGTAAAACCTGAAAACAAGTGCTCAGTCACACCCATATGATCTATTATTTCTTACTACTTATACATCAAGTATGTTTGATGAACTAGAGCCACAATTAAGACTGAATAATGTAAAACAGGCTAGATTTCAAGAACCTTTATAACATGTAGATAAGACAGCAATACTATACCTTTGGTAACACTTGGGAAAAGAAAGTCTGTTCCAATGTCAAGTGGTTCATATGAGGTAAAAACATTTCTATCATAATTTTCAAAATTTCTATAAAACAAAATAATATTTTTAAAAATTGTCAAATTAGCAAGCCTGTTTTTACCAAATGCGAAAATATATAAGTACTACCAATCTGAAGCTTTGTACAATTTCAAAATGCTATATTCTATATAAATATGTCAAATCTAATAACAAAATAAAAAGAAAAATGTCTATATACCCAGCAACCAAACTAAATAAACTGACATGGATACATTTGTCAAACAGCATTTGCCATCATTAAAATATTTAAAGGCATTAAAAAAAAAAAAAGTTCACAATAGTTTAAGGTTAAACAAAAAGATTCCAAAATAGTATGATCCCAATTCAATTTAAACATGTACATATGCAGAATAGATAGGCTGACAAGCAGGTACAGAAATGAGCTCATTTTCACCACCTTATCTATTTCTGATTTTCTACATGCTGCAATGTTCTACAATGAATATAGTTTCTACTTATCAAGGAAAACTGATAAAAGATAGATGAAAATAAAGTCAATTTTTTTCCAAGTGACATTAAGCAGTACATGTTGAAGAAGTCTGTACATTTAAATTATTGAAGGTTGCAGGGGTTAAAATATAGAAAATGATTAAAGTTGAAGGTAACACAAAATGGTAAGGTCATATCCATTAACCTATATGGACCTGAGAGCTCAATGACACCAAAGTAAAATATATAATCAAAAATTTTACTTACGAATATGCTCAATCCAACTCTCTGAATGTTGATACATAGAGTAAAAAAAATTAAGAAAAATACTATTATCATTGTAACAGAATATTAATTCCTGATAAAAAGAAGCCTTCTTAAAATTTAGAAGAGATCCACAAGACCAAAATTGTACTCAAATTACTGGTTTACTTTTATTTAAAAAATTTAATGTTAGGTAGACAACAGAATTGTGAAAATGCTACAGGGAAATATTTTTTAAAACCACTTAGAGGGGGCTGGAGAGATGGCTCAGTGGTCTAAAGCACCTACTTA
>NW_004524642.1:13288894-13294212 GCF_000260255.1 Octodon degus
GGAAAGGATATTTGAAGTAAAATCATTTGGTTGAATTTACATACTTCTGCTCATACCTGTAAATGTTTATTTTAAAAGCAGTGTTCATTTACTAAACTATAATCTTGAACTTCTGTTTTGAGGCAGTGACAGAAAGAAATTTTAGAGGTTCAGGGAGCATATCCAGGACTGCTGAATAACGCCAAGTATTTAGGATGACCAATTTCAGAATCATGGGCTTTGTTCTAGTAGTCGTGGCAGTGACTGCTGTACTGTTGTTCTTTTTTTTTTTTCTCCAATACTAGGGATTGAACTCAGGACCTTCCACTTGCCATGCAAGCACTTATTCGACTGAGCCATCTCCCTGGCCCTTATTTTTGATTTATTTTTATAGTTTATTTTCTCCTCCAGTTTTTGAATTTAAGTTATGTGTATGAGTCCCCAAATCTCTCTTCCCATAGCTGTTTTAGAAAAAGCAGCTAGGTAGAGTAGGTAAAGGGTTTAGTATTTCATTTCAGTGAAATATGCCATTTTGCTTTAATCATCATTTTATTTTTTCTCTAGGGTCAAATGAAAGAAAATCAAATACCTCTTTAAAAAGTCTTCAAAGCCATGAGTGGTGGCACACATCTGTAATCCAGCATTCTCGAGTCTGAGGCAGGAAGATCCCTGCTTATTCAAGGCCAGCCTGGGCTACATAGTGAGTTCAAGACCAGCCTGGACTACAGAGCAAGACCCTGTCTCAAACAAACAAGAAAGTTTTTGGAAGTATCTCTAAATGTCTGTAGTGGTATATGAGCAGCTTAAGAGAAGTTGACTTCAGTGGGAATAATCGAGGCAAGTTTCTGTGTGTCATCAGATTTATTCAGAAGTTTGACAGAGTCTTTCTTTGAATTTAAGAATTGTGTACATTTAATAAGAAGATGAACTTTCAATTTAATTTCAATATAGAAGAAGAAGAAAATGAATTAACATGCCTTGAAGATGGAGCTTTGACTCTGGATCCCTCAAAAGGGTCATCAACCTCAAAAAGTCAAAAAGGAGGACAGAAAGAGAGGAAACAGTCTATGGAACAGTCTGACCTGCCTCCAGAGCACTTGTGGCAATGCAGGACAACGGGAAATGTAGAGCCCTCTCAAGATTATGACAGCCCAGTCAGTGCAGCCAATAGTGCAAGGGACTCGGACTCAAGGGAAAAGCAACCCTGCCTGGGAGCTGCCAAAGAACATGCTATTCCTAAAGATTTGAAGAAAGTGTTAGAAAATAAAGTCATAGAAATGTTACCAGATCTTCAACATGTTAACATACCAGTAGTGAAAACTGCCTGGTCAAAAAAAAACTTTCCTGAAGAAAACATAATTTCCAAAAGCTTGTCTTCTCACTCTGATCTGATTACAGGTGTTTATGAAGGAGGCTTAAAAATCTGGGAATGTACGTTTGATCTCTTGGCTTATTTCACAAAGGCCAAAGTAAAATTTGCTGGGAAAAAAGTGTTAGATCTTGGCTGTGGATCAGGATTGCTGGGTATAACTGCATTCAAGGGAGGGGCCAAAGAAATTCATTTTCAAGATTATAACAGTTTGGTGATTGATGAAGTGACTTTACCTAATGTAGTTGCTAATTGCACTTTGGAAGATAAGGAAAGTGATGTAAGTGAACCAGATGTGAAAAGATGCAGAAAGTCAGAAGGAGCACAAGAACTTTGTAAATGCCGGTTCTTTTCTGGAGAGTGGTCTGAGTTTTGTAAGCTTATATTAAGCAGTGAAAATCTCTTTGTAAAATATGACCTCATTCTTACCTCTGAAACCATTTATAATCCAGATTATTATACTACTTTGCACCAGACATTCCATAGACTATTGAGTAAAGGTGGGCGGGTTCTTTTGGCCAGCAAAGCACATTATTTTGGTGTTGGTGGAGGTGTTCATCTTTTTCAGAAGTTTGTAGAAGAAAGGGATGTATTTGAGACTAAGATACTAGAAATAATTGATGGAGGACTGAAGAGGTTCCTAATTGAAATGGCTTTTAAGTGCCCTAGTTAATATTCTCTAAATGTCCTAAATGAAATAAACAGAATGACCCAAAACTGATTTAGTTTTGCTCTTTGTGTTTGCATGAAATGATGACATTTGTTTTGTTTGATATTTCCACATAATAGGCCAACTCTGTTGACAGCCTTGTATTTTGTGGGAGGAAACCAAGTATCTTTGAGAATTCTATGAAATCTGAGTAATGTTTTGTAGGAAAGTTCTCCATCTTCATTTCTTTGACTTTTTTACAACCTTTGCCATTACATTAAAAAGTTTCCCAGGAAATCTTATCTAAAATTTGAATTTCTTCCCAATCTTTTGTCAGTTCCTTGTCCACAGGAAGTGCCTGGTCAGATTATTGAGAAGCAGAAACCATGATATACTTAGTAACACTAGATATCCTCAATACAGATAACTTCCTTTGTATGAAATTAAAGTTGAGTTCAGATAACCTTTAAAAGTGAGTGAGTTCATCATCTACAAAAGAAGTTGTTGAAGGGAAATACTTTTTCAGGGTAATGATTAGTTCTTTGCAAACAAAAGCTATATACAAAAGACAGTAATAATGAACACCTTGAAAACTAAAGTATTAGAAAAAGAAGTGGGCACTTTCCCCATTGTAGAAAAGGAAGAGTGGCCAATGGGTCTGTGACCTGCAATATGATAGATGCTATAATCCTTTTCCATCATGTTTACTAATAAAATGGAAAAAGTGGGGGTGAGGCTTGCCTTTGGCAGTATATGCCCCAAGGTTTTCCATTAAGAGTCAGAAGTGAGCAGTCTCACAAAGCCCCAAATTCCTTGCCATGCTGTTCTTGGGCTGTGATGATTGTATACAAAGACAGACTTTCCTCAAAGCAGCTTCAACCCCGTGTTAGAAGCACTGAGGATCAGGAGAGCAGGCACATTTCAGTCCTACTTGCCTCTTTAGCTCCTCTTCAGACCTATGCTTAATCTTACAGACTTCTGTAATCTACTTTCTGAAATGGGCATAAACTGATAACAACAGGAGAACATCCAGAGTACATCCTTCACCCAGGAGGAAAGGACTTTTTCTTTTTTTTAATCTTGTGATAATTTGGTGATCACAACACTCTTTTGATTGGTGGTGTCCAGTGTGGTGAAATAGAATAAGGTTTAAGTTATTGTACAACCAGTGAGAAAATGTTTGAGCTGGGAATTAAAGCTACAGAGATAATGCTGTTGGATCCTCTTCCCCATCTAGGAGTCTTAGAGGATCTTTGGCTGTCCCCACTGCACTGCACAGTTGTGAAAACCTCTATCACATAACCAATTAACCATGCAGTATGGATGTAGCTTTACCCATTTTTTTCTATTTTATTTTTTGTATTTTTACTTTATTTTATCGAGAAACAAATAGCAATAAGACAGTTTCAAAACTGATTAATAGGACAGTTTCAATAATTAATACATTGTACATTGTTATCTGCTTAGTGGTTATCCACAGTACAAGATGCAGACAGGATATCCTGTCCAAACACTTAGTATAAATCCCTCTTCTCATTGAATTGAGCGAAAGTATTTATTTTAATGAGAAAAAAGAAAATAGCAATGAAACAGTTTCAAAACAGGTTAATAAGACAGTTACAGTAATACATTGCATATTGTCTTCATAGTAGTTATTCACAGGACAAGATGCAGACATGATATCTTGACTGAATAATATTGGTACAAACCTTTATTCAAAGAAACTAAAGTAGGTGTATATCTATCATGTTTTCTGTATACATATTTTTTTCCACAACAAAATGGTCCTTTATTTACACTTTTGTGAAGTTAGTAACACTTGACACTGGTTGCCTAGCAACTGGTAGCTAACCTTAACCAGACAGAATGTGCATCTCAGAAGTGAGATAGCTTGTTTGCTTTAGGCACTGGGCCTAGTCCCACCTAGACATATTTGGTCAACTTCCTAGCTTCGTGGCTCCCTTTCTCATTTTGTTTTGTCAGAGATGGGTGTTACACCGCAGATAGAGAAATAGTATTTGGAGAAGTCTTTAAAGGACCTTTTCATACTTTAAGCCAGTCCAAAGATTGTAGGTACCAGAATTCAGCAAAATAACCCAATATAGTCCAATAGTCCATAATAATAGTGGGTTATCAGCAGAACTGGCAAATTTCAGAAGTTCACTTGAGTCTTTTATGGCTCAGCATATTAATATGGCATTATTTTTTAAGCCTCGTGGTTATACTTTTCTGCTGGATGGTTAAGACCAAGTTAAATCAAGACCTATATAACTAAAACTGTACCTTTTGTATCTTACAAGATCAGTCACATCCCTTCAGGATTTACCCTGGAATCATGTACAGTACCTTGTAGATCTTTTGTCAGTGTCAGCATCTGTATGAGTCACGGCCATTTCTTGACCAATTTGTTCTCTGTGAAAGCCTGAGAGAAATTTTTTCTCTCAAGGTGACTCTCCTTAGGCATACTCTACATCACTGATCACTTTCCTCTGTGGCCCCATAATCTCCTTGATCAGATAATCTTGGATACCACTGAGTTACAGAATGTCACAGCACAGGTTCTCTTATGTCCCAAGTCCTCCCTGACCTTGCAGGACTAGGGCCAAAATACTGGCTATCTTTGTAGCCCTCCTTTTTCTCTAATTTTTGGTCTGCAAACTTTAGGCATTAAACATCCAGAAGAGAGGCTTAATTATATTATTATCCTGTAGCAGGCAGTTGAGCTTAACATCACTCTCTGTCTGAATATCAAACGCCTTAGACATAGCATGGAACTGCTATTTTCCAACAACTATTGATATTCTAAACTTTAAATCCTTATAGAATGTGAAAAAAAACTAATACCTCTACACAGAAATTTAGAAACTAAACCATATACAACATTGTAGCAGGACAATCCTATGATGTTTTTCTTCTTGTCTTTTGTTTTCTTTTATTATCTTTTTTCTTTATAAACATTCACTTTAACCAAAGTATGGCAACAGTTTATATGACATTAGAAGCAGCATGCATTTAGAAGACCAAAGTAACTGTTATGGGTCAACTCTGCATAGGAACCAGATCAGCCAGATAGAGATTTCAATAGAGCCTTTTATTTACTGAGCTCAGGTCCATCAGCCACTTCTCTCGCAGGAGAAGGCTGATCGGCCCTGAACGTAGGTAGCAAGGGGGTATTTATAACAGAAATCACATCCAGTTTGGTAAGCAAACTTGTTATCTAGTACAGAACAACAGAAACTGCATTTATTGACACAGCTGCAAACTGTTTATAACTAAAAGGTCTTTTACAGCTTAGTGATAAGTGTATATTTTTTATAAAGT
>NW_004524642.1:13294312-13297157 GCF_000260255.1 Octodon degus
TAATTAAAAAATAAAAAATAAAAATAAAACCACTTAGAGGGGCCGGAGAGATGGCTCAGTAGGATAAGCACTTGACTGGCAAACGCAAGGATCTGAGTTCAATCCCCAGTTCCACCAAAAAAAAAAAAAAAACAACAGAGATAACTTAGCTTTACAAATCATGACCAGCCATAAAATACTTTTGACATGTAAGTAACAATAATGTTAATCCATGAATTCCTGGTCTCTACTACTGGTTGGAGATTTCTTTCTCTTCATCATACTCTACTTCTACTGGTCTTCTCATATTATAGTACTTGCATTCTTATTATACCAACATTACCAGAAATTACTCTGCATTCAATACAAAAGTTATACACCATTAATAGTTATTAGAAATGTTTTATTGTAAAAATACCATATGGAATATACGACCTATGGTTTTTACTTCAAACTTAATTTAAAGAATGGATTACAAGAAGACATGAGTAGAAATAAGGAAGTTGTTAACAATAAGTCAGGCGATAGGAGTTTAAAATTAAGAATCAGTGTGGTAGTAATAGCGGAGATAGGGGGATTGACTCACCTTTGAGTGAGAAACAATTTCCCAAGTATGAAAAATAGAATCTGAAGGTTTCAGTTTGTTTTTGTTTTTGTTTTCTTTTTTTTTTTTTTTTTTAGTTTTGGCTTGTACAGCCATTTAGGAAACTCTAAACAGATTTTAGTTCTCTTGAATATGTTAAATTTGAAATACAAAGCAAAATGGAAATGCTAACTTTAGATTTAGTGAAATTTCCATAAACATGGGGAGAAAAAGGAACCATGTGAGATATTTTTGTGCGCGTAAGTTAAAACAATGTCTCTTACACAGCCGCTGAGTACACAGTAAGTGGTTTCCAGTAGGAGCTTGGTCATTTGTTTCTAAGCTAGGACTCAAGTGAAAACAGAAATTCCCATACCTGCACAGTAACTAAAAAGTCTTTGGTACCAAAAATTTTTAATGCCTAGATGAATAACTTTTATATAACATTTAGTTACATTAGGTTTTCACTGAAAAGTTGTTTGTGCACTATCGAGGTTCTCTCAACTGAGGTTTTTTCCCCTTTCAAGTATAATTTTATGTAGAAGCTGAGCTCAAAGAGGAAAAAAGTACCTTGTAACATAAAGGGTTAGGGCTCCAGTCACAGTGACAACCACAAGGGCATTAAACATATAGAGAATTATCTGTCCTTGGCAGAGTGACATCAAATAACTCAGATGCAGGGCCGAGAATGTTGCTCAGTGCTGGAGCCCCACATCAGCATGCACACAGCCCTGGGTTTGATTCTCTGCACCAGAAACAAAAGACAATGCCGGTGAAAGTGTTTGGCGCACAACCTAGCACACCGAAAATACTGAATAAACTAACATTTATGAATATTAGTTTATTCAATACTTTAAAACAAACAAACAAACAAAAACTGGGCGGGGGAGATGGCTCAGTAGAGTTAAGCGCTTCCCCGGCAAGCGCAAGCACCCGAGTTCAATCCCCGGTTCCACCAAAAAAACCTCAAACGAAGCAAAAGCCAACCTGAAGCAACTGAAGCAATTCTTTTTAATTAGCCAGAGGAAGGGGGGAAATATTTGTATTTACAAACATCTTTTAAAGACCTGGCACCTTGGGAGAGCTCTGTCCTTTTATGGCCACAACACCGAGGAAGGCGTGACTCCAATTCCGCACTCCGAGGGCGGAGGTTTCCTAAAAGCTGAGAGAAACGCGCTACAACTCCGGCTCTCAACTCAGGTCGGGCTCCCCGCCTTCCCACCGGCCTCCCGCCAAGGAGCTCACGCTGACCCGCAGTTAAGGAACGCACAGGAACCCACCAAGGCACACAGACCGGAGGAAAAGGCCGCGCCGCAGCCCCGGCCTCGCACACGCAGACCCCACCGTCTCCGCGCTCGCCCGGGCCTGACAGGGTCCGGTCCCCGCCCTGCAAGCGGACAAGCGACCACAGAGGATATGAGGAGCCGAGGCAGAACAGACGGCAGCTCCCGGCGGCACTGTTCCTCCGGCCAACTGCTCAACTCCTCCAGGGTACCTATGCCTTCCTCAGACATGCTATCGCCAGAGAAGCCAACTTCAAACTAGTGCCGCCACAGCCCAGCCGGAAGCCCGACCGTCCCGGCAAGCCTCGCGAGCCCTCCGTCAGGACGGAACCATAGAGAGGGAGCCGACTGGCTTCCGCTGCCTCGGAGAGGCGAAGCCCGGCCTCTCTGGCTGCCTGGAGGACTCGACTCGCTGTTTCGCGCTCTCCAGGGGACTTCTCCAGGGCTCACCCAGCAGCGTGAGTTCCAGTTCTAGGGCGCTGCAGCCTGGCCAGTGAGATCTGGCGCTTCTGGGAGGTGAGAGCTAAAAGTGCCTGGGTTTACAAGCTTGGGCTCCTTAGCGCTTTGAGGTTGCTCTTCTAGGGTACAGTTTGATCGGGCCCCAGCCTACTTAGAGAGATGGAAACTGGAGTGTGCACCCCTTCTGCATCCCGGGGGACAGCGGGGAAGGGAGGCGGCGGATGGGAGGGAGGGGCGGTGGGGTCGGAGGGGCGGGAAATGAACCGCGCTGCTGTGCAGATCCAACAGGTGGTACGGAGCTCTGGCATTATGGGAGGCAGAGGCACAAGGGTCGCAGGTTCGAGCTCAGCCTAGGCAATTTAGCGACTTAGTGAAACCCTATCTCAAAATTTAAAAAGATAATAATAAAAGGTTGCAGGGGAGACCCAGTCCTAGCCCAGGTCCGGTGAGTGTGTGGAGAGCTTCCTGCTACCCTGCGCAGGCGGGACCAGTCCCAGCCCAGGCACAGGGTGGGCCGGACCCTCTCCCACCCCCTCGGGCC
>NW_004524642.1:13302634-13303616 GCF_000260255.1 Octodon degus
TAATTTTTCACAATTAAGGCACAAAGCTCTATTAACCCTTTACATTCCCCACTGGTTTTTATCTGGGAATCAAATCTTTGATTCATCTAAAACTCATAACTTGAGTTGCCCGGGGGTGTGAGAGGCTCATTGTTAGATCTCAACACCATTAACTTAATCGTCCGGATTCTTTGTTGTATATACGTAGTCAAGCAGTTTATTATACAAGGTCTAATGAGCACGACCAGAAGAAATATGATCATGGGCCCAATCAGAGCAGTTATCAGATTATTTATCCAGGGGGATATTGAAAATAACCCCCTGTTATTACCTTGACGGATATCTTGAGCTAATTCTTTCAGTATGTTTATTTGATTTTGTATCTGATGGCTGTTATCTGATAAGTTAAAACAGCATATGTTTCTTATTTTTTTACATCCTTGATGGTGAAACAATAGTAAATAATCTATAGCAGCCCGATTATCTAATATAGCTTGTATATGTTTCTTTTGTTCTGCATTGAGTAGGGCGATGGCTATTGAAGTGGCATTAAGAGCTTTGGCCACATTACAACCTAATTGTTTTACATGTTTTTCTGCTATTTTACCCAAGTATAGGTTTTCAACAACACTGATTATCATAGCATAGGCTTTTGCATCAGACAGGAAAATGACTTTATCATTATAGTCAGGAGGGAGAGGGATGTTAGAAACTTTTCTCCTCTTGTGGGGTGATGATGTTTTTGAATGGGGTAGCATCAAATCATCTTGAGACGGAAGAATTACGGTCAGCCTGCTTAAACAACAGGAGACTCCATCCAGATAAGCTGGGATATAGTTAAAAGTATGTCCATTGTATGTGAAAAACCATCTAGTGGGTAATAAGATATTACCAGTTATATGTGGATACTTTATAAGACTAGAACAATTTAGAAACCCTGACAATTGATGACAACTTTTTTTAGTACAGTTTACAAATTGCACACAAGTTTTATTGAAAGTAA
>NW_004524642.1:13304516-13305619 GCF_000260255.1 Octodon degus
TTTTTTTTACCTGACCTGAACTCTGAGGCCTATATGCACAATGTAGCTTTCATTTTAATTTTAGGGCCTGAGACAGACTTTTAGTAACTTGGGCTATAAAAGCCAGACCATTGTCGGACCCCATAGTAATGGGCAGACCAAATCTGGGAATAATCTCTGTCAATAACTTCTTTGTCACTATCAAAGCTGACTCTGATCGGGTGGCATAGGCCTCTGTCCATCCAGTAAAGGTATCCACTAAAATAAGGAGGTAGTGATATCCTCCTTTTCCTGGTCCCATTTCAGTGAAATCAATTTCCCAGTGTTTCCCAGAAGACATACCTCGAGCGCGCTGTCCAGGTTTAGAAGTAATCTTGCTGGGGTTTACCTGGGCACAGCAGAGACACCTTTGGCTGGTTTCCTTAGTCATGTGATTCAGTTTGGGTATGAAATAGGATTTCCACAACAATTTAGCCAATTTATTTCTTCCCGAGTGAGTTCCTTGGTGTATCTGCTGAATAAGCTCCCAGCCTAGTGCCTCAGGAAGGAGAATCCTGCTGTCTGGCAGCATTTGCCAGCCATCCTGTATTGGCATGGTTTTTAAGCTTTTAGCCAACAAAAGATCTGTATCAGAGTAAGTGGGCTGATCCAGCACTCTGGGTGGCAGGACAGGCAAGAGTGCCTTGAGTGGCCCCACTGGTTTTTGTGCCACTTTCTTGGCTGTGGCATCTGCCAAAGCATTTCCTCAGGCCACTGGAGAGTTTACCTTCTGGTGTCCCTGGCAATGGATAACTGCCACCTTTTTGGGGAGCCACACAGCTGCAAACAAGTCTAGGATCTCTTGGACATTTTTGATCTTATGTCCACCTGTGGTTATAGACCTTGTTCTTGATAGCTCCATGTACATGAAGGGTAGCAAAAACATACCTGCTGTCATTGTAGATGTTCACCTGCTTATTTTGTCCCCAGCAGAGGGCCTGGGTTAAGGCAATGAGCTCTGCCTGTTGGGCAGATGTCCCATGTCCCAAGGCTTGGGCCCAAATCACTTGGTCTTCTGTGACCACTGCTGCCCCAGCATAACGTACCCCATTTAGGACAAAACTGCTTCCATCGGTGTACAAGGT
>NW_004524642.1:13306266-13328275 GCF_000260255.1 Octodon degus
AATTTCAGCAAATCCTATGATCCAAAGCCTGCAATATCCAAGGAGCCCCAGAAATTTTCTTACCTGTCATTTGGTGGTAGGGACAGGGATTTTTAATATAGCTTTAATCCATTTATTAGACAGAGTTCGTTGTCCTTCCTGCAGTCTATAGCCCAAATATGTTACTTGAGATAAACAAAGCTGAGCCTTTTTGGCAGAGACTCTGTAGCCCATTTTATCCAATTCTTCTCGCAGCAGGTCCTCAGTTGCCTCTCTACACAAGTCATAGGTGTTAGAGGCCAACAATATGTCATCAACGTATTGGAACACAGTTACTCGGGGATGTTCTCCCCCAAAATTTAGCAAGTCTCTGCTCAGTGCCTCATCAAACAGGGTTGATGAGTTTTTATAGCCCTGAGGTAATCTGGTCCAGGTTAATTGGCCATTTTTTCCTGTCTGGGGGTCCACCCATTTAAAAGCAAAAATGGATTGACTTACCAGGGCCAATGGGATTGTGAAGAAGGCATCCTTTAAGTCCAGGACTGTGTAGAAGACTCGGTCCAGGGGCAGCAGACTCAGAAGTGTATACAGGTTGGGCACCGTGGAGTGGATAGTTTCCACTCTATGGTTTACTTCCCGTAAATCCTGGACTGGTCTGTAGTCTGTGGTTTCAGGCTTCTGGACTGGCAACAGGGGTGTGTTCCAAGCAGATTTACAGGGAACCAGAATGCCCTCCTTTTTGAGTCTCTGTATATGGACACTTATCCCTAACCTGGCCTGTAGGTTCAAGGGGTATTGGCAGACACAAACAGGAGATGCCCCAGGTAAAAGAGAGATCACTACTGGTGGCTGATGGGCAGCCAGACCAGGGAGGTTATTTTCAGCCTATACCCCAGGTATTTCAGATGTCCATTTTACAAGCAAGTCAGAGGAGATCTCTTCGGGTTCCTCACCTGCCAGCAACAAATGTTCTTCAGTCAAAGGGCAGGTGTATAGAACGGCAGAAGGTAAGGGATTTTCTTCCCCAAGTGAAATCTCTATAGAGTTTTCTTGGAAGGAGATTTGCGCTTGTAATTTATGGAGTAAGTCACGACCAATCAAGGGATACGGGCATTCTGGCATAACTAGGAAAGAGTGAGTCATCTGTTTTGTTCCCAGGTTTCCTATAGGGGCCTGAGTCCGAGGGTATGACTTAATCCTTTCAGTGGCTCCTTGTATACGTGTCCTTTTTTCTGATAGGGGCCCCGCAGGTTGTTGCAGGACAGAGTAAGTAGCTCCAGTGTCTACCAGAAAGTCAATAGATTGGCCCTCTACCTCTAAGGTGACCATGGGCTCCTGGGGGCCAGATTTAGAGCCCCGGCCTCTTTAGACTTCCTTTTCCTGCATCAAGACCTGAGCAGGCTTTTCTTTCTTTTTTCTTTTTGGACATTTATGTTTTCAATGTCTTTCCTCCTTGCAATAGGCACACTGGTTCTCTTTAAGAGGCATCTTTTTTTTTAAATCTTTTTTCTTTGGATCCTTTTCCTTAACTTTTGAGTCCCTTTTTCCCATGGCAATCAGAACCTTTGCCATCCTCTTATTTAGCTCCCTAGGGTCTTCCCTGTTATTAAAAACTCACTGAGCTATCTCCACCAGCTCTGTAAGTGCTTTTCCTTTAAATCCTTTAATCTTCTGCAATTTCTTTCTAATGTCTGGGGCCGACTGAGATATAAAGGCAATATTCATAGCACAGCGATTCTCAGGGGCTTCTGGATCTATAGGTGTATATATCTGATAGGCCTCTTGGAGGCTCTCTAAGAATGCCACCGGAGACTCATCAGGTCCCTGACTGACCTCTAACTTTAGACAAATTAGTAGGCTTTCTAGCCACCACCCTGATTGCCCCTAAAAGAAGCTGGCGATACTGATTGAGAGCCTCCTTGTCTCTATGGGAATTAGAATCCCAGTTAGGATGAGTCAAAGGGAAGGACTCCTCCAGTCATACAGGATCTGAAGCTGGTTGGCCATCTGGGCCCAAAATTAATTTTCGTCCACACCCCCGGATTCGCTCCCCCTCTTCAGATGTAAAAAGGGTCTATAAAAGCTGTTGGCAATCATCCCAAGTGGGCTTATGGGTGAAGAAAACAGATTCCAGAAGAGATATAAGCCCTTGAGGATTCTGAGAGAAAGAGGGGTTCTGGTTTTTCCAGTTATATAAATCACTAGTCGAGAAGGGGACATAAACCATGAAAGGGCGGTCATCTCCACCCAATTGTTCACGGAGAGGAAGTACTGAGGCTGGTGCTGAGGTGGGAAAAGGATCAGGGTCAGATGGCGGGGGCTGAGAAAAGGGCAGTCCGCTACGGGTATGCGGCGGACTCAGCAGAGTGGAGGAGTCGGGGCTAGCTGAAAGGTTAAGGGAGGGACGGGACAGCTTAGGGTAAGGAGGGGGTGTCAGGGATTCAGATGTCGGGAGCAGCACAGGTGGCCTTTTAGGACTCTGAGGATCCTTTTCTGGAGCGGTGGCCAGCGCCACCATACCAGAGGCTCATTGGCGTGATGCCCAGGCATGGTGACAGGTTTTCATCCACTTTGGAGCGTTGTGTAATAAATCTATCCATGCTTGAATATATGGGACTTGATCAGTATGTCCCGGCTTTTCATATATGACCCTATGGACCTGATAAGCAAGAAAGATATTAAAAGAGCCCTCCGGAGGCCATATGGACTTCGATAGGTGGGGCCACTCCAGTTCGCACAAAGTGTGGAGAGTCCCGGGGGAGACAAAGTCTCCGTAGTCAGCAGCTCGCCGTGGGAATTCCTGGAAATGATCAAGAATACATTGCAAAGGCGACACAGAAGCAGAAGCAGACTGACCCATGGTTATCAGACAGACAAACGACAATCGGCCGAAACACACAAAAACAAAACAGAAACAGACCTGAGACTCCGATCTGTCATCACAGAAAGGAGTCAAGTCCGGAGGCTATCGCTGCATCCAGCACCTCTTAGGACTCTCAGAGGGGGCGCCCCGACAAAACAGACACAGATGTCTTACCGGCAAGATCTTTCAGATGACTCAGTCTAGTCAGTCCAAATGATAGGATTTATGAGTTTTTGGACACTGTCCCAGGGTCAGAAATTTCCCCTGGGGAAATGGTTTCCAAAGACTCTGGTTCCTATGATTGATCCCCAATGAAGGGAATCCCGGACAAGCCCCCAAATGTTATGGGTCAACTCTGCATAGGAACCAGATCAGCCAGATAGAGATTTGAATAGAGTCTTTTATTTACTGAGCTCAGGTCCGTCAGCCACTTCTCTCGCAGGAGAAGGCTGATCGGCCCCAAACATAGGTAGCAAGGGGATATTTATAACAGAAATCACATCCAGTTTGGTAAGAAAGCTTGTTATCTAGTACAGAACAACAGAAATCGCATTTATTGACACAGCTGCAAACTATAACTAAAAGGTCTTTTACAGCTTAGTGATAAGTGTATATTTTTTATAAGGTACATCTTAAGCTGACTATGTTGTAGAAGATGGTTGGGGAGGGAGTTTGTGTTAACTTGCTGCCTTGACAAGAAACAGCTATTTATTGTTGAACAGCCTTGAGCCGAAAGGGAGAACACATTTTTTAGAGCAGATAACAGGAAGCACAAGGGGTTTTTATAATTTTTCACAATTAAGGCACAAAACTCTATTAACCCTTTACAGTAACAGGCATTTCAAACACAACTTTAATATCACACACTTCTATCCCCATTTCAGTCTCTCAGTTCACAGACATCAGCATATATAGTCAGTCAGGTTGAGAACCCTGACTCATCAACTACTATCTTCAAAATCCTGATGGAGAGTCTTAGGATCATTGCCTTAACCATCTTTTTTATGTAAATGTATGGTTTTGCCCCTGCTATATTTCCTTGTTTGTTGTTTAATCCTTAAGTTCTCACTTTCCATTTAACTGTGTTATACCTCTCAATTTTTATTTCTTCTTTTGAGTTCCTACACTAGGGAGACAACAAGGTATTTAAAGCTTTGAGTTTATTTTTCTTTATAGCTCAGTAATATCTATTGTATAAAAATACTAGGCCTTTTTCATCCATTCTTCAGGTAATGGGCATTTTGGTTGCTTCCAAGATTTGGCTATCACAAATTGTGCTGCTATGCACACAGTTGCACATATATCACTATGATATGATATTTTTGATTTTTGGGGAAGATTCCCAGTAGGAGGATAGAGGGATTGAATAGGATTTCCAGCCTTAGTTTTTTGAGGAGTGTCCACACTGATTTCCATAATGGTTGTACCAGCTTACATTCCCACTAGCAGTGGAGAAGGGTTCCTTTTTCCCTGTAGCCTCTCCAGCATTTGTTGTTGGTTGATTTCTTTATGATAGCCATTCTTTCTGGGGTAAGATGGTATCTCAGTGTTGTTTTACTTTGCATTTCACCAATGGCTAGAGATGTGGAGCATTTTTTCATTTATTTATTAGCTTCTTGTATTTCTTCCTCTGAGAAGTGTGTGTTCATCTCAGATGCCCATTTTTGTATTGGGTATTTAAATTTTGCAGTCCTAATGTTTTTTAGTTCTTCATAAATTCTAGAGAGAAGACCTTTGTCTCAGTGCTTATTACTTAAGATATTTTCCAAATTTGTGGATTGCCTTTTCACTCTGTTGGTAATTTCTTTTGCCATGCAAAAACTTCTCAATAAGAGGAGGTCCCAGTTATTGATTTGTTCAAGTATTTCCCATGCAATTTGATTTTTTTTTCATGAACTCTTTGCCCACCCCTGTGTCTTCAAGAGTTCCTCCTAATTTCTCTTCCAGGAGATTTAGTGTTTCTGTTTTAATGTTTAGATCTTTAATCCATTTTCACTTTAGTTTAGTGCAAGGTTATAGACCTGGGTCAAGTTTTAGTTTTTGGCATGTAGAAAGCCAGTTTTTCCAGCACCATTTGTTAAAGATGATATAGTTGTTCCAGTAAGCATGTGTGGAACCTTTGTTGAAGATAAGATGGCTGAGTTTGTTTGAAGTTCTATCTTCATCTTGTAATTATTGCATTGATCTTCAGGCCTATTTTGTTGCTAATATCATGCTGATTTTATCACTGTGCATTTGTAGTATAATTTCAAGTCAGAGATTGTGATGTCTCCTGCCTTGTCTTTGTTTCTCAGGATTGCCTTTGCTATTCTAGGTCTTTTCTGGTTCCAAATAAACTTTAGGAATGATTTCTCTAGGTCTGTGAGGTATGTTGGTGGTATTTTGATAGAGATTGCATTAAATCTGTGTAGCAGTTTTGGGAGTACGGTCATCTTCACCACTGTTGGTTCTTCCTATCCAGAAGCATGGAGCATTTTTCCATTTTTTAAAATCTTCTAAGATCACTTTTTTCAGAGAATTGTAATTTTCATTGAATAGATCTTTTATTTCATTAGTTAGGTTAATTCCTAAGTATTGCATTTTCCATGGTGCTATTGTAAAAGGTATTGTTACTCTAATTTCCTCTCAGTGTGTTTGTTATCTGCATAGAGGAATGCTATTAAATTTTGGTTATTGATTTTGTATCGTGCTGTGCTACTGAATTTGTGTATTATTTCTAGTAGCTTCTTGGTGGAGTGTTTTGGGTCTTTCAAGTAAAGTATCATGTCATCTGCAAATAATGATACTTTAACTTCTTCTTTACCTATTCTTATTCCTTTTATTTCTTTCTCTTGTCTAATGGCTCTAGCTAATGATTCCAGAACTATACTGAATAGGAGGGGAGATAGAGGATATCCCTTTCTTGTACCACATCTGAGAGTAAAAGATTTCAGTTTTTCCCCATTTTGAATTATGTTAGCTGTTGAGTTGTCATAGATGGCTTTTATCAGATTGAAGTAGAGGCCATCTATTCTAATTTTCTATAGGACTTTGAACATGAATGAGTGTTGGACTTTGTCAGAAGTCTTTTCTGCATCAATTGAGATGATCTTGTGGTTTTTTGATTTGCCTCTATTGATATACCGTATTACATTTATAGATTTGCATACACTGAACCATCCTTGCATCCCTGGGATGAATCCTACCTGGTCATTGTGTATAATTTTCTTGATGATTTGCTGTATTCTATTTGCTAGGATTTTATGGAGGATATTTGCATGTATGTTCATAAGGGAGATTGACCTGTAGGTCTCTTTTTTGTTGTCTTTCCCTGGTTTTCATATCAGTATAATACTTGCCTCCAGGGGCTGGGCAGATGGCTCAATAGAATAAGCACTTCCTAGGCAAGCACAAGGGCTTGAGCTCAATCCCCAAGTTATAAAAACAAAAAACAAAAAACCCTTGCCTCCAGGAATCAGTTTGGGAGGATTGTTTCCTTTTCAGTTTCATTGAAGAGTTTGTGGAGTATTGGGATAATAGCTTCTGTAAATTTCTTGTAGAATTCAGACGTGAATCCATCAGGACCTGAACTTTTCTTTGTCAGTAAGCTTTTTACTACATTTTGTATTACATTGGGTGTCATTGGATTATTGAGAGTTCTTATATCATCTTGATTCAGTTTTGGTAATTTGTACCTTTCTAGGAATCTGTTCATTTCTTCTGTGTCTTCTATTCTGTGACAGTAAAGATTCTCAAAGTAACTATTGATGATTGTCTTAGTTACTTTTTACTTGTTGCTGGGACAAATACCGGACACTCAAAATGAAGGAAGCAAAGGTTTATTTAGCTCACAGTTACTGGAGGGTTCAGTCCATATTCCGCTGGCTCCAAGGAAAACAGCAGTTCACGCAGCAGAAAACAATGAAGAGCAGAGGAGGAGCAGCAGCTGCAGCAGTGTCCATCAAACCTCTCTCTTCCTTCTGCGCTGACTGCAAAGACCAGCCGATGCTCCACAGTGAAGATTGGAGCTCCTCCAAAGTGGCACGGCGGCCGCAAAGATCAAGCTCCTCAGAAGACTGGGACTTCACGAATGGCTAGCGATGTGGAGCATTTTTTCATGTATTTATTCGCTTGTTTAATTTCTTCCTCTGAGAAGCGTGTGTTCATCTCGGATGCCCATTTCTGGATTGGGTCTTTAAATTTTGGGGACCTGGTGTTTTTTAGTTCTTTATAGATTCTAGAGAGCAGACCCTTGTCTGAGTACTTATTTGTCATGATTACTTCCAAATTTGTAGGTTGCCTTTTCACTTTATTGGTAATTTCTTTTGACGTGAAAAAACTTCTCAGTAAGAGCAGATCCCAGTTGTTAAGTCTTTCAACTGTGACCCATGCGATTTGATTTCTGTCCATGAACTCTTTGCCTACCCCTATGTCCTCAAGAGTTCCATGACTCATCCACATGGCTGCACTGACAAAGGTTCTACAATCTGAGGTACAGGATCTCAGGATAAATCCTGAGGGCATTTCACTGACCTTCTCAAACCAAAAAGCTACAACTCTTGTTGCATAGGTTCTGCTTTACCTTGGTCTTAACCATCCAGTAGAAAAGTATGAAGATGAAATATAGGAAGTAAAGCCATGTTGTTATGTTGAGCTGTGGGGGACTCACGTCAATGATTTCTGACATTGCCAATTAAACAGAAGACCCAATGCTATTATGGGCTTCTGTACTCTGTTAGAATATTTTGCTGAGTTTACACACCTATAATATTCAACAACGGAACTTAAAAAAAATTGGGGTATAACTATGAATGTCCATTTTGTATCTGTGTATTCAAAGTGGTTGGGATAGATATATAGTTGCATTCTCTTAATGAATAGAATGATTTTTTCTAATGGTGTTTGTAAGTAGGATCACAAGTCTGCATCTTGTACAATTAACCACTAAGAAGAATATATGCAGTGTATTATTTGTTGAAACTGTACTTTCGATTTGATTTGAAACTGTCTCATTGCTATATGTTTATCAATAAAACTTTGAAAAGAAAAAAAAAAAAAAGAAGAAGACTGGGACTTCTCCACGCAAGTGGAGCTGGCCAGCAGGAAACCAGGCAGGGCAGCTTCCTGCCTTTCTCAATTCCTGGGCCCTGCCCACCTGCCAGGCTCGGCCCCCATGCTGAGATCAGCGGGAGCTGATTCAGCCAAGTTAACACAATGTATCAACTAACACAATGATCTTCTGAATTTCACAGGGTCTGTGGTAATTTTACCCTTTTCATTCCTTATTGCTTGTACTTGAGTTTTCCTTTCCTCTTTTTGATGAGATTAACTAAGTGCTTATCAATTTTATTTAGTCTTTCAAGAATCAGCTTTTTGATTTATTAATTCTTTGTATTGCTTTTTTCTTCTCAAATGCATTAATTTATGCTCTAGTCTTTATAATTTCCTCCCATCTCTGGGCCTTGTGAGGGGTTTGCTATTCCTTTTCTAGGTATTTGAGGTACAACATTAGGGTATTTATTTTTTTCTCATTCTGTTTTCCTAATGTGTAGATTCACAGCTATAAATTTTCCCCTAAACTGCTTTCATTGCATCCCATAAATTCTGATAAGTTGTGCTTGAGTTTTCATTGAATTGTAGATATTGTTTAATTTCATCTGTGACCCCTTGGTTGCTGAGGAGGGTGTTGCTTAATTTTCATGTATTTATGGGGGTTTTCTGGTTTCTTTTCTCATTTATTTCCTGTTTCATTGAACTGTGATCAAACAATATGCATGGGATAATTTCTGGGTTTTTGCATATGCTTAAGCATGATCTGTAAATTGTGTATTCAGCAGTGGTTGGGTGAAACACTCTGTATATGTCCACTAAGTCTATTTCCTCCAAGTTGTGGTTCAGTTCTGCTAATTCTTTGCTTATTTTTTGTCTGCTTGACCTATCTCTTTGGGTTAAGGAGTTGTTAAGGTCTCTTGTTTAGATTGTGCTATTGGATATCAGTTTTTTCATGTCCATTGTGATTTATGTTATATAACTGGGTGCTCCCTTGTTTGGTCTGTACATATTTATGAGTGTTTCCTCTTCCTCTTGAAGTTTTCCCCTAACCAGTATGTAGTGGTTTTCTTTACTATATTTGATCATTCTTGGTTTGAAGCTCACCTTACCAGGTTTCAAAAAACAAAAACAAAAACAAAAAATAATAAAACTTGTGCCTTTGAGCCGGAGAGATGGCTCAGTGGAATAAGTGCTTCCCTGGCAAGTGCAAGGGGCTGAGTTCACTCCCTGGTTCCGCCAAAAAAAAAAAGCCCCTCAGCTTACCAGGTCTGGATCTAGCAAGTTCAACCTGGTTTAGCTGGGCCTTGCTTGGATCTGGCTATTGTGCCTGGCTTCTTCCTGTTGCTGCCTGGGGAAGTGACCCCACTATGCCCCATTGGTGAGCTATTCTCCTGAATTAGCTCACTGGATCTGGCTCATAGCCACTCTTCCAGGAGTTCCACACCAGGCCTGACCTTTGACTGGAGGCAGGAAGTAGGGTGAGAGGCCTGGCGCCTTGCTGGGGTTGGTTAGTCAGTAGGCAGGGCTCGGAAGAGTCCAGTAGGTAGGCGGGAAGAAGTTCTGGAGGGGCGTGGAGCCTGGCAGCTGGGGGGGTCGTTGTATGGTGGGCCAGTTTTTCTTATTCTAGGCTAAATAATTTCCACTAAATTTTTAAAAATGAGAGTCTGAATTTATTTCAAATACCATTAAAAAGATATTGGTAGTACAGAGCATTTTTTGAGAAGAATTTGCATAGAAACATAGATTAAAGCCTAGAAATTCAAAACACAAGCAGCTGGCTCACTGGCACACCACATTCCCATTAATGGATCCATGACAGCTTTTTTATTACTATTTTTCTTCTACCCTCTTTATGTTTTAAGACTCTTTAGGGAGAGACACATTTTTCAGTGATTTGCTTTTCTTCCCTGAGCTTTCCACAAAATGAACTCTGTTTCCTGTTTGCTTTGCTGTCTTCAGGCTTCTCCTGGATTTTTACAGTAAGAATCAAAAGATTGTCTCAACTGTGGAAATATTCAGAGAAGCATTTTCTAGGAAGTGAGGCACAAACATTTCTAACACTGCATTTCAGTTCCTTTAACGGGAAATGCATTCAAGCTTGTACTTCAGGCATTAAAATAATTACCTTATTAATTTTGTGGCTAGTTTTCATTTTCCCAAAATAGGAAAAATATCTTATTCTTTAATTGCTCCCACGTATACATGATATGATACTTTGTAAAGTTTTTCATCTTATCTATTAACAGTTCAAACTAAGGAAAAATAAGCTTAGATCCCTAGAGATTATTAAGTCTCTCATAATTTTAATTAGTCTTATATCATCTATTATTGTCAATCATATAGATATTTTACTAAATTGCTTAAAAATAAACAGTAATCTGGGTTATGTGGTGCATGCTGAACATTCAAGCATTTGGGGGGCTGGGCCAAGAGGATTACAGTTTGAGGCCACTCTGGGCTACCTAGTGAGTTTGAGGCCAACCTGAACTACATACGGAGACCCTATCTCTGAAAACCAAACAGAAACTTAGTGTAATAAAAAATAGTGAAACTACATGCCAGAATCTAAATATAAATTCTTTTTACCCATAATTGATCTAAAAAGACTTCTGTATGAAATTTTGTTTGATCCCACATCCACATGTTCACAATTTTCTCTGTTTTTCTGGAGAACTTTAGCAGTAGAAGAAGTAGCAAGTTTTCTGAGAAGCCAACTGCCAGGTACCAGTTCCTTTGTGTTTAATTTTCTCCTTATTATACACGAAGCAAAATTCCATGCTACTCTGAAGTCCAAACACATTCTCCCTCCATCAAGAATTCATCAAATATGTATTAAACAGAGAAAAAGATTTTTCATGTTCAATAAATTTAGATAAAGAAATTTATTTCTTGTAAGAAGGGTGGGTTTGTTCTTATGTTGCATGGCACCTTGACACACTTCTAGTTATACTCCACTTCTCTTGGACCACTTATAAGAGCCATGTGATTCGCAAGGGTGTCCCCAAGTACGCTTGTGTTTTCTGTGCACCTTTTACTATGACTTGAGCATTTTCTTTGTTAATCAGGGTGTTAAGTGTTTTCAGCATGGCAGAGAGACAAAAGAAGAGAAAAGACTTTATCAAGGACACAAAGAGGATCACAATATAGAGGCAAGGATTCTCTGACCTGAGATAAAGGGGAGCTGGGATTTTATGGATTTATGCCAGGAGCAGAGTTTGAGGTGGGCTCAGTGACATGTAAAGAGCTGATTGGGGCTTATCGTGGCACAGGAAAGGTAAAAGTAAGTCATATTCAGGGCTGGGGTGGGGACAAAGGAGGAAGTGGTCATTGGGGAGATGTTTGTGGGCTTCAGCCATGTTAAATGATCACCATAATAATTCAGCAATTTATACTTGGGCCGGAACCTATCACGAGGGACTGTGTCAATTTACTTTATGAAAGTTTGGAGATTAAATAAAGGAAAACAGAACAATAGATTGCTGATAGCTTAGGATCCAAGCCTCCCAAGAAAGTGAGAACTGTATGAAAGCCAAAGACCAAGCCAAATAAATGGGACTGAAGAGAAAGGAAAAAGACATAGGATGATAGAGAAGCAAACAAAGGATTATATTAATTAAAATTTAGAATATCAGGAAGTTCTAGAGAAGGTAAAATGGTAGAATCCAATGGAAAAAAAACTAAGCAATCAGACAGCCAAGAGATTGTCTGGTATCATGCAATAATTGAACTTTGTCATTTGTTTAAACAAATGATGGAACAGGTAAGATTGCTTGGGACTCATGCCAGAGAAGGCCATCAAAAGAAAAGGGAGGCAAGAGCCTAATGAGAAGCACTTAGTGACAATCCCAGTGACCTTGCTACGCCCCTTGCCTGTAATCCCATTTGGAGTTTTAGATGGTGGAACAACACTGCTAAACATTATATTTAGAACAACCTACCATCTATCTGCCTGAGACCCTTTCAGCCATGCATCCTGCCCCAGCATCCTGTGTGGCTTAACATCCTGCTGCTCTAAAAAGTGAATGTCCAAGTCCAATGTGGTGGCACGCACCTTTAATCCCAGCACTGGTAAGGCTGAAACAGGAGGATCACTATGAGTTTGAGCTGCATAGTGAGACCCTGCACAAAATTTTTAAAAAAGTGAATGTTCTAGCACTCAGTAGATACTGATTATAAAACTAGAAAGAAATCCTAAAATTTATATGTGTGCATAAGAGATACAGAATAGCCAAAAGAATTCTGAGTAACAATAGCAAAATAAGAAGCACCATGATCTTAAATTTCAAGTTATATTAAAAACCCATAATGATTTTTTTTTAAAAATTATATCGGCACAAAACACAGACATATGGATCAAGGGAACAGAAGAGAGGATGAAAAAACAATCCTAAGTACATTCAGCTGTCTGACCTTTGACAAAGGAGCCAAAAACATGCTGGAGAAAAGACAGCCTCTTTAACAAATGGTGCTGGGGAAACCTGTTTATCCACATGAAGAAGATTGAGTCTAGCCCCATTATATTACATCTTATACTAAAATCAACACAGACCAAAGAACCTAGTATAAAAATAGAAATGCTGAATCTACTAGAAGTTAAATAGATAGAACTCTTAAAGTCATGGGCATAAGCTAGAACTTTCTGAGCAGAACATCAATTACACACACAAAAAAAAAAAAACACTAAGAATTAACAAATGAAATTATATTGAATTGAAAGCATCTGTATAGCAAAAAAAAAAAAAAAAAACAGCCAACAGAATGAAAGAACAACCAACAAAATGGAAAAGAATTACCAATTTCAGACGGAGGAATAATACCTATAATATATGAAGAACTAAACAAATTAGACCTCCAAAAAGTGAAAGAACCAATCAAACAAAATAAACAATTAAAATGAACAAACACTTCTCAAAAGAAGAAATGAAAATGGCCAATAGATATATGAAAAACTATTTAGCATTTTGACCATTAGAGAATGCAAATTTTAAAAAAGCCATGGAGATTCTATCTCATTCCAGAAAAACAGGTAGAAATTTAAAAAAAATGTTCTTAGGTGGAGGGGAAAAGGATCTTGTCTATGTTGTTGATGAGAATGTAAGCTGGTACAACCACTATGAAAATCAGTACAGAGATTTCTCAAAAAACTAAAACTAGAGGTTCTATTTGACCCAGGTATTCTACTTTTAGATGTCTTCCTGAATGAGTTAAAGTCATCATATTACAGTGATATATGTATACCCATGTTTGTAGCACCACAATTCATATTAGCAAAAGCTTAGAAGCAATCTATATGCCTACCAACAGATGAATGGATAATGAAAATTTGGTGTATATATACAGACTGGGATATTATTCAGCCATAAAGAAGGATAAATTTGAGTCATTTATAGGACAGTGGATGTACCTTGAGATCATAATGTTAAGTGACATAAATGAGACATACAAGCTTAACTGTTGCAAGATGTCTCTTATATGAGAAACACAAGTATAAATATTCAAAGAACAAAATAAAAGATACATAATAGAAAACAAGGACATAGATTTTGTGTAACGGAAGATCTGGGGATAGGAGGAGATAGGACAGAAAGGAAAGATGAAATTAAAATTATCAGATGGCAATTCCCCATCATGAATGCATTTATTATGTATTGTAAACATAAAACTAATTTAGAAAGGAAAAAATTCTGATCATGGTAAGCTTGTTCTTACCAATCCCAAAACACTATCCCTGGCTTTATAATGTTGTGGGGTGGGTCCTAATTAAACAATCATCACTAAATAAATAAATGTCTAATTCCAACCATGTGTCAGGCACTGAACTTGAAACTGGACTACAAAGATAATATGATACTTTTTTTGTTTTGTTTTGAGAGGAGCTTCAGGGCAGGTGTAAGTGTGACAGAGCTAGTGGACATGTTGTGGGAGTGTTGGGTACTCTGTGCACGTTCCTGACAGGGCCCTCTACATGCACTAGGAAGTAAGACTATGTCCCTGTAGTAGCATGTGAGAAAGAGGAGGGGTGGCCATTTCCCAGCTGTACTCATTGGTGACAATAGGATAGCATTTCAGACACTTGATCCCAGAGCTAGGAAATCTTGCCGCTTTTCTTTTGCCAAAGGGTTTCAAGAATGAAGGCAGTTTCTGCTAGTGAAGAGACACATGGTCTGTGCCAGGTATAGGCATGATATTGGGAAACAGGCTGAATCTCCTCAGGGGAAAATTGAATGAAATGAACCTCCCTCCCTCTTCCCCACTTAGGGCCTCCCACCACCACCAACTCCAAAGAGAAAGGGTTTTATTTTATTAGAGGAAATGACTAACTTCCTCATACACATCTCAGTGTAAGCAACCAACTGGCCTGAAAGAGGAGAATAACAAATAGAAAGAGTCAATGTTGGGATATCAGTAAGGTAGGAAAGAAATGCCTTTGAGATAGACAGGGCAGACTTCTCCAAAGACATAACAATTCACCTCAGACTCAAATGTTAGTGGATTTCCTCAGACTGACGGGGAAGAGGGTTGGTAGCTGAGTGCTTGAACAGATAAAAGAACTCACCTGTGAAAAAGTACTGAGCTCTAAAATCATACCTGTTTACTAACTCATTGAATATGGAGCACCTAATAACTGCCTAACACACTTCTAGGTGCTGGGGTGTAGAGAGATATCCAGTATCCTTGACTGGCTCCCAGGTGATGTAACACTGCAGGGATGTAGACAGCACCCTAATAACATAACCCCTAATCATCAAGCCATATGATCTCAGTTGGATGCCAAGCTGGCCTGGTGACTGATAAACCTTCTCAATTAATCATTTGTCATAGTAAAAGTTTCCATCAGTTAAATAGCTTCAGTATTTCATTGTGGCTGTCTAAATTACATATTCTATGGGAATTTAAAAAATTGGTATTCTTTTAAAATAGTCTAACCCAGTTTAGTAGTTAAGTTTTAAGCTTTATTGAGAAAAAAATGTTTTAAAGAGTAAGTTAGATCTTTTTAGGGACCTGTGTACACCCTAGGTTCAAGGAAAATGCTACACTTCTTATCTGTTAAGCAGATGATAAATCTATGAGCAGAACACTAATCAGTCAATGAGGTGTTTTTCTTTCCCAAAAAGAAGTGCTGACAGTGTTATGTTTGAGGTAGAATTCAAGCTCAAGCTGCATTCTTATTTAATTGTATTTTTATTAGTATATGCTTACAATACACAATGAACTCATCCATCATGAGGAGTTTGTGCATGTTAACATCACATCTTAATCCTTTTTACTTCTCCTGCCCTCCTACTTTCCCTTCATCTCTAGATCCCTTTTATGGATGTGAAAAGTCTACCTTCCTGTTTTCTATTATCTCTCTTTTATTTTGCTCTTAGAATTATTTACACTTTGTGTTTCTAAGAGAAACCATGTGATATTTAAATATCTCTGTCTGATTTATTTAGCAGCATTATATTTTAAGGTGCATCTATTTTCCTACAAATGACTAACATTTATTCTTCTATATGGGTAATACTCCATTCTGTAGATATACCATAATCTTTAGCCTTAGTAGATTGAGAAGCTGGTACAAACATAGTAGCCCCACATATCTCTTGTAGGCATTTTTACTTTAGAGTGCTGGAACTTCCTGTTTCTTAATCACTAAACACACCTCAGTACCTGAAGCACAGAGCAAATATGTCTGTTCAAACAAGGATCGGGTAGTATGGTATAATGAAAGGGACTCAGGAATAGAAGCCAAACATACCTCTCTCTATGTGTGTGTCTCTCTGTCTCTGACTCTGTCTCTGTCTCTCTCTTTCCTCATCTTCTGTTTAACTCACTGAGTTTCAAATGTAACATTATACTGTTGTAATCTAATGGTTATTTTTACTTAAAGCCTCCATTCTTAATTTTTGTATTAATTTTGTTTCCATGTTTGAAATTGGATTTTATTTTATTTTTCTGGTACCAGGAATTGAACTCACAAACTCACACTTCCCAGGTATATTTCAATGTTTGAGTATATTTTCTAATGTGTACCACTGCCACTATGTAGCTAATTCCTTCCTTGTCTATCTGACTCTATTCAAGGATCTTCCCCAATTTACCCTGCCTAAAGCTCCTCCATGCAATGTATACTACCTACCAGATAATAGTTTTAACAGCACCAATTTTATCCCATTTGTTTCCTGGTTTTAAATCTTTTACAACATTCTGTTTTGAAAGCTATATTCTCCAAAGGGAGTATACAAGATGTCTCACTATAATGCAGGAAAAGCATACTAAATCATACATTTGTGTTCATTTTTAAAGGTAAAACATAAGAAGTTACTTCTTTATTTATTACTCAAGGCATAAGGTATATTGCAAGTTTAGTACAATTTCTTTGTACCCCATCAACATAATTATCTTTGCCTTTATCTATGTTGTCCCAAGATCCTACTGATCATGTCTATAGAGAAGAGGGAGCTTCATATCTTCAGAAATAAGATGTAAGATGGGATCATTGTGGGAGACTCCTCAGGAGAAGTTTTGAGACAGACTGTCCAGGGCAGTCCATGACCTACAGATGACTGGAGAAAGTCCGCAGCACTGAGAGAAAGGTGAGTGTTTTCATACATTCCTTCTTTACTCCTAAATTTTCTTTTCTTTTTAAAATGACGCTTGTTTCTTTTTCTTTTCTTTTTTTTTTTTATGGAACTGGGGATTGAACTCAGGCAAGTGCTTATTTACTGACCCATCTCCCCAGCCCCTACTCCTAAATTCTCAATGTCTCTTTATTATATCAATGATAAAGTTCCAATCCTTTAGTTTTCCCTTAAAACTCTCTTTAAAAATGGGAATGTATTAATCACTTTCTCACTGTGAGGATATCTGGATGCAAAACAATACATTCTGCCCTGGTTGCCCCAAGGACTCTTTAAGCATTTCTGTCTGTAAAATGAGTTTAGTTCCTATCTAAGAGTTGCCAAAGAGCAAGCAGTTTTAGATTGCTGAAAAGTCACAGCCAAAGGATCTTTTGAGGTTTAAAGCAACTTTTTAGCTGTGGCTCTTGTAAAAATCAGAAACTTATTCACTGGTAATGGACAATGTAGGCACATGGTAAAAAAAAAATATTCCAAAAGGGACAAACAAGAGGCAAAAAGAAATTAACAAAAGCCTAGCAGGCAAACATTGAATGCCATAGCTTTGTTTCAGCACTCAGGGCAAAGATTTGAGCTCTAAATGGCTGGGGCAGCCCTGACACTATGGTATTGCCAGTTATAACCCTCATGGGCTGGATTTGCTCACTCCTTGTGGTTTTCTTTAGATCTTCCATGTTCTGGGCTTCCCTGACCTCCTGGGTTCTCCACAGCACTATTGGCTTCATTCTCACAGCTTCACACATTCCCCTTTCTGGAGAACATTGCCTGATCTCCCAGGCCTTGTCTGAAATTTGGGTATATGCCTCTCTGAGAGCACAATGCTTGCATTCTGCATTATTTTGCAACCAACACTACATTGATGATGCCACGGTCTGCCTCAGACTCCAGAAGTAACTCGGCCCTTTTGTATCATAGTTTGATCTGAATACCTGAGAACCTGTGAGATGAATAGGAGAAAACTGATTTCCTGGGAGGCCTTTCTTGAGCATACTGTCTTGGGGCTCTCTTCTCAAAGCAGTCTTTCACTTCTGTACCCTTGAGTTTTTAATGGTCAGTGTCTTGCTGACTCTTTCATGCCCTCAGGGTATCCTTATTGACCTAATGTAAAATATTTGGCTTCTTTTTAATGTTAACCCTTTCAGCAACCAAACTTTCCCTGCTCCAGCTTTTAGGCTCTTTCCTTCTGGAAAACTGGAAAGAATACTGTTCAATAGTTGTTGCTCTTTTTTTTTTTTTTCACATAAGATCCACTAAAACCTGCAAGCAGTAACAATGCCCCAGTGTTAACACTGGGCTACCTTAAAATTTCCTCTGCCAGGTTTTTGAAACTAGCAGTTAATTGGTAGGATTCTCACCCTGACTGATACATATGCTGATATATGCTGATACCTGTGAACTAAACAACTGCAGTGAAGATAGCAATGTATAATACTAGGGCTGTGCTTGGAATGCATGTCTTTCTGGACTTCTTAATACACACTGCTTCTCATATCATATCAATTACTGCTATACTGTCTCTCAAGTAAATGTTTGTTTTTAAAGAAGGGTAATAAATGAAAATTAAAGACAAGAAAAAAATGTCATAGGGAGGCCTGCCCATTAGCGCAGTTGTTTGAACTGTTGTTTTAACAAAGCAGTCAGGCTCAAGATGCTCTTGCTGCAATGCTGTATATGGTTAGATTTCTAAATTTCTGTACAAATATATGTAATTGTTTATTCCTTTTTTAATTTTTAATTTTATCTTCACATTCTGTAGGGATTTAAAGTTTAATATAACAGTATTTGATGGAAAATACCTGCTCCATGTAATGTCTAAGATATTTGCTATTCAGACAGATAGGGAGGTTAAGCTCAACTGCCTATGTTATAGGTTAATATATCATTAAGCTTCTCTTCTGGAGGGTTAACAACTTAAGTTTGCAGACCAAAAATGAGAGAAAAAGAAGAGCTGAAAGGACAGCCAACATTTTGGTCCTAGCCTTTCAAGGTCAGTGAGGACTCAGGACATAGGAGAACCTGTACTGTAACATCCTGTAACTCAGTTGTGTCCCAAATTTTCTGATCAAGATTATGGGGCCACAGAAGAAAGTGATCAATGATGTACAGTGTGCATAAGGAAAGTCACATGGAGAGAAAACATTCTCTCAGGTTTTCACAGAGATCAAATTGGTTAAGCAATGACCATGACTCATCCACATGGCTGACACTGACAAAGGATCTACAAAATGCAGTACAGCATTTCAGGGTAAATCATCAGGGGATTTGGCTGACACTGTCAGATAAAAAGTTACGTTTCTTGTTAGATATGTCTTGCTTTATCTTGGTCTTAACCATTCAGCAGAAAAGTATAAAAACAAGGTATAAAAAGTAAAGCCATATTAATATGTTGAGCTGTAAATGACTCAAGCCAACAACTTCTGACATTGCCAGTCCTGCGTATAACCCACTACTATTACTGGCTACTTTACTATATTGGAATATTTTGCTGAATTCACACACCTGCAATATTTAAATGGCAGTGGAGTACCCATCTCTGACAAAAATAAACAACAAAAAAAGGGATACAAATGAAAGACTATTTTGTATCTGTCCATACAAAATACTTAGGATAGATATACAGCTACTTTCTCTTAATTCAATGAGAAAAAAGATTTGTACTACTAGTATTTCAAGAGGATATCATGTCTGCATCCTGTACTATGAATAACCACTACGAAGACACAATATGCAATGTATTAATTATTGAAACTGTCCACTAATCAGTTTTAAAACTGTCTCTTTGTTATTTTTTTCTCAATAAAATTAATAATAAGACAAGAAAGAAATTTCCTCCCCTAGATGAGTCCAGTGTCCTTAATCTCAGTTTTCTGTAAAGTCTCAGGGCATGAGAAAAATGGAGACAAATGTTCTGTCAGAGCATAACCCACATGGTCTTGAGTCTGACAATGGAGTCCTTGTTCCCAAGAAGGACTTCCTAGGTCTGATCTTACCTGTCTGCCCTTCTATCAGCGTTTTAGTCTTCTGAGCTCTTACCAGAATCTCCCATCAAGGTCTTCTTACAGCATTCTAGAGGGATGATAGCCCACATCTTCCAACCTTTCCAAACTCCTCTTAAAAGTCAGATGCAAAAGCTTCTGAACCACATAGTCAGGCAATAGTCACAGCAATAAAGCAGCTCTCAGTACCAAAATCTTAGTTACTTTCTCATTGCTATGACTCAATTTCCTGAGGCCAAGAAATTAGAGAGGATCATTTTTTGTTTGCTTTTTTAGAGGTTGTAGTCCATAGTCCACTGGTTCTGGGACACAGAGGCATGATAGAATGGGCTGACACAGGAAAGCTGCAGTATTGTTTTTGTCCTCTCTCATAAAGACACTTGTAAACATTATAACTATCATCATTAATGTTTACATGTGAGAAATAAAGTTTTAAAATTACTGAAGTGTAGTCCCATAATACAAGAATGAACAAAACACTGAGTCATGGCACAGAGTGAGGTCTCAAACAGCTATCCATCTCTCCAATCTTGCCCCAAAGTTCATGAAAAGCTAAGGGAGAAGTGAGTTACTTCTAGTTTTGTGTGGACAGGGTTTTCTTGGCCTAGTCATATTTCCTGGACAGTGTTGGGCAGCCATGGTGGTCTCAGAGCACTTTCCTCTCAAGCCAACAGATACATTTAAAAAAATGTGATATAGTGGTTCAGTGTACTGTCACCTCTGGTTTTTAGAGCCTAGATAAATCCATTTTGCCTAGAATGGAAGAGACAAATATGCCTTTTACTGGTATTTCTCAGAATACATTTCCTGGGTCTCGGGAGATAGCTCAGTGGCATAAGTGCTGCCTGGCAAGTGCAAAGTCCTGAGTTCAATCCCCAGAACCCCCCCCCCAAAAAAAAAAGAAAAAGAAAAAGAAAAAACAATTTCCAGATTCTCAGAAAAGAAAGTCTGACTTTTCCTCCATGCTATTCCCAGAGTATTATCTTATGTTGAATCAAACTGCAGTTTCTGTCTGAGCATCAATGATTTCCTGAAAGCACCACAACCCTTTCTGAGTACTGATAGTGCATCATCCAGTGGGCACGGTGATTCTGGTTTCTCTTGCCATGCACCATTTCCTGCAGGGCACAGTTCCAAGATGCCTAACTAGTTTTCATGTGATGCTCAGACAGAAACTTCTGCCTCCTTTTATGGGATTGCATTCTATTCTTCCAGCATTTTAAACTTTGTTCTTTCCTCAAGAAAGGCACTCATCTTCACCTCCCCTTTCATAAGTTTACTGTTGACCAGGAAAATGCAAAGCTAAAAGAAGACAACACACTCTGATTGGAAATATACCCCCCTTTCAACCCCCAAGAATGCATTACAGACTCAATCTTTCTTAAGGGTTGATTAGATTTTCTATCAGGCAAAATTGCCAGATAAAATACAAATATTTTATCAGATATACTTATACTAAAATAAAGAATTTACCTGAATTTAACTGTATCCTTATTTATATTTATTAATTCTGATAAACTTATCCCTAGGTGGCTCCTCAGTCCCTCATAGAAATTGTCTTTTTATGGGTTCAGCTAAGATTCAACCAGGAAGCTCAACTGCACTTAGTTACAATATGGCAAATGTTTGCTCAGTTTCCTTGACAGTAGAAAAACCATAAGGAGGAAGCCAAAAAGTAAGACAATGATTTGGAACAGCCAAATTGAAAATAAAAATATGCCTCACATTGGGAAGCAAATCAACATGTCTTCATAACAAAGTGGCTATTACATCTTTATCAATCTTTTAGATAGAAGAATGTAATATACATCCAAACCTCCAAAGGAACATCCAACTGAAAACAATTTGTAAAGGAGGTGAGAAGAAAGTTAGACTAGTTTCCTGGAAATGGACGTAATGGAAAGAGGGACTGATGGTATCAAATGCTGTAGGTTGGTCAATGAAGATGAGAACCATTAGTTTTGGCAAAGGGGAGGTCAGTGATAATGTTATAAGCACTTTAGGTAGAATGGGTGGAATAAAAGTCTAAGTGGATTGTGTTAAAAAGAAGGAGACCTGCCCCTTAGCTCAGTTCTTTAAGAGCCTGCTTAAACAATCAGTCAGCTCAGGTTGCTGTGGTTGATCCCCAGACCTCAAGCCAGCCAAACTTGCCCTGAAGGCATTCTGAGCCAGCCAAAAGAAAAAAAATTTGGTAGGAGGGAAACCTGAAGGCAGAAATCATAAGTAGCTAATTTGACAAGTTTTTCTATAAAAAGGAGTAATGTGGTGACAACTAGAAAAAGAAACAGGATATGGAGAAAGATGGTGTAAGCTGGGAGCAGGAGGTCTCTGTGATGATGTTACAGAGAGGGACAACTTTTTTTCAGTTTTATTTCATTTTATTTTAATTAATTTCATTGAGAAACAAATAGCAATGAAATAGTTTCAAAACAGGTTAATAGGAAAATTTCAATAATCAGTACATTACATATTGTTGTCTGCATAGTGGTTCATAGTACAGCATGCAGATATGATAT
>NW_004524642.1:13328534-13345952 GCF_000260255.1 Octodon degus
CCGTAATAGTAGTGGGTTATCCATAGGACTGGCAATGTCAGAAGTTGTTGACTTGAGCCTTTTACAGCTCAGCATATTAATATGGCTTTACTTTTTATACTTCGTTTTTATACTTTTCTGCTGGATCAACACTGAGATACTATCTCACCCCATAGTGGGACATCTGAATAGAAGAAAAAAAGAGAGAAGGGCTGATGTAATGGCCTACAGCTGACAGACGTGGTTACATCCAACGTTTAAGTGAAAGTTTTGACTTGAACTTGATGCACAGAAAGGGGATACATTTACAGCAACAAGAGGTATTTTAAACTATTGATAGAGGTGGAAAAAGCAGAGGGAGTTGAATGGCTTGTCTTCTCAGAGAAATAGGAAACAAAGTCATTATCTAGGACTGAGGACAGGAAAGGAGATGAATGGAGTTCTAAGGACAGAAGAATGGAATGGAGCAGTCATCTAGAAGAATGGATAAATAAATAGGGATTGGGAAACGTGGTGTGACTGGCAGGAAGAAAAAAGTGACTGCTTGAAGTTAGTAATTATGAATCCATGGAGTGATCAGTAAACAAGAATTTGCAATTTTTCTCCTACTAAGATCAGCTTCAAGGGTAAAAACCCAGAGAGCTTTAAACAGGGTTGAGATTAAGCTAAGAGAGAGTAATGTTCCAAAGTTACATACCTCATTTGTAAAATACCAATGGGAAATACTTATATCTGGACCACATCTCCTCTACAGTGCTAGGAAATGATGCTGGAGCCATAAGACCTTTCTTAAAAATCTCGTTATGTGTGCTGCATAAACTAAAGAGTTCAGCTAAGAACACATGCACCTCTCTGCCAGTGCTAAAGTGGCACCTCATCAAGACAGCTTCCCACAAGAAACTCTTCAGCTCAAACTCTTACTCACTATTGCTTCATAGCCTTCTGCATTTTGCTGAGTTGCATCAAGAAAAGTAGTTTGGCTCCTGCTGGGGGGATATTTTTAACGTCACAATTCAACGTTTTTTCTTTCTGTGTATTAGAGAAAAATACAATATAGAGAAAAATACAAAATATTCAATGTTTTTTCTTTCCTGTATTAGAGAATTGCTGTTTCTTTTTAGTTTGTTTCTTGAGTTTTGGTGCTTGATGATATTATTACACGTAATACCTGTCTCAGATGGTTCTAAGTATTTTCATGCATTGATGAAGCTACTAGCCACATTTACCAAAATTATATATGTCAAGCCCTGGTATGTAGAAGAGTATAAGACATATGATTCCTTCTTTTCAGGCCTCAAGATCTTATCGGGTAGGGTATAAGTAATAGAAACCTATTTAGCTAAGGTTAAATAATCACTATGGACATTGAAAGAAAAGCTTTTCTAGAAGCTCAGAGAACAAGACACAAGCCACAATCTAGATATTTAAAACAAACTTAAACCTGTAGGTCTTATCTGGTGTGGTGCAGCATGCTTATAATCCCGGAGCTCTGAGAAATTGAGGCAGGAAGATTGTAAGTGTGAGCCCAGCCTGGGAAACATACCATGATCTTGCCTCAAAACAAAGAAAGGGCTAAAGATGGGGTTCAGTGTGAGGGTCCTGGGTGTAATCCCCAGTATGGGTGAAAAACAAAAAGTTAAGTCTTGAGGCATAGAACTTGACAAACCAGGGGAGAAAGTAGAGTGGTCCTGGGAGAGGTATCTGCATTAGGAAGATTTGAAAAGGAAAGACTGAAGTATGCAAGGCTGATGGATGACCTCAAGCTGGTTTGGAGCAGTGTTCTTGAAAATGTTAAATTGAGTGAAATGATGAGGAACTTAATTTGTAGTAGCTAAATCTTGGAAATAACCCAAATGCCCATCAACTGAGGAGTGGACAAAGAAGATGTGCTTCTCTTATATAATGGGGTACTTAGCCATAAAGAAGGATAAATGTGAGACGTTTATAGGTAAATGGAGACCATACTCATAAGTGAAATAAATCAGACTCACGTGTATAGACATCATTTTGTCTCCCTTTTTGAGAAACCAAAACAGTATAAGGTCAAAAATGTACAATATGTATTATGAAATGGGAAGAAATTGTTCAAAAACAAAGAGGAATTAGAGTGGAGGAAAGGGGAAAGGAAGGAAAGGAAAAGGGGAGAACCAAGATAGTTACTCTACTAGATTCTCTTAGTTCATTGTAAAGAAATGTTTCTGCTAATATCATTTGGAGAAATTTCTACGCCATTTCTATGTACAAAGAAATTTATCTTGTACTCTGAGTAACTCCTTGGAAGATAACAATACACAATATATATTAACTATTATTCTCCAAAGAAATAAAAGAATTAAGGAAGGACTTTTGTTCTCAAAACAATTGAAAATCATTGAAGCTTTTTAACAAAGAAGTAATAGTAAAACACTGACCATCCCTGTCTTAGTTTTCTCTTGCTGATGAGACAAAATACCCAACACCCAAAGTTAATGAGGGAAAGATGTATTTAGCTCACAGTTTTTAGGGGTTTCAGTCCATAATTAGCTGGCTTCAAGGTAGGTGGCACACAGCAGAGAGGCAATAGCTCACGGAAGAGGAGACAGAAAAATCAACAACTGAACCTTAACAGTGTCTTTCTGCCCCTTTTATATTCTATCCAGGATTCTGGGATTAGGGAGGTGCTGATTCAATCAGTGGACTGATTCAGAAATCACCCACCTCTAAACCTAGCACCCTTAACCGAACGTTGCACCACCAGTCAGTCACACTCTAGATTGAGGTGCCTCCAAAAAATGCCCATCATGAGGCTTTGGGGGTCATTTAGACCCAAACTCTAAAAATATATATATATATATATATATATATATATATATATATATATTATGCCATTATATAGCATTATATAAACATAATATATTATGTTATATATTATTGTTATATATTATATATTATATAACATAATGTATACATGCCATTTGCTTTTAACTTTCCTATGGAAATTCTTGACATAAATTCTTTTCCTTCTGTTTTGAATCTTATTTGCTTTTCTACATATGGCAGTACTAGAGATTGAATTGAAGCCTTTTGCATTGAGCTACCTCACGCTTTTTATATTGTACTTTTTTATTTTGGAGCAGGGTCTTGCTAAGTCACTAAGTTGTGTGGGCTGGACTGAAACTTGCAATCATCTTGATTAAGCCTTCCAGAGTGCTAGAATTATAGGTTCATACTAACCTATCCAGCTTTATATAAAAAATGTTTAAAATCTGAATTTTAAAATATGATAACATGAGGCTATATTTTTAAAAAAGTCCTACTGGTGTGGTAGTAAATACCTGTAATTGTTGCACTGCATGCAGGAAGCTGAGGCAAGATTGGACTTTATAGTAATGTAAGATGTGAGGAAGGAACTTACTTTAATTCTCTACCCTCTTCTTTGATGACCTGAATTTTGCAATTTTAAATCTTTATCATCATCCTTGAGTGTTGTTCTACTTTTACTATGCTGTTTCTTTGTTCTGCCATCCACTGTTGCACTTGTGTTAAATGCTTTTAATCAATACACCTTTATAATTCAATTGTGTATCTGGCAGGTAGTATTCTTCTTGATCTCTTTCCTTTTCAGACTTCTTTGGGGAAGTTCAGGGATTTGTTATTCACTATTCAAAACATATTTATTATTTCCAAGGAGACTTCGTAATAGCTCCAACAATTTGTAGCAATTCCTTTGATATTTTGCTTGACATATATGCTACATTGAATGAGAACTGGAACACTTAGAATATTCAATATTCAAATATTTACCCAAGTTTTTTCTCAAGTCCTGATTTATATTTCTCTGCTTCTTCACATGGTCTACAAATCTCTTAAATTTATTCCCATGTATCTTCTGTTATCTTTAAAGTGCTGAAATGAATAGAATTTTTACTACATTTTTATTATTTATGTATTTATTTTTGCTTTTTGAGACAGGGTCTCTATGTAATTCAAGCTGGCCTTGAACTCAATGATAGCTGAGTTCTGCCATAACTTCCCAGGTGCTGAAGTTGCAGGAGCGCACTCCTATGCCTGGTTTTCCACTACTAAAACTAGTTTTTCAAACTAGTTTCTGTAAGGGGCAAAGGTATTTAATATTTCCTTTTGTGGTAAGCTTGACATTGTCCCTTGGTTCTATGGCCCTTCTTTTTATGGACTACCTCAGACATCACCTAGACAGAAGCAGAAAATGTTTTGATTTATAGTTTTCCTACTACATGGTAAAGGACAAATTTTTATGTTGAAACCATGTTTTTGAATTTTGGTTCTGTACTATTTTTGACTATGATTTCCACAATACAGTACTTTTGGGACTTTTAAATGTAAATAAATACTCTATACTTACTAAATTTCAGAGTAACTGCACAAATTTAGCATTCTCTTGGAATGAAAAACTTGCTTGGAAGTTACTTTATCCTTTTCCTCTTTCTCAAAAGTGCATCTCATAGGGCCAGCTGTTTCTCTTGGAAGGATCACTTGGTTTTGGATTGAACATTCTGGCTATAGGGCATCATCATAAAGTTCTTCTGTTTTTTTCTTCTCTTTATTTGTAGAACTGGAAAATTGTTTCATTTTGGTTTTATTCCTCCCAGGTTCTTTTCAGTCTATCTTTCCTGCCATTGCAGAGGCCAGTAGGGTCTCCTGTCAGACTTGGGCTTTTCATAAATGCACTCAATATCTCTAATAGATAGTAATTCATTCCTGGGCCTCCTCATCACTGTCTATTTCAATTTCCTCTTTTGGGCTTTCCCTGGGGCAGCAGCAAGCTCTTTTCTCACTTGTGCCTTGTGGATTTCTGAAAGTCTTCTTGAGTCAAGACCCACTGCTGCTGATGGCTCTGGTCTTGGTCCTCTGCTCCTTCATGGCCATGCTGCTTGGCTTCTGGGAGATATTTTGCTGTTCTTCATCAGAAGAGTGGTACACCTCAACCTATTCACCATTAACCTTCTCCACTTCACTAAGACTGGTACTGTCCCACCCAGCTTCATCATTTTCAGCATCCTCTTCTTTCTCAATATCTAAAACATCTGATTCTAGAATACAATCTTAGCATCTAATTCATCCTGTTCTTGTACTCTTGCCTGTACAGAAGCTTTTGTAGTTTGCTCCAGAATTTCTTCTGTAACTTCTGAGGATTCAGTGTTCAGAAGTGCTGGATCGAAGTTCTAGCAGACATCATTACACTCTTATCTTTGTGGTCTTTTCCTGATCTAAGCCTTGGAGAAGTTCCTCAGTCATGGAGAGAGGACATCAGGCTATTATTCCCTTTATAGCATTGATGCCTACTGTCAGGATTTCTCCAGAGTTCTTGTCAGTCATAAATTATTTGCCATAGTCATGAGCAATGATCTCCTGAAGTAAAAGGTCATGCAAGCCTTGCGCAGCAAACAGAAAAAATCTTTGTTGCTTCTATCTGGTGGGGCTGCAGAAACCTTTGGATAAAGGAGGAGAAATTGAAGAGAAAACCCTCATGGATTTCCACTAATCTGGAGATAAGGTTCATAAGTATCATCTTCCCTTCAAACTTTTCTCTAGAGTTCTCTAGCTGCTTGAGTAGTTGCAAAATTTCGGGGGTCATGGATCAAGTGAATAACTACAAAACACCTCTGGATTTTCTTTTTTGTTTCTTGAACACTTTTATTGCCTTTTCCAACTTCCTATTTTTGGAGCTCTTCTAGCTTGTGACATAGTGCATGAACAGGTCTCTTGCTGTGGTCTCTTGTTCCTTCATTCTCAGATTCTGTGCTACTACCTTTTTTCTCATTTTCATCTTTCCCAAGGAAAAAAGTCAGAGTGAACCAATGTCTTGGTGACCTTGGAGAAGAGGGAAGTCATGATAACTTTGATGGTTTGGGCACCATTCCACATGTTCCTTTGGTAGAGCTCAGTCACCACATCTAAAGACATCATGACTGCAGTTGCATTGCTGTTTCCCAGCCTGGTGTATACAAAATTCTGTATTACTATGTTCCTTTTATTATCCTTTATATTTTGCATTTATATTCTTAATATTAGTCACAATGTGTGATTATAAAGTCTTTCACAGAAACTTATCATGGCAATGCAGAAGTTCAAAGAACAGCTCCAGCAGCCTTGATGGACTGATGAGATTCTTACTTCTCAGCAAGATCAAAGCTTTGCAAAATGTCATTCAAAGATCTGGATCTAAGACAGTGTGACTGCAGGAGAGATCTTTAATTCCTTGAGGAAAGATACTTGGCTGTTCTAGACAGCAGTGACCAATCTGTGCCATGAACATTACCAGTTCTGCTAGTGTAACATGATTTTATTTTTAAAATCTCTATGTAACATGATTTTATTTTTATTGGGTGCCAGGAACTGAACTCAGAACCTTGTGCTTTCCAGAAAGGCAATCATGCCAATGTGCTATATCCCTAGTTCTTGGTTCAATACTTTTGATCCTGTTAGTTAACTGGCTCTGAGCATTCAGGAATCTAACATCTTTTACTTTATAAAACTAACCTGATCATTGTGGAGGGTTAAATGAAATAATATGCTTTGAATTCTTGCTAAGATCCAGTTGCTAGCATGGTGCACATAGTAGATGCTGAAGAAATGTTTATCAAATAAATATTGTCAGCAAAGCACCATCATCTCCTAAAAGTCTCCATGAATGTGCATTCTTAGTAATTTTTAAGACAACATACTCAGTAAAGAGTATTAGAAATATGGTGTTGTGACTGAACAAACTAAAAAATATTTTTTGGAGACTTAGTGTGGTGGAGGTGGCTGTGCAGATATACTGGGACAGCAGTTTTCCCAGCTCACGTGCTTCACAGCCCATTACCATGACTTCTGAAATGAAGAAGAGTCCTCCTCAATAAAACAATGCTCTGCTTTAGATACCATTGTATTGGTATCTAAATGCAACGACATTTAGATACCAATAGTTTCATATAAGGCAATTTATAAATTATTCAAAAAAGTTTTTCCTGTAGAGATAAAATCCAGGGAGCACAATAATCTTGGTGCCTGTGGAAGAAAGTGCCATAGAAAGAGACTCCAAAGACTAATTTCTGTTGCTTGTGTGACAATTTCCCCAGCAGCTGCTCTGGAAAACGAAATCCATCTGCAGTTAAAAAAAACTCTCATTTTCAGTGCCTGGTACTTCCTATTAGTCACTGATTGTCATGGCATATAAGTTTCTAAAGTGTACAGCAATTTCCCAGAGGATGGTCAGCCCATGGTGATTTTATGAATTCAACAATTTCAGGAATAAAGGGTCAGAGGTGCAGTAGTCATGAGACGGAGGAGAAAAAGGCAATACCTCATGTCTTACCATATTAGTCCCTAAAGACTTTGTCTGATGCTATGACAAGTATCTTCTTAAAACAAGTCCTATTGAGAGCTGTCTTTCCATTCTTCAGACCATTCCAGTATCATTGCGCTTTTCTTATTATTGACAAGGTTTTTGGGAACAGTTAAGGTTAAGAATATAAGCTGAGCTTTCTAAATGGAGCTTCAAGTTTTCTGTCCTGAATAGGAAACAATTTTGCCAGATTATTCTAATCAGTGAAGCACTGTAGATGTGCCACTGCAGACAGGTCATTACCAAGGATCACATTCTACAATTCCAAGTAAATATTTATATTCATTTCTCTAGGTATTCTTCTAGTGTTTTACTTTAATCTTACAACTGTTCTCTTCTTGACAAATCACAAGTCTTTGACCTACCTATCTACCCATCAATCTTTAGAATTGAGAATTTACCTAAGAGAATATGTTAGGAAATGTAGTAGCATAAAGCAAAGCCTAAAGTATTATCTCTGGTATCAGAATGTTTACATTTCCCACTGAAAGACAAGATATGCTGAAATCCCATGTCTTTGTTTCATTTCACAGAAAATATCTCTAAAGGATTCACTATTTGTAAGTTATATTTCTTAGTTTTTCTTTGTCTACTCAAACTGTCCCATTTGGGTTTCTGACTTGCCACTCCAGATGAAGTAATTATCAAAGAAACCTAAGGATCATTCTTCTGTATTTACTCAGTTTCCCATCAGCTAATGACTGCTTCTTCATAATCTTTTCTTCGCTTGCCTCCTGTGATAGCCACTGGCCTGTCTTTCCTCATCACCTTGTTGGTTGCTGGGACTCGAGGTCCTTCTCCAATTCCTATTCCTTTGTCACTCTCCCAGTGTACCCAGAGTTCTGGCCCTCATTACTTTTTTAACTTCTACTCTGAGTAATTCATCTACTCCTGTGGCTTTAACTACTATGCAAATGATTCTCAAATTAATTTTTTGTCTTTTAAATTTTTATTTATTATTATTATTATTTGTATCTTAGGGAAGGGTCTACAGGGTGTTTGGGGTCTCACTACTAGATCGGATTTGTAGTGATCTGCCTATGTACAGCCTCCCAAGAGCTGGGATTACAGGCGTGCGCCACCACACCCAGTCTCAATCTCCATCTCAGTTCAGTCTGGTGGCAGAGCCAGCACAGCAAGCCAGGGGATCGAGCCCCCAACCCCTGCACCTGCTTACAGGCACTTTAATATGCTGAGCTATTTGGCTGGCCCTCTTACGTTTATATTGAGCTCCACTAATACACAGCCACCTGCTGGAATTCTTCACTTACACATATCTAGCAGGCTTCTCAAAACGAATTTGAGAAGAATTACAACTAAAGTTGCAATTCTTATTCTCCTGCCTACCCCCTTGTCTCAGTCTATAATTATTCATAGACATACACATAGGAATCATGATTTATTTATCTCTTTTTCATACTCTCTTACATGATCCACAAACAAATTCTACTAGCTCTATTTTCAAAATATGTCTGAAATATGTGGCACATTATTAATTTATGGAGCTATACACCTGGCGTATGCTACCTTTATCTTTGTCTGACCTACCAAAATAGATCCATAACTTATCTACACATTTTGGAGGTTTTTCCAGATGTTCCCACATCCCTCACTCAGGTATCTTTCTTTCTGGCATCTCTTTTTGCCTGGCTTGGCTAATTTCTACTTAATTTTTAACACTTAGCTTGGGGCCCCACTCTCTCTGTGCTGATAGTTGGTGATCTTGCCAAGCTGCTTCCTACATAGACCTAAAAGCATAGAGTCCTTTCTTACAAAGCAGTTCCATTGTTTTCTTGGAAGTGGAAGCTTCCATAAATGTCAATACCAAGAAAAATGCTGGTGACTTTTTCCGGACAGTGGTGTGACAACTCTTAATGAACCTTATTTTAAGTCTTATTATCATGGCAGTCAAAAATAGTTCTAGTGACTAATATGGTAATAAAAATGCAAAAGGATAAGTTAAACAAGGTGTTTCCTATGAAAACTGATGGCTTTTAGTACCTCATCCATCTGTCCTTGGGTACTTCAGCTCTTTGAGACATATGCCTTCTATGGTAGGATTGTTGTTGGGAGTCATTCTCTAATCACCAAGCCTCATGAGCATATTTACAAATATAAGCCAGACACCTCATTAATTAAACTGGGAAATATTCTTACACTTGAGAATGAACATTTGTAACTTGTCCTTTCTTCAGGCAGACAACCAAAGAGGAAAAACCATGAAAATGTCATATTTATAAGTTTATTTTGATCTTATGAACATATTTCATGAATTACTTATTAGGCTAAGCTCCTCTTTCCCTGTACATTAATATTTCTCTTATTATAAAACTTAACGTGTCATAGTTATCTTTTTTGTACATTACCAAATAAAATCTCACACGACTACAATCTACTTAAGGCAATAATCCTTTTTCTTATGACATTTAATAAGTGACTTGAATTTGTTAAGAGAATAGGCTATTAAATAAAGCTAAAAGTAAATAAATCAAAGAACAAATCACAGAATCCCATATAAGTAAACATTGTCTACAGTCAGAAGAATATTCTGAAATCAAAGTAACTAAAAATCCACTATAAGATGAGGTGATACTGTAGGCTTCAGATCTGTGTATAGTTGAGTATTGAAGGTGGAAAAAGGATATAGTCTTTGTTACCTTGTCACTGCTGGGACAAAATACCTGGCATTCACAAGTTTAAAGAGGAACAGTTTATTTTAGTTCACATTTTATGGAGGGTTTCATTCCTAATCAACTGGCTCCAAGGCATGGAAGAGGAGAAACAACAGTCCATGACAAGGCAGGCAGGAAGCAGCAGCCTTCCTTTTGCTTTCCCTTTTTATTCCATTTAGCCTATAGGCCTGGGTGGTGCCACTCACACCTAGGGTGGATCCTCCATCTTCAGCAAATGTATTCAGTTACACCCAGGACCATGCTAAACGAATCAGTGGACTAATCTATTACCAAACACATGATGCAGTATCACACACTATGATTAAGTCACTTTTCAAAATGCCATCTATGCATACATGCCTCCCCTCTTTAAACTTGGGGGAAAACCTGGACACAAGTAATAATAGGCAAAAGGAATGCTCCATGAGGGTTGCCATTAATTTTAGTTTTCATCAGTCTCAAAAAATATAGACAATTTTCTGCGACATTGTAACACATGTGGTCTGAAGTCCAACTGCTGATGGATTCCTTCTCAACAGGTACTTCCTGAGCCTTTCTCACCTGTCATTCTATCAGCATTTTGGCCTTCTGAGATCTGGTCAGAACTTCTCCCTGAAGCTTCATTTACAGAATTCTAGGGCTTCTCTAGCTGGCATCTCCAAACTTTGCAGAAGTGTTCCTGTGAACCAGTTTTAAAGTCCTCTGAATCATATCCTAAGGCAGTATCACAGAAAGCACCCCTCTTCCCTAGTAACAAAATCTGTCTTGGTAACTTTCTTGTTGCCTAAAAAACAACACCAGATACAATTTAAAGGAGGAGACATTTACTTTGACTCACATCCCACATCATTAGAAAGAAGGATCTTGTGCATGCTACTGCTTCCTATCTTTAGATTTAAATCATTTGAACAGAGCATCTCAAGTGATTCTGTGAAATCCTCTTTAAAATATGAAGATTGATTATCTCAAAACCTTTGATCTTTACACAGCATTGCTCACTATAGTTTCTCTTTCCCCTGTAGTCAGCCAGGGTAGAGGGTCCTATCCTTTGCTCCCACCACCTTGGGCTCAGCTTACTTCAGACACTCTACAGTAAAGACATGTTTCCTATTGTCATTATACCATGATATCTAAAACCCAGAAGCCCATGACTTCATGCACAGATTGTACTATGTAGCAAATGTAATTGAAACTAAATATGGCTAACTGTGGTCTTTTTTCTTTTTTTGTATTTTCAGGGGAGGGTCTACAGAGTGTTCAGAGTCTCACTACTAGATTGGACTCCTAGTGATCCACTGTTTACAGTCTCCCAAGAGCTGGGATAACAGGCATGCACCACCATGCCCAGACTCAATTGCTGTCTTAGTGTGCCTGGGGGTGGGCCAGCACAGCATATGAAGCTGTGAACCCCTGGCCCCTGCACCTGCTTGCAGGCACTTTAATCTGCTGAGCTATTTGGCCAGTCCTTAATTGTGGTCTTGTTGGGGTTAAATAATACCCTTAGAAGTTAAAATAATGGCTAATATTTATTGAGAGCTTATATGTTCTTTACTTATGTCATCTCATATAATCATTAAAATAATTTAAAGTGATAGTATAGCTATTATTCCATTTTACTTATGATAAAACAAAAGGTTGTCCAGCAAAAGTATTTTTTCTTATGTTACATCAAGTGGTGGCAAATACAACAAAGTTTGCCCACAGTTGGTAGAGGTTTCAGTACATCATTGGCTGGTTCCAAAGCAGGATGGCAAGGCAGGACCATGGCAGAAGAGAGCTGCTTACAGTGTAGTGGAGGGGAAGCTCAGAGAGTGAAAGGAAGAATGAAGGAGGAAAATAAACCCTTCCAGGCTACTCCCCAGGAACCTACTTCCTTAACCACGCTCCACTTCCAAACATCATGTTTAGTTACACATAGTCCACTAATGAGTATCACAACCACATTATCCAATCACCTTTCCAGAGCCCCACCTATGAGCATACAAGGTATTAGAGGGACCTCTATATATAAACCTTCTAGATATAGGCCATAACATTCATTCTGTGGTAGTTACAGTAACAGAAAATAGGCTAAGATAACTATCATTCAATTTCAGATATGTCTCCATTATTATTAAGTAATTATAGATTCACAGGAAACTGCAAAAATATATAAAAATACAAAAAAATACAAAAAGTCCATGTGCATTTTTCTGTTTAACCCAAAGTTAATATTTTTTTATATTTATAGTACAATATAAAATGTAGGATGTTTTCATTGGTACAATGCTCAGAGTTCCTGAAAATGACACAAATTTGACATGATCTTGTGCATATGTATACAGTTTTATGCAATTTTGCCACATGGATAGATGCAAGTAATCATTACCACAACCAAAATATAGAACCTTTCAATCACAAGGCTAAATTTGGCTAAATTTTTTCCCATTCTCCTTCCAAAATCACCGTAGTTACCAATCACTTTGCCACACACTAATTTGTTGTTCTTAGAACACTGTAAAATGAAATAATAAACCTACCATTTTGAGATTGGCTTACTTTTCACTCAGAATTAATTCTTTTTTATTAATTTTTTGAGAAACAAATAATAAGACAGTTTCAAAACCAATTAGTATGACAGTTTCAATAATTAATACATTAGATATCATTCTGTAGTGGAAAAATAAATATCTGCATACACAAAATAGGAAAAATATACAGCTACTTTCTCTTAGTTCAATGAGAAGAAGGTTTTGAACTAATAGTGTTTAGACAAGATATCATGTCTGCATCTTGTACTAGGAACAACTACTATAAAGACAACAATATGCAATATATTAAATATTGTGACTACTACTAACTTGTTTTGAAACTATCTCATTGATACTTCTTTCTCAATAAATGATTAAAATATAAAAAATAAATTGCATATCATTGTCTTCATAGTAGTTATTCATAGTAAAAGATGCAGACATGACATCCTACCCAAACACTATTAGTACAAATCTTTCTTCATGTTGAATTAAGAGAAAGAAGCTGTATATGTGTCCTATTTTGTACATACAGATACAAAAATTTCTGTCATTTGTCTCCCCTTTTTTTGTTTAGCTTTGTCAGAGATGGGTATTTCATTGCCATTTAAATACTGTAAGTGTGTGAATTCAGCAAAATTATTCAATATACTCCAGTAGTCCATAGGAATAATGGGTTATCTGTAGCACTGGCAATGTCAGAAGTTGTTGACTTCAGTCTTTTATAGCTCGGCATATTCATATGGTTTTACTTTTTGTACCTTGCTTTATAGTTCTCTACTAGATGGTTAAGACCAAGATAAAGCAAGTCCTATATAGCAAGAAATGTAACTTTTGTATCTGACAAGGTTAGTCAAATCCCCTCAGGATTTACACCGAACCTCTGAACTGCATTGTGCAGATCCTTTGTCAGTGTCAGCCGTGTGGATGAGTCACGGCCATTGCTTGGCCAATGTGCTCTCTGTGAAAGCCTAAGAGAATGTTATTTCTCCATGTGACTCTCCTTAGGAACACTCTACATCATTGATCACATTCCTCTATGGCCACATAATCTCCTTGATCAGAATGTTGCAACACTGTTGAGTTACATGATGTTACAGTACAGGTTCTCTTATGTCCTGAGTCCTCATTGACCTTGAAAGGTTAGGGCCAAATGTTGGCTCTTCTTGTACTCCTTCATTTTCTCTAATTTTTGGTCTGCAGACTTAAGTTTTTAACTTCCCAAAAGAGAAACCTGATGATATTATTACCCTATAACATAGTAATGTCACTATATATCAGAATATCAAACATCTTAGATGTAACATGGAAAAGATATTGTTCATCAAGTATTGATATGTTAAACTTTAAATCCCTACAGAATGTGAAGAAAAAATATTTCAAAAAATTGAAATAAACAATTACATATTCTTATGCAGAAATTTAGAAATCTAACCGTATATAGCATTGTAAACAGGACAGTCCTATGACATTTTTTTCCTTGTCTTTTGTTTTCATTTATTACCCTTTTTTAAAAACAGACATTTACTTGAGAGATTGGGTAGCACTAATTGGTATAACATGACAAGTAGTATATATTTATGAGACCAGAATGACAGGCATTCCAAGCTTGACCATACTATTACACATTGCTGTCTTTAGCACAGTTGCTTAGTCCACAGGTATCAGCATATATGGTTAGTGAGGGTGAGAATCCTACCATTTAACTGCCAGTTTCAAAACCCTGCTGAAGATTCTCATGATCGTTGCCTTACCTGTCTTGTGCACATAAACGTATGGCTTTGCCCTTGTCATGTTTCCTAGCTTTTCTTGCCCTCTCTTCATTGTCTAATCCTCAAGTTCTCACTTTCCTTTTTATTTTAAACAAAATTCACATTTTATTTAGATTGAAATAAACTATACAAAATTTTCTTCACCAAAAATAACAGCAATATTTTCTGTATTATTTCTAGATAAACCACAAAACATTCATTTTGTAGGTTTTCCAGATTTTGTTTATAAATCAAGATGAGGCAGTAGATGAGAGTCATGGAAAAAGACAGAAGAAAACAGACAATTCAGTTGCCTGTATGATGGCCTCTGATTCCATATGGACCATGAAGCAGAAGTGTTTGACATTTACCTGCTAAGAAGCTTAAGAAGATGTAGGCTCGGCAAAGGAATGTAAACAACAACAACCAGATGTGGAGTACAGTGGTAAGCTTTTCCATTCAAACTGTACCCTCTTCTTTTAGGTTCATTTCATAAAAACAAAATCTACACTGAAATCTGGTGAGCTCACAAACTTTTCTCTAGTAATTCCCTTAGCTGTCCTTTACAGATTTTTAATAACACACTTAAAACTACTAATCACAGGTCAATTATGGGGTTCACCATAACGTTTTATAAAGTGCACTTCTCCCACACCATCTCAAAATTCATTTTTTCAAAAACTGACAATTCAATATCTGACCAGGGATCCACAGTGGCAGTAAGTGTGCTGTCTAAAATGACTTAAAACGATTTCAGAGTGCCACCAGCAGGGGTCATGCCAAGTGAAGTGTGGCACTCCCAATGCTGTCTTCTGGAAAACAGATCTCAGAAGCATGAGAGCAGCCACTTAAACATGGATTATCAAATGGCTAATATATTAAATGACAGGCATATGGTCTACCATGTTCAGTGATTAGGCAGCCTACACACTCCTCATGGTTTTTCTTACAAATAGCAAATACATGAGAAAGCCTATTTTAAAAGTCTCTCAGGTGTTTTCAACAGTTTCTGAATTAACTGTAGGAAGCTCTGATTTAGTTGTATATAGTTTGATATATGTATCCACCATTAAATCCAGATCATGTTTTATATCAAAATTTATGTTAAGCAAAGCCAAGTTACTGGACCTTAGGTCTGTCAAAGTATTCCTCAAATATGCTTTGGGATGCTTTCGTCCATTTTCATAGCGTTCGTTCTCAACTTTCATCACAGGAAGAATACACATGACTTTCAGCAAGGCATACACATTAGAAAAAAACTTGATGTCAGGCAAGTGGAGGGCTTCATAAATAGTAGATGGAAGCTCTATGTCTTTCCCTCTGTGTTTCCATTTGATTCTCCAGCAATGAAGCTCAGCTGAGAGCATGTCAGGATTGGGTAAGTCACTTCTGTACATGTCAGCATGATGTTCCTCTGATGTGTTGAATTTGAGCTGCCCCATGACTGAGGGTACCAAAGATAAGCATTTAAGAGCTTTGAGATGCTGTTCTGAGAATATATCTTTAAGTTCCTGAATAATGTGCTCTATTGTTGGGACACTTAAGATTTCTTTATAGTAACTCTCAGAGGTTAACTGAGATTCCAGGTTACCTTGCTGAGCCCTACAAAATTTCCCAGGGAGTTTCATTTGAATATCAAGCTTGGTTGCCAAATGTGTAGCTTCTTCAAAACCAAATCTCATGATAAACTTCAATATTTTCCATCACTTCATTGAGTGAGTGAAGCACTGCAGTCAAGCTGCTGGCTACAAAAAAGACATCAGAAGTTTGTCCCTGGAGATTTTTCCCAAAGACCCTTGTAAAAGATAAGACATTTTTAAGAACAACAATAATAACAATAAAATCAAAATCTGTCACTGCACTACAGAGTATAAATGCTCGGCCAGCTATACAGTTATTCCATCTAATATTTGTGTCACTATTTATACCATCTAAACACAAAACAAGTGCTTGTAGGAGATCCACTAAAACTTCAAAAGCATCGTCCATTGAGAATGACATATTTCCTTCAGTTCTTTACCCCTTTCTTCACTGTTCTGAAAAAGAACAGAAATTACATTGTCAAGTTCTAAAAGTAGTTGTGGTGAATGATGGAAAAAACAGACTTCTTCAATTGTTCCTAATGCAACTGATACCTCTACCACAGACGCTGATTTTGCCAACCACATGTTTAAGGCACAGTGAGAGCAGAGTGTGTAGATAGCTTGGGGATATTTCTCTAAAAGTCTAGAAGCAACAACTTTCATTTGAAAAGAAAATCCACTGGACACAATATAAGCCTGGCCATGACAATACTCCATATTGAGTCCCCACTTCTCAGTTATTGTAGTGTGAAATTTTACAGCCAAAATTTCTGCAGCAGCTTCATAAGGGAGGAAGCCCACAAACTCTTAGGTTATGAGATTCTTCGACAACCCTCACTAAGACAGGTAAGTGCTCTTCCCCTGCTATGTCCACCACATAGTCAGTGATGATGGAAGAGAAGTGTGAGTCTCTCACTTCCCTGAGGGTTTCTTCACGAATACAGCTCTCATAGATCTCTAGCATCTGCTTCTGCTGTGTTTTTGAATGGAACAGCTGTGGCCTCAAAATGCTTTCTCAGGACCTCTTCACCAGAATTTATCCAAGAGCAATGCTTGAAAGTTATCAGGTGTAAAAAGACCTTCTGGAATTTCATCAGTCTCATGCCCATCCAAAGGTATGTTTGTTTTCCCATAAGAATCAAAATTTCAAATAGAGACTTTAAGTATTCGTTGTTTTCCTTCTCTTCAAAGGTTAAAGGTAAAATGTCTTCATCTGGCTCATCACCTACCACTTCTGCACTGGGATTCTGAGCATTGCTATTGTTTGTTTCCTTATGTTTCTGTTCCTGTTCAGATTTCATCAATTTTTTTCTGTTTCATTGTCCTTATTTCATCTTCACTCAATTCTTTATTCGTTTTCTGTGTCTACTATGCAGATTGTTCAAGTGACTGGTAAGAGCAAATATTGTTGGTATTGCATTTTCTCGAAGAACAGTCCTATAAGGACTAGTTCTACAGATCATAGAGGTCTCAAAGTGTTTGGTAACACAGTCGATAATGTTTATTCAGCTGATCAGGTGTTTTATCTTCTAAGTCTGCTCTCCTACAATTCTCCACCCACTTCTGGCATCTGGCGGG
>NW_004524642.1:13346122-13360701 GCF_000260255.1 Octodon degus
CGGCGCACCTCGCTTTCCTTTTAATTGTGCTGTATTTTACTCTTTTTATTTCTTCTTCTGAGTCCTTACACTAGGGAGACTATATGATATTTACACATGTTGGTCTGGTTTATTTCACTTTTATGAGTATATCTTCAAGTGGCATCCACTTAAATATACAGGCTTTGAGTTTATCACTCTTTATAGCTGAATAATACTCCATTGTATAAATATCCCACATCATTTTCATCCATTCTTCAGGTGACAGGCATCTTGGTTGTTTCCAAGATTTGGCTATCACAAATTGTGCTGCTATGACATTGTCAGTTCCTCGAGGAAAATTCCCAATAGGAGTATAGCTGGTTTGATAGGGATTTCCAGTCCTAGTTTTTTAAGGAGTCTCCACACTGATATCAAAAATGGTTGCACTGGTCTACATTCCCACCAGCAGTGGAGAAGGGGTCCCTTTTCTCCACAGCCTCTCCAACATTTGTTGTTCATTGATTTGTTTATGATGGCCATTCTTTCTGGCGTGAGATGGTATCTCAGTGTTGTTTTAGTTTGCATTGCACAAATGGCTAGTGAAAGGGAGCACTTTTTAATACATGTATTCACTTCTATAATTTTGTCCTCTGAACAGTGTGTGTTCATCTTGAATGCCCATTTCTGAATTGGGTCTTTAAATTTTGAGTCCCTAATGTTTTTTAGTTCTTCATAAATTCTAGAGAGCAGACCTTTGTCTGAGTGCTTATTAGTAAAATTTTCCAAATTTGTAGGTTGTCATTTCACTTTGTTGGTAATTTCTTTTTTTTCCCCCCATAATATGTTCAAACAGTTCTCAATAAGAGAAGGTCCCAGTTGTTAATTCTTTCCAGTATTATCCGTGCGATGTGATTTTTGTTCATGAACTCTTTGCCTGTTCCTATGTCTTCAAGAGTTCCTTGTACTTTGTCTGCCAGAAGATTTAGTTTTTCTGTTTTAATGTTTGGATCTTTAATCCATTTTGACTTTATCTTACTGCATGGTGATAGACTTGGGTCAAGTTTTAGTTTTCGGCATGCAGAGAGCCAATTTTTCCAGTACCATTTGTTAAAGAGGTTATTTTTCTTCCAGTAAGCATGTTTGGCCCCTTTTTCAAAGATCAGGTGGCTGAGTGTGTTTATAGAGGCTTCTGCATCTTCTGATCTATTCCATTGATTCTCAAGTCTGTTTTGTTGACAGTACCATGCTGCTTTAATCACTTTACATTTTTAGTAAAATTGAAGTCAGTAATTGTAATGTGTTCTGCCTCTTCTTTGTTGCGGAGGATTGCCTTTGCTATTCTAGGTTTCTTGGGTTCCAAATAAATTTTAGGAATAATTTCTCTAGGTCTGTGTGGTGTGTTGGTGGTAGTTTTATAGATATTGCATTAAATCTGTACAGCAATTTTGGGAGTATGGTCGTCTTCACAATGTTGGTTCCTCCTATCCAGGAGCATGGAATATCTTTCCATTTTCTGAAATCCTCTATGATTTTTTTTCTGAGTACTGTAATTTTCATTAAATAGATCATTGATTTCTTTAGTTAGATTAGTTCCACGGTATTTCATTTTCCGCGATTCTATTGCAAAAGGTATTATTTCTCTAATTTCCCGTTCAGTTTGCTTGTTATTTGTGTAGAGGAATGCTACTGACTTTTAGGTATTGACTTTGTATCCTGCTATGCTATTGAATCTGTGTATTAATTCTAGTAGCTTCTTGGTGGAGTTTTGGGTCTTCCAAGTGAAATATCATCTCTGGCAAACAATGATAGTTTAACTTCTTCTTTACCTGTGATTATTCCTTTTACTTCTCTCTCTTGTCTAATGGCTCTAGCTAATGATTCCAGAACTATATTGAATAGGAGTGGTGATAGAGGTCATCCTTGTCTTGTTTCAGATCTGAGAGTAAAGCATTCCAGTTTTTGCTGTTTAGAATTGTTAGCCACTGTTGTCATAGATGACTTTTATCAAGTTGAAGTAGATGACTTCTATTTCAATTTTCTGTAGCACTTTGAACATGAATGAGTCTCAGTTGGAGTTTGACTATTTAATTCTTTTCTGCATCAACTGAGATGATCATGTGGATTTTGGATTTGGCTCTATTGACATAGTGTATTATATTTATAGATTTGTGTATATTAAACCATCCTTGCATCCCTGGGATGAATCCTACCTGGTCATGGTGTATAATCTTCTTGATGATTTGTTGTATTCTATTCACTAGAATTTTTTTTGACAATTTCTGCATCTATGTTCATGAAGGAGATTGGCCTGTAGTTCTCTTTTTTAGATGTGTCTTTCCCTGGTTTTGTATCAGTATAATACTTGCTTCCAGGAAAAATTTTGGGAAGATTACTTCCTTTTCAACTTCATTGAAGAGTTTAAGGATTATAGGGATTATATCTTCCCTAAGTTTCTTGTAGAATTTAGCTGGAAATCCATCAGAACAGTAATTGTTCATTGTCGGTAGGTTTTTTTATTACATTTATTATTTCATCTGCTGTTATTGGGTTACTTAGAATAGTTATATCTTCTTGATTGAGTTTTGTTAATTTGTACCTTTCCAGGAATCTGTCCATTTCTTCTGTGTCTTCCATTCTGTGAGCGTAAAGATTCTCAAAATAGTTCTTCATAATCTTCTGAATTTCCACTGGGTCTGTGGTAATTACACCCTTTTCATTCCTTATTGCTTATATTTGAAATTGTTTTTTGGATGAGGTTAGCTAGGGGCTTATCAGTTTTATTTAATCTTTCAAAGAACCAACTTTTTGACTCTTTAATTCTTTGAACAGTTTTCTCATCTCAATTGAATTAATTTCTGCTCTAATCTTTATGATTTCTTCCCATCTTTGGGCTCTGGGCTTGGTTTGCTCTTCTTTTTCTAATTGTTGAAGGTGCAGCATTATGGTATTTATTTGTTCCCGTTCTGTTTTCCTAATCTATGAGTTCACAACTATAATTTTCCATCTAAGGACTGCTTTCATCACATCCCATATATTCTGAATAGCTGTGCTTGAATTTTCATTGAATTGTAGATATTATTCTATTTCTTGTTTTATTTTTTCTGTGCACCATTTGTTGCTGAGTAGGGTGCTGTTTAATTTCCATGTATTTATGGAGTTTTTCCGGTTTCTTTAGTATTTATTTCCAGTTTCATTGCACTGCGATCAGATAATATGCATGGGATAATTTCTGTTTTCTTGAATATACTTAAGCATAACCTATGGTCTAGTATGTCATCTATTTTAGAAAATGACCCATTTGCAGCTGAAAAAAAATGTGTGTTCAGCTGTGTTTGTGTGGAACACTCTGTATATGTCCATTAACTCTATTTGTTCCAAGGTCTGGTTCAGTTCTGCTACTTCTTTGCTAATTTTTTTCTTCTTGACCTATCGTTTTTGCATAAGGGGATGTTAAGGTCTCCTGTTAATATTGTGGTGTTGGATACTAAATTTTTCATGTCCATTAAGATGCGTCTTATATAGTGGGTGCTCCCATGTTTGGTATGTACATATTTATGGGTGTTACCCCTTCCTTTTGAATTTTTCCCTAATTAGTATATAGTGGCTTTTTTTTTTTTTTTTTTGGTGGAACCGGGGATTGAACTCAGACACTTGGGCTTGCCAGACAAGTGCTTATTCTACTGAGCCATCTCCCCGGCCCCGTGGCTTTTTTTTTTAATCATTCTTTGTTTGAACTTGAAACTATCCCAGAACAGGATTACTGCTCCTTCTTTTTTCTGAGGTGCTGGGGCCTGTCGTGTCATTTTCCATCCTTTGACTTTCAGCCTATGAATTCCTTTATGAGCTATGTGTTTCTTGTATACAGCTTATTGTTGGATTTTTGCTTTCTTATCCACTGTGTCAGTCTATTTCTTTTAATTGGTGAATTGAATCTATTTACATTGATAGTTATAATTGAGATATATCAATTTACACTCAACATGTTATTTACCTGCTGTTGTTTATCCTTTTTCTGCTGTTGTTTATCCTTTTTACCTGCTGTTGTTTAATTGTTTGCCCTATTTATTGTGTTCCTTCTGTTCTTGTTCATGGAGTTATGATCATTTTGGTCCCTCTCTAGAACATCTTTTAGTAGTCTGTGTAGGGTTGATTTGTCATCATGAAATTCGTTAGTTGTTCTTTTTCTTGGAAGTATTTCACGTCTCCATCAAACTTGAAAGAGAGTTTTGCAGGTTATAGTAGTCTGGGCTGGAATTTTTTTCATAGAGCATCTGAAGTACTTTGCTCCACACTCTTCTTGACTTCATGGTTTATGAAGAGAAGGCTGCCATTATTCTGATGGGTTTTCCTTTAAGTGTGATCTGTTTCTTTTCTCTAGTGACTTTTAGTATAATTGTTTTTGTGCTGCATTTTTGGAATCTTGACTATTATATGTCTTGGTGTATTTTTCATTGGGTTGATATTATTTGGAGTTCTGAATGCTTTGGTTACATGAATGTCAGATTGTTTCCTCATATTTGGGAAATTTTCTTCTATTACTTCTGCCCATATTCTTTTTATGTCAATTTATTGACTCCTTCTTTCTCATTAATGCCTGTTAGTCTCATGTTGTTCATCTTTGCATCGTCTTGCAAGTGATGAATTATTTTTTCCTGTATCCTAGTTGTTCTCGAGAGATCTTTTCTTACCTTTTCAATAGCCACGATGGCATCTTCAAGATCTGAAACTCTGTCTTCACTTTCACTCAAACAGTTTTGCAAACTTGTGATTGAGATTTTAAGTTCCTCTGTATCTTTTTGACTCTGCTTCATGCTATTTCTTTCCTCTGCTGATCATTGAAGGATTCCATCATTTTTCTAACCTCTATTTTTTAATCAGTGTCTTCTTGAGAAGCAGTTTTTAGTTCCCTCATTATAGTCATCCTTTTTTTTACTTCAGATATTATTTCTGATTTGATATCCTCTATATGTTTCTGCATTTGATTCTTTACTTCACATGCCATTGATTCAGAGATTTTTTTTATTTCAGAGGGTATTTCTGATCTGAGTTCCTCTTTACCTTTCTGTGGTTGTTTCTTTATTTCAGATGCTATTAATTCAGATGTTTCAGCTGTGTGATTTCCCAGTGTCTTCTGCACTTGCTCTCTGTGGGCTGAGGCCTGAGATTGCATTTTTTCCCTTTTCTTTATCATTTTTTGTAGCACTGTCTTTTGACCTTTGGTGTAGAGCTTTGGTGCAGTTATATGCTTAGTACCTATTGAAATTTGGGTGCAGATCAATGAAGTTTGAGTTCATCCAATTGTGCCTGCCTTGAGTCTGGCTGCTGTGCTCAGCTTCTTCCTGCTGCAGCTCTTAGAAGTAAACCTGTTGTATCCCTATGGCAAGATGTTCTGCTCCTCGATTTGCTGGGTTGTTCTGGCCCCTAGCTTCTCTGCATGGACTTCAGCTGCAGAGTTTCACCCCCGGCCTGTATGCCAGGCCTGGGCTGGGTCTGGAGGGGTCCAGAGAGTAGGACAGAAGGACTCACTTACAATTGGGACTGTGCTGGGTTCTGAGGGACCCAGCAGGCAAAGGGGAGTTTGGAAGCTCTCCTACACACTCACTGGGGCTGGGCCTGAGCTGATTTTGGAGGAGTTTGGAGTGGTCCCAAGAGCATGGCTGAAGGTCTCACTCACACGCTAGGCTGGGGCTGGGTCAGGTGTATCCAGAATTCACAGGGGAGCTCAGAAGCTCTCCCACACCCTCGCTGAGCCTGGGCTTTGGTTGTGTCTTCACTCAGTGTTAATTCTTGTGAGATTCATCTTTGTTATTCCTGTGAGATCCATTCACATAATCCATCTATGTGAAAGATCAGTAATTCTTTTCTGTTTTGTTGTCCAGTTGCATTCCACTGTGTGTGTATATATATATATATATATATATATATATATATATTACAGATTGTCTAAACATTTATCCACTAAAGATATTTTTTCTTTAGTTTCTTTAATCAGTAAAACTTCTATGGGATTCAGTAATTTTTTTTTATTTATTTCATATGAGGTCTACAGGGTCTCACTACACAGATCAGACTCCTAGTGATCCCCCTGCTTTCAGCCTTCCAAGCACCAGGATTACAGTCACCCACCACCATGCCCACACACAGTACACTGGGGATTGAACCCCAGTCCCTGCACCTGCCTAAGCAGGCACTTTAGTCCACTGAACTATCTGGCCAGCCCTCTCCTTTGTGTATTTTTGTATAGATTATTTATAATTTTTCATTTCTCTTGGATAAATGTTCAATTGTAAAATTGTTGAGTTGTTTAATAAGAACATATTTGGTTTTCAAAGAAACTGTCAAATTATTTCCAAGATTGCTGTACCATTTTATAGACCTAGCAGATTTTTGGCTTTCTTCTCTTCTACATAGTTACAGACTTTTGCTTCTAATTGTCTAAAATTACCCAAATGCCTCAAACATTCTGGAATAATCTTCACTTAAAAATGACAATAAAAAAATTAAGTATTGAATAGGCCCCTTTGTAGACCAGCAGAAATATGTAGAATTACCCAAGCCATCCTACATACATACATCTCTTCCCTGCCTCCTTTCCTCACCTGTCTTTTTCCTCATCCAAATTTTTTCTTCCCTTTGAACAGATTTTTCCTTTTTTCACAGTATCTATTGTACCTTTCAGATTTTATTTGCTCTTTCTGGTTCTTTCACTAGTGAAACAACACAATGTTTACACATTCAGTTCTGACGTATTTCACTTAGGAGTATCATTTCTAGAAGCATCCATTTAACTATAAAAGGCCCAAGTTTTATAGCTGAGAAATACTCCATTGTATAAAAATACCATTCTCTCTTTTATCCATTCCTCAGTTGATGGGCATTTGGGTTGCTTCCAAGATTTAGCTATGACAAATTTCTCTGCTATAAACATGGGTGCATATGTATCATTGTGGTATGATGTTTTCAGTTCATTTTGGCAAAATACCAGGAGGGGAATAGTTGGGTTAAATGGCACTTTCAACCCTAGCTTTCTGAGAAATCGCCACACTGATATTGACAGTGGTCATACTAGTCTGCATTCCCAAGAGGAGTGGAGAAGAGTTCTTTTTTCCCCATAACCTGTCCAGCATTTGTTGTTGGTGGACTTCTTGATGATAGCCATTCTTTCTGGAGTAAGATGGAAACTCAGTATTATTTTAATTTGCATTTCTCATATGACCAATGAAATTGAAAATTTTTTCATATATTTATTTGCTATTTGTATTTCTAAATCTAAGAAGTGTATAGTCATCACAGATTCCCATTTTTGGATTGGGTCTTTGAATTTTAGGGGCCTGATTTTTTAGTTCTTTATATGTTCCAGATAGAAGTCCTTTGTCAGTGGGACAGTTGGCCATAATTTTTTCAAAATTAGTTGGTTTTCTTTTTTACTGTATTGGTGATTTCTTTTGAAGTGCAGAAACATTTCCAAAAGATGAGATCCCAGTTATTGATTCTTTGATATATTTCCCTTTCAGTTTGGTTTCTGTTCATAAACTCTCTACCTGCTCTTATATTTTAAAAATTTCTTTTAAAAATTTTTGTTAGAATTTTAATGAGCCCCCTGCCCAGTAGCTTCAAGCTACCAGGACACAGCCCTGTGCCCCCTCAACACCCTTAATCTTCCCCTCAGCTCTTCTGCTAAAGAATTTGGCTTTCATGATGACAGGCTGCTTTGGGAGCTCTCCTTTCCCAAGAACTTTATGGTAGTCCAATCATACTACATCAATAATGGGAGCTACTCCAGTCTTGTTTTTGGCAGCATTTACTCATGTCTACTCACTGACCAATGTCCACAATTTATCAAGGTTGACAGTTGGGCAGAAACTCTGGTTTCTCTTTAAGTGGTAATGCTTCATACAAACCTTTCCAAAGTAACCTGGGTGATATTTGTTGAAGTTGATCCTGTAATGATGCATGCCACCAGCATTAACCTGCCCTCTGGGGTGCTTCCAGTGCTTGCCGATGTGGCCATGGTTGTGGCTTACATGACCCTGAAGCTTCTGGGTCTTCCTTAGTCTGAAGGGCATGTCGGCAGCTGAGACCAAAGTGTCTTTAAGATTTCTACCTACTTTTTCCTTCTAATTGTAATATTTTTGTCAAGTTGAGACAAGGAAAATTGGAATAGATTAATAAGTAAGGTATAGGGAATTAAAATAGATCAAATGTTAAATAAATCAGATATATAAACAACCTAAATCACTAAGTGAATTTAAAACTTTAAATGGAATAGCAGATTGGAAAACACAGACCTATTCTGGGCAGAGCCTTAGCCTTGAATATGGGCAGAATTTTAATGTATTCATGGAACAATTTATTTTGCCAGTGTGGATGCTGCCAACTGGCCTTTTGTGGCATAGTCTGTTTGCTATACTGGTATAATAATAAAGTCACATAGGAATATAATTTATAATAATCATGCCTTAGCAGGTTAGCTAGTGTGTATCAACATGGAAAATTTTTGAAGAAAATTTTCACATTCCCTGTAAGATGAGCTAAAGTGTGCTTGCTCCTGATGAATAATTTGGTCATTCAATAGAACCTAAGAGACACTATGCACTGGTGTTACGAGCTACACTTAAATAGGTAGGTCAACCATATGTTTCTAGTTCACAAACTAACTCCTTCTTATCCAGATAACATATTATCCTTTAATCAAAGTTTTAATGGCACAATTTCATATTCATCAGAATGATACCTTGAAATGAAGCTCCTGCTGGAACTGAGAATAGGAGGAAATGTGCGATCCAGTGTCAGGTGCCAGTACTTCTAGAGGATCCATGGAATTCACCTTTTATTCCTTTGCAGTTGTGTAGCCAGTCAAGTTCTAGTGAAATATAAGCCATTGGTCCTTTTGCTATTAACATACATATTTGTTAAGAACTTGATTGTATTGAAAGAAATTACCAATATGTCTATGTAAACTATGTGGTGTGACTATTTGACATAGTTGTAGGTGAGCAAGCCAACTTTGCTTCCTTATAACAATAGGGAATAGGTTCAGGAAATCCCCGACTTAAGCTCATTTCCAGCTGGCTTTGTTCAGATGGTGCTAATGCACATAAAAAGTCTAAGCCATTGACATTGTTACTTCCTTTATTATGATCCAAATTCCATAAAAATACCATGGCTGTCAATGACAGCAACAAAGGAGACAAATTCACAAGACCCAGCTTGAGACATACGAGGCAGAAAGGCCATTCTCTTGTAGTGACTTCTCATTTGGGGTACATATCTTTGTAAATCCCATGTCTTCTTCCTAGCTGCTCAGAGTCTATCTCTGACTTTCTATGCATATATCTGACATGTGATGAGCTTAACAATGAGGCTGATCACTGGACATTCTAGATTTCTAGAGAACAAACTAACCTGAAGCTTTTCTGGCACTGGCCTGGATATCTAAACAAAATGACCAGCTTAGGGAATTCTTTTATCTCCCTCTGTCTGTCTTAGTTCTATCAGAAAAAGCTTTCCATTACTGCAGTAAAAATAATTACCACAAATGTAGCAACACCCAACATGAATTTATTATCATGTATTTCTATGGGTCAAAAGCCTGGCTCAGATCTCACCTGGCTCAAATCAGAGGTCACAGCGCTGTGCTCCTTCCTTGGAGTTGTAGAGAAAGATCTGTTTCTTTGCTCATTTGAGCTGAATTCAGTTGTTACTGGTTGTTGGACTATGTTGCTGATGGTGGTCAGCTGGTGCCAATCCTGTTTCCTAGGCTGCCCACATTCCTTCTCTTGTGGTCTTCCCTTCATCTGTGCAAGCCAGTAGTGGTGGGAAGAGTCATTCTCATGCTTTCAGTCCCTCTCCTCTTTATTTGATCTCATCTTTTTTATTAACCACATGCAATTATTTCATGGTTGATGTTCACATGTGGTTAGTTTGGCTCATGTGGGTTATCCACAATAATCTCATAATTGTATGTGTGCCCTTCATCATATCAGCAAAATCTCCTTTGCCATGAAATGTAACATATTCGCAAATTCTGAGAATTAAAATTTTGACCTGTCTGGGATCCATTTCCAGTCTATGGCAATAGTGGATGTAATAAGAGTTCCCTCACTCTTTCACCAACCATTTGCCTAACAACTTTGTCAAAGAAAAGTCATGAGGCACCAGACATTGGCTCTATGTTATTTGTGACATACAAAAATTGACGGAGGATTGAGCATTGAGCCAATTTGCCTGTTGGCTTTTCTCATGAGTCACAAATTGCCCACAAGGAGAAAAGAATCTGAAAGAACCAATTTCATAGAATCTACATCAGTTTTCACAGATTAAGGGCTGTGTGTAAAATGAAGAAGTAAAGATGTGGAAAAGCTACTGTGGGAGTTAAATCATAAATAAGGAACTCATATAACAATTCATTTTTTTGAAAGTTTTATTGATAAACAGCAATGAGACAGTTTCAAATCAAATCGGAAGTACAGTTTCAACAAATAATACACTGCATACATTCTTCTTAGTGGTTAATTGCTGTACAAGATGCGGACTTGTGATCCTATTTACAAACACCATTAGAACAAATCATTCTATTCATTAAGAGAATGCAACTATATATCTATCCCAACCTCTTTGAATACACAGATACAAAATGGACATTCATCAGTATACCCCATTTTTTCTAAGTTCCGTTATTGAATATTATAGGTGTGTAAACTCAGCAAAATATTCTAAAACAGTCCAGTAGCCCATAATAGCATTGGGTCTTCTGTTGAACTGGCAATGTCAGAAATTATTGACCTGAGTCCCCCACAGCTCAACTTAACAGCATGGCTTTATTTCTTATGTTTCGACTTCATACTTTTCTATAGAGAAATTCTCCTTTTTTTTTTTTTTCGGAACCGGGGATTGAACTCAGGCCCTTGTGCTTGCCAGGGAAGCGCTCATTCCACTGAGCCATCTCCCCGGCCCCAACAATTCATAAAGGCAGTTCAATTGACATAGGCTGTGGTGTCAGACTAACATACATATACATAACTTTTGCTTGCAGTTTAGTTCAGAACATGGGAGTTCAAGCAGTTAGATTACAGTTCAAAACAATTTATCACGCACTAAAGAAAAGGGCATGCTTCAGATCACAGGGAGCTTGAGAATGACACAATCAAGATGAGCCAGAGAAGTGAAGCAGCTGGGGTTTGATCCCTGGCATGCCATGCCAGCTCTGCACCTCAGGCATGCTGAGATGGCGATTGACACTGGGTGTAGTGGCCTGTGCCTGTAATCCCAGCACTTGGGAGGCTGTAAACAGGAGGAACACTGTGAGTTCAATCTACATAGTGAGATGCTATAGACTCTGTAGACCCTGTCCTAAATACAGAAAAAAAATGAGCCAGAGAGACAGAGTAAGTTCATTTCTTCATTGTTTGCATCAGGAGCAGGAGGTTGTCACATATTGAAGGTCTCAGGAGGCAAGGATATGAATTAAAAAGATTCAACTCTAGCTAAGGCAACTACTTAATTGATAGGCTATAAAGTGAAAGAAGCCCAGTGTCATTATATATCCTCTCTCTATTAATCTGTTATCATTCTTCCTTGAAGAAGAAAATTTGGACATCAGGACAAAGTGCCAATGCTCAAAACACTGATGATACCAAATACTAGGAAGGCTGTGAAGCAACAGGTACTCTCACTGACTGCTTGTGGAAGTGCAAAATGGTATAGACCACTATGGTCCTTAATATATGTTGCTAATTTGACTGTCTTGAGAAAGGCCTACAAGATGAATAAAACATACTTCTGGATATGTTTGGGTGGGGCATGGGAACACAACTTTGGGAATGTATCTTGGCTCTGACGCTTTCCTACCTGGTGCTTCCCATGTTCTCTGCTTCCAGGATGCCAGGAATTGATCCTGGTGTTTCCCTTGACCACATTCTCCTGTCATGATGCTCCTGTCTTGAGGCATGCACACAGGGCATGGCAAGTAGAAGCCAAATTAAACTTCCTAAATTGCAAGTATTGGATATTTTCTCCTGACACAGTGAAGCTAAGAAATTCACTGTGGGAGACAGTTGAACAGTTGCTTACAAATGTAAACATACTCTTGTATGATCTAGTTCCAGGATATTTACACTCAGAAATTAAAATTCTTAAATTTACCATAAAACCTGCACATAGATATTTATAGTAGATTTATTCCTATCTCTGAAAACTTAAAAAAAGCAAACAGGAGCCTCAAATGCCTATTACTTTTACATTAAGTAAAAGAATCAAGTAAGAATAGACTACATTATATATCACATGTTTCCAACAATATGTTATTCAAAAAAAACAAAATCATGGAGACAAAATTTAATTGGCAGTTTCCTGAGCTTAGTTAGGAAGGGAAGAAACACAGTAGGAACATGCACAACACAGGGGAATTTCAGAGCATGGAAACTATGCTGTATGATACTATAATAGTGAGTATGTGAGGTGTGATTAGAACATACAGGAGAGGTTGAAATTTTCAAAAGTTACAGTAACAGAATCCCCCTCAAAATATCCTCCTCTCTTTGGACATATTTATCTCATCATTTGCCACTTTTTGGAGAAGTTCTGGAAGACCTCTTTTACAAGTGTCTTTAGTTATACTGTCTTGGCTGATTTGACAGCCTGAAATGATGCGTAATGTTTATTGTTCATAGCAATTTTTACCTTAGCTCAGGTCCAAAAGTTTCATGGTGCCAAAGCTGGTGAGTAAAGTGAAGGAGGACATGCTATAATGTTTATCATGCTTGCCATTCCATTGGATTGCACTTAGCAGGAGCATTCACTGTATTTTGTAAATAACACTTTGTAAAGACATAAAGAAGACTTTCAGAACTGCTTCAGAATGTGGCAAAAATGAGGAAATAAGTGTGTTTGAAGTGGAGGGTTTTGAGAGTTAGGACAACTACCTCAATAAATTTTAAACATTCATCATGTATTTTGATTACACTTTCATGTGATTACATGTTTCTCTAAACCTATAAAATGTACAGTACTGAGAATGAACTTTAATATAGACTATGGACTGTGGACAATATTGATGTGTTGTTATAGGTTGATTAGTTGTGACAAATGGACAATTCTGATGATGTTGATTGTAGAGAGAGCCTGTGTGTATGTGTGGGGAAGTTGTACACTAGGAAGCCTCTATACATTCTTCTCAGATTTGCTGGGAAACTAAAAGTGTTTTAAAATATAAAGCATATTTTAAAAATAGATTATTGTAGAGTTGTTCTTTCTACTATCTTCTGAGTTCCTCTTTTATACCACCCTTCATGTCAGGATATCTACATTTTTGTTTATCCTCCCAGCAATCGCACAACAGATGTCATGATTTTGGTCATACAAATGAGAAACCTGGTATTTTTGTGGGTATCAAAGGACTCCCTCAAAGCTCCCTCAGGAACAAGTGAGAGCCTGGGATGTTAAGCCCAGCATCACTTTACTATACTATGCAGTTATTCACTAATCAGCCAATATATTACAAAATACGTGCCATTTGTGGCTCAGTGGGGCCACTGTACTTAACAATATGGGAGATGTTTGATAATTATTAATGAATTTTCATGGAGAGAAATTGGATGTACATATTTAAAAATATGGCTGAGATAAGCAGGAAATAATAAGGTACACAGGAATAATCTGAGCTTTACAAAAACATGCCATTCAAAGGCTGGTTTTGTTGCGTAGCTTCCACCTTCCTTTTTTGTCAGAAAATATATTTATTAACAGTGAATAAAGTTGTCAGTATTCTTGTTAGAGGCTGCACAGGCCAAGGTTGTTTTTGTATTTATAAACATGCCTTATTTTATTTGTAATTGAGAACATCATTCCAGACACAGAGGAACATTCTCTCTCCATTCTGTCTTACTTTCATGACCACCACAATAAGTAGGCAAGGAAGAAAGGGGAAGCGAGCAATGCACAGAGGCAATGCCACACGGTGCCTCTCCCTGGAGCTGTTTCTTCTCCCTCCTCCTCCACTCCAATTAGCTCAGCCTCCCCACCTGAGCCTGGCTCCCCTAGAGGTGAAGTCACCCCAAGGTGGAGCTGAACTCTTCTTCTCCAATCTAGCAAGCTGCTCTTTGTAGAATGCATCCTGCTTCATTTGACCTTTCTTTTCCAGCTGCTTAGCCAGGTACTGTGCCTTCGCGCATTCCTCCTTATTTGATATTCTCTCTCAAAGAATAGCTCTGGTTAACTGCTCACTGGTTTCAGCCCTCTCTCAGTCCAGGTCTTTCCCTTGCTTTATTTTTTTTCTTCTGCCTTTATTTTATTTTTTAATTAATTTTATTGAGAAACAAATATCAATGAGATAGTTTTAAAACAAGTTAATAGGATAGTTTCAATAATTAATACATTGCATATTGTTGTCTTCATAATAGTTATTCATAGTACAAGATGCAGACCTGATACCCAGTCCAAACAGTAACAATACAAATCTTTCTTCTCATTAAATTAAGAGAAAGTAGCTGTATATCTATCCTAACTATTTTTTAAATACAGATACAAAAAGAACCTTCATTTGAATCCCATATTTTTGTTTAGCTTTGTCAGAGATGGGTATTCCATTGACATTTGAATATTGTAAGTGTGTGAATTCA
>NW_004524642.1:13361194-13364121 GCF_000260255.1 Octodon degus
CTCTAATTTTTGGTCTGCATACTTAAGTTTTTAACATTCCAAAAGAGAAGCTTAATGATATTATTGCCCCATAACATAGGCAGTTGAGCCAAACCTCACTATCCTGTGTTCCGCAAAAATGAACAAACAAACAAAAGCCCCAAAAATCTTTATCCCACCTTCCATTTTTGGAGAAGCCCTTCTCCAACAAACTCTCCCTCAGAAATAGTCATGAACTCTGCACTCTGGAGAGCAACCAAAGTCACAGACTTTGGAGGGGCATCACACTTAGAATTAGGAAATGTGCTATTTCCTTATTTCACCAAGGTGAAAAATGTCTCATTTTTGCAGACTTTTTTTTTTTTGCATCTTGAGTCAAACTTTATTGTTTTTCATTTATTTGTGCATATGAGTAGTACATGATGTTTGTACTACTTGTGGAAAGTTGGTACATGTATATGGCACACCTTAATTTTGTTTTCTCCCCATTTTCCTTCCCTCCCTCATACTACATCCCGTCTCTTAACCCTCTTCCTTTTTTTGTATATGCTTGCCATACATATCTCCATGCCTTGGGTGGAGTTGGTGCCTGTACATAGCACATCCTAATTCATATTCTTGCTCCTTTATTCCTTCCCACATTCTCTCCCTCTCATCTCCTTCCATTTCCCTCTTCCTCTTTGAGAATGATCTATTAAATTGTTTGACATTTCTCTAAGGAAGTGAATGGCTGTTGCAGTGAAGACTAGTTTTCTGAGAATGGCAGTTGAAGAGCACTTCAGAAAATGCAAACTTTTTCCTCCTCTTGGACAGGCAGAACCAATATAGTCAAACATCCGTATTTCCAAAATTACTGTACAGATTTAACACAATTTAAATCAGAATTCCAATAGAGTTTGTCACAGAACTGTGGAAGACTATCCTAAAACTGATACAGAACCAGAAGAGATCCAGAACAACAAAAACAATTATGTCCATTTTTTCCCATTCTGTAGGTTTTCTTTTTGCTCTTTAAGTTGTTTCTTTTGCTGTGAAGAAGCTTTTCAATTTAATATTATCTCATTTATTGATTCTCAGAACTATTTCCTGTGCAACTGTGATTCTGTTCTGAAAATCCTTGCCTATGCCTATACTTTAAGAGTTATGTTGTCTCCCAGCACTAAATTAAATGTTTCTCATTAAACATTTAGTTCTCTTCTCCATTTTGATTTTAGCTTACCACAAGATGAGTGTTACATGGATCTAGAATCAATGGTCTATTCTGATCCCTTCAAGTTTGTGTATGAGAAAAAATATGTTGTTAATCATTTCCCATGGGCAAGATACTGGTCTAAAAGCTTTAATCGAATACTGTCTCATTGGATTTGAAATTGATATCCATATTTCACACATGAACACATTACAAAACTAAAGTAAGAACAGAATAAGCAGACATGTCTTTTTCCTCTTTCAAGAGGCAAAGATGAGTAGTAACTTCTTTGCATTTTAAAATAAAAATAATGTATCAAAACACGAAACAAAAATTTAAACAGCAAGATAAACCTGAATTCTCTCAGTCAATCATGACTTTGTGTGTGTGTGTGTGTGTGTGTGTGTGTGCATTATGTTATCCTTACTTGCACATATTTTTGCAGAAATTGTGATTTGAATATACCTAAATTTTGTTTACAAGTTTTAAAATACAGTACAATTTAGCATATAATTGCATCTTCCCATAGTATTTTAATAGCTGTGTAGTAAATGATTTCCCTAATGGACAGTTAGGTTGTTTCCAGTGTTTTCTTGACCAAATCAAATAGCTTTGCTGCGTGCTAATAGTGCTTTGTTACTACTAAATTATTTCCTCACAATAAATTCTCAAGAGTCATACTGAATAAAATGGCTATAAACACTTTTATAGTCATTGCCTCATGGCACTACATTATTAGGCAAAAGGGCTAAGTGACCCACAGGAGTAAGGGTAGAACTAGATATTTTTATGCTATTTTTTGTATACAGTGAGTTAGAAATCTTGAAAGACTCTCCAAGTGTTAATACCCTTAAATACTGAATAAAAGTCACCACCTTTAAATAAGTTACTGAGGTGATAAAAAGGAATCTAAAAGCCTCAAAATGTACTCAGACCAACAACAAACTGACAAAGCTGTGCTTTACTCTGTGTGATCTGTGAACTACAAAGGAACAAACAGTGGTGAACTTGCACCATTCTGAGTATACCTTGTTAGGAAACACAAGTGATCCATCCACCAGTGATCCACTGCTGATTAAAATCCTCCCCCCCATTCATAGGGAGCAATTTGCACTGAAATGTTACAGAATTCAAGAGATCAGAGAGAACATGGGAAAAACAGGAGGATCTATATGGTTTTAGGTGAGCACAGGCTCAGCAGACTCGCTTCCAAAAGACTGAGACCCAAACAAAGGAAGAGCTTCAGTTTTATACAAGTTGCAGAGGGTGTCAGTTTAGTGTCGCATAACTTGGGGGTGGGAAAACAGAACTATGTTGGGTTGTCAAGCTTTACCCAGTGGCTTTGGTCAAGTAAAAAACAGGATGCTATGAGTAAAGGGGCCTGCAAGACAATACTTACAGGGACAAAATTACTACTTTTATCTATATTAGATTAAAGAACAACAGCCTCAAGGAAGGGGATGTTTGGGGAAAATCAATTTTTTAATTGAGTCCTGCTTCAGTAAGCCCTTCAGTCATCTTTTCCCAATGGCAACACCTTCATTCACTCTACACAGTGGAGTTTTGCAAAATGATTTATCCTCAGTTCTGTTATTTCTTCTATGTTTACTACTCAATATTCTTCAAATATCAAGAGCTTCCTCTTTTTCCCTATCTCTTGCACTATGCAATCTTCCTTCTTCTTCTTCTTCTTCTTCTTCTTCTTCTTCTTCTTCTTCTTCTTCTTCTTCTTCTTCTTCTTCTTCTTCTTCTTCTTCTT
>NW_004524642.1:13365341-13370143 GCF_000260255.1 Octodon degus
CCTCAGGATTTATCCTGAGATCCTGTACCTCAGATTGTAGAACCTTTGTCAGTGTCAGCCATGTGGATGAGTTACAGCCATTGCTTGGCCAATTGCACCCCCATTTTAAAAAGTAAACTATATTCATGAATAGCACTTTTTTTTCAGTATGTCACCAATTTGGTGCATTTAGATGTTCCCATGTTTTGCTATTAAAAGCAAACCATAATGAATTGCTAGAGTGTACTTTTCACTACAAATTTCTAAAAGTGGGATTGTGAGATTAGAAAATTCATGTGCTCCTTTTTTGAAAAAATTGGTTTTATTTTATTTTAAAGAGTAAAGACAAAAACAAATAGTAAATGCAAAGACAGAAACAGAGTAACAATATATACATTTTCAAAACAAGAACAGCAAATCAACAATGGTTGTAGTACATATTTTTATTGTCAAATCTGTTACTCAGATTAAGAGATATAGGTATGCAAGATTGGACAAATACTTGAACATTAATGTTTTCAAAAATCCTTAATTTTTTCTTGTCCTTTGTCCTTTTTATTTTTTAATTTATTTTAAAAAGACCATAATCATGTGCTCTTTTGGTAGCTCTTGCTAAATCCCTGTGTCAGTGTAGATTTCAATTTTGCATTTTTACCTGTGATGGCTGAGGCTGAGTCCCCTAGCCATCACCAGGAAGGTCTGTCGCTGACCATTTAAAGACAGTTCCCTTTTAAATAGTTTGTCCTCAGATGGTGTCTGTTCACCTTCCTTCATCCACCTGCCCCATATCCCTAATCTTAAGTTTTATAATATTTTGCCTTGTCAGAAATTTCTTTTAAGCTAGGGTTAGGATTTTGGTTATAGCATCATAAGTAGTACTATCTAAGAGTTCATATTTGCCTCAGAACTTTTATGTTTACAATATTTTGAAAAAAGTTATTTACTTGGCATCAGTCTGTTGTATGACAGGAAGATTTTGCTTCAAATTCTTAAAATGTCTAAAGAAACAACAACAGTTATTAAAAATGATTAGCTATGAAAAATTCATATAATATCATGCAAGACTCTGCAAAAACAAAGCCAAATTTCTTTTAGGTAACCACATGTCAGCAAAACCAATCTGAAAACAAGTTTTTCCCACCTTGAACTTTTACATAATTATGTGCAAAAGAAGTGTCCTAACTAGAACCAAAGGTTGTAAGGCTACATGGAAAACAATGGAAAAACACTTTATATTTTTTCTTATTTAAGTAAAAGGGTGAGAGAATCATTTTACAAAATTTCTTTTGTATTTTCTATTAACAGGACTATTTTCTCTGAAGGAAAGTGAATGCTTATAGAGATACTAGTATATACACTAAGCTCTTAGCTTACCTTTACCTCATATTTAACAACTTTGAGAGTTGGACAGCCATGAATAGCCTTGGCCTTGAGAGTTGCTTAAACTGATGATTAAAGTGGTGTTCACAAAATGATTTTTCTTCAGTTCTGCCATTTCTTCTCTACTGAGTACTTGATATTCTTCAAATATCAAGAGCTTCCTCTCTCTTGTGCTATGGATCCCTTCTTGCTCACTGGGTTATTTTTCTTCTCTCTGTTTACACTATAACTTTATTTAGATATTGAAATTAATTTTCTATTATTATTTTTTCCATAATTTTATTGAAGACAAATAGCAATAAGACAGCTTCAAATCAAATTAGTAGGACAGTTTCAATAATTAATACATTGAATATTATTGTCTTAGTGGTTATTCATTGTACAAGATGCAGACATGATATCCTGTTTTTCAACACTATTAGCCTTTCTATTCATTGAATAAGAGAATATAGCTTTATATCTATCCTAACTACTTTGAATATACAGATACAAAATGGTCATTCATTTGTATCCACTTTTTTGTTTAGTTTTTTCATTTAAATATTATAGGTGTGTGAATTTAGCAAAATATTCCAAAATAGTGCAGTAGTTCATAATAGTAGTGGTTTTCTGTAAGACTGGCAATGTCAGAAGTTGTTGACTTGAGCCTTTTACAGCATATTAATATGGATTTACTTTTTATACTATGTATTTATACTTTTCTGCTGGATGGTTAAGACAAAGATAAAGCAAGACCTATGTAAAAAGAATTGTAGCTTTTGTATCAGATGAGGTCAGTCAAATCCCCTCAGGATTTAACCTGAAACCCTGTACCACAGTTTGTAGATCCTTTTCTCAGTGTCAGCCAGGTGGATGAGTCACAGTCATTGCTTGACCAATTTGCTCTCTGTGAAAGCCTGAGAGAATATTTTCTCTCCATGTGACTCTCCTTAAGCACACTCTACATCATTGATTACTTTCCTCTGTGGCCCCATAATCTCCTTGATCAGAAAATCTGGGACACAATTGAGCTACATGACATTATAGTGCAGGTTCTCTTATGTCCTGAGTCCTCACTGACCTTGAAAGGCTAGGGCCATAATGTTGGCTGTCCTTGTGGCCCTCCTTTTTCTTTAATTTTTGGTCTTCAAACTTAGGTTATTAACCCTCCAAAAGAGAAGCTTATTGCTATTACCCTACAACCTAGGCTGTTAAGCTTAACCTCACTATCTGTCTGAATATGAAACATCATAGGCATAACATGGAATAGGTATTTCCCATCAAGTATTGATATGTAAAACTTTAAGTCCCTACAGAATATGAAGAAAAAAATTAAAAAATTAAAGAATATTTAAAAATAGGAATAAACAATTATATATATTTACACACAAGTTTAGAATCTAACCATATACAGCATTGTAGCAGAACAGTCCCACAACACTCCTTTTCCTGTCTCCTGCCTTCATTGACCACCCCCTTCCTTTTTAAACAAACATCTACACAAAAGACAACATGGCAGCAAGTGGTGTGTCATGACAAGTTGCATGTATTCAGAGGACCAGAATGACAGGCACTCCAAGCATGAACATACTATTACAAATTGCCATCTTAGTTCCCAGGTATCAGGATAAATAGTTAGTCAGGGTGAGAATCCAACCAATTAACTGCAAGCTTTGAAAACCTTCTGAAGATTCTCAGGATCATTGCCTTACCCATCTTGTACATATAAATGTATGGCTTTGCCCCTGTCATGTTTCCTAGCTTTGTTCCTTGTGCTCTCTTCATTGTCTAATCCTCACGTTCTTGCTTTCCTTTTAATTGTAAATACCTTTCTGTTTGTATTTCTTCTTTTGAGTTCTTATACCAGGGAGATTATATGGTATTTACACATGTGGATTTGGTTTAATTCACCTATGAGTATATCTTCAAGTGGCATCCACTTAATATGAAGGCTTTGAGTTTATCATTCTTTATAGCTGAGTAATACTCCATTGTATAAAAATCCCACATCTTTTTCATCCATTCCTCAAGTGACGGGCATCTTGGTTGTTTCCAAGGTTTGACTATCACAAATTGTTCTGCTATAAACATAGGTGTACATGTATCACTATGATATGATGTTTTCAGATCCTCTGGGAAAATTCCTAGTAGGGGGATAGCTGGTTTCACAGGGATTTCTAGTCCAAGTTTTTTAAGGCGTCTCCACACTGATTTCCATAATGGTTGCATCAGTCTACATTCCAACCAGCAGTGGAAAAGGGTTCCTTTTTTCCCCACAGCCTCTCCAACATTTGATGTTGGTTGATGTCTTTATGATAGCCATTCTTTGTGGGGTGAGATGATATCTCAGTGTTGTTTTAATTTGCATTTCACAGATGTGAAGTGTGGAACATTTTTTCATATATTTATTCGCTTCTTTAATTTCGTCCTCTGAGAAGTGTGTGTTCATCTCAGTTGCCAATTTCTGGATTGGGTCTTTAAAATTAAGTGCTCTAATGTTGTTTAGTTGCTTATAAATTCTAGAGAGCAGACCTATGACAGAGTGCTCATTTGTGAAGATTTCTTCAAAATTTGTGGGTGGTCTTTTCACTTTGTTGGTAATTTCTTTTGATGTGCAAAAACTTCTCAATGAGAAGAGGTCCAAGATGTTATTTCAAGTATTACCCATGAGATTTCATTTTTGTTCATGAACTCTTTGCTTACCCCCATGTCTTCAATAGTTCCTCCTACTTTCTGTTCCAGGAGATTTAGTGTTTCTGTTTTCATGTTTAGATCTTTAATCTATTTTGACTTTAGCTTAGTGCATGGTGATAAACCTGGTCAAGTTTTAGTGTTCAGCATGTAGAGAGCCAGTTTTTCCAGCAACATTTGTTAAAGAGGCTATGATTCTTCCAGTGAGCATGTTTGACCCCTTTGTCAAAGAAAAGGTGGCAGAGTGTGTTTTTAATGCATTCTGCATCCTCCAATCTATTCCATTCATCCTCAGGTCTATCTCATTGCCAGTATCATGTGGATTTTATCACAGTAGCCTTGTAGTATAATTTCAAGTCAGGAATTTTAATGCCTCATGCCTTGTCTTTGTTTCCCAGGATTGCCTTTAATATTCTAAGTCTTTTCTGGTTCCAAATAAATTTTAGGAACAATTTCTCTATGTCTGGGAGGTATGTTAGTGGTAGTTTAATACGGATTGCATTAAATCTGTTCAGCAATTTTGAGAGTATGGTCATCTTCACAATGTTGGTTCTTCCTATCCAGGAGCATGGAATATCTTTCCATTTTTGAAATCCTCTATGATCTCTTTTTTAAAAGTACTGTAATTTTCCTTGAAAAGATCTTTGACTTCTTTAGTTAGATTAATTCCAGGGTACTTCATTTTCCTCAGCGCTATTGTAAAAGGTATTGTTTCTATATTTTCCCTCTCAGTGTGTTTGTTATCTGTGTAGAGGAATGCTATTGACTTTTGG
>NW_004524642.1:13371387-13372488 GCF_000260255.1 Octodon degus
TGCTTTCTTAATTTGTGAGTTCACATCTATAGATTTCTATCTGAGAACTGCTTTCTTCGTATCCCATAAATTCCAGTAAGTTGTGCTTAAACTTTCACTGAATTGTAGATATTGTTGAATTTCTTCCTTAATTTCATCTGTGACCCATTGATTGCTGAATAGGGTGTTGTTTAATTTCCATGTATTTATGGGATGTTTCTCGTTTCTTTCATCATGTATTTCCAGTTTCTTTGCATCATGTTCAGATAGTATGCATGGGATAGTTTCTCTTTTCTTGCATATACTTAAGCATGACCTCTGGACTAGTATGTGGTCTATTTTAGTAAATGCCCCACGTACAGCTGAGCAAAATGTATATTCAGCTGTGTTTTGATGGAACACTCTGTATTTGTCTACTAAGTCCATTTGTTCCAAGGTCTGGCTCAGTTCTGCTAATTCTTTGCTAATTTTTTGTCTGGTTGACCTATCATTTTGGGATAAGAGGATGTTAAGTTTTCCTGTTTAGATTGTGGTATTGAATATTAGGTTTTTCATGTCTATTAAGATTTGTCTTATATAGTTGGGTGCTCCCATTTTTGGTGCATAGATATTTATGAGTGTTACTTCTTCCTCTTGATTTTTCCCCTAACCAGTATATAGTGGCCTTCTTTATTTTGTTTGATCATTCTTGGTTTGAAGTTGAGACTGTCTGAGAAAAGGATTGATACTCCTGCTTTTTTCTGAGGTGCTGGGACATATAGTATTGTGTTCCATCCTTTGATTTTCAGCCTTTGAATTTATCTATGAATTAAATGTGTTTCTTGTATACAGCATTTTGTTGGATTTTGTTTCCTAATTCATTGTGCCAGCCTATTTATTTTAATTGGTGAATTGAGTCCATTTACATTGATGGTTATAACTGAGATGTATTGACTTACGATTGACATGTTATTTACATGCTGTTGTTTACTCCTTTTTGTCCTGTTTAATTGTTTTCCCTATTTAGTGGGTTCCTTCTATTCTTGTTCATGGAGTTCTGATCATTTTGGTCCCTACCTAGAACATCTTTTATTAGTCTGTGTATGCTTGGCTTTGTCATCATGAAATTCTTTAGTTGTTCTT
>NW_004524642.1:13374850-13388139 GCF_000260255.1 Octodon degus
CACAGAAAGGAGGTGAAGTTGCTGCCTTGTGCAGCAAACTCTGGGGGCCTTCTTTCTCAAAGTCCCTTGCTGGGGTGGGGACACATCCCCAGCAGCCAATACTGGGCCGCTGCACCAAGTTAAGGGCTAATCACAGAGATACAATTTTCCCAGTGTCCTAGCTAGCTGGTGTCGCTCTACAGCCCGCAGATGCTACAAGTGTTGCTGGCCTAATGAATGGGTTGGGGTAAGGGGACGGGAAAGGGGGCCGAGAAGGGCTCCATGGCCTTCAGGGCACGGGCACAACACGCAGGGTGTTGGTGAAGCCAGAGCCAGGGCGCCAGCCAGTCAGCACGATGACCACATCTGTCTTGAAGAAGCCTCGAGCCTTGCCGACATTCATGGCCAAGTTCACATGCAGGTCCACATCCTCAGCCCACGCCTGCTGCACAGGGTCCTTGCACAACAAGGGAAAGATGCGGCGGTACAAATATGCCTGGTGCGCCGTCTGAGGATTGTGGGTCACGGCAATGACGGGGACCCGTGGATGATACCGCGCCACTTGATGGGCAGACCTGCTGGACTTGGTGAGCATGATTATGGCCCCGCTGCAGCACTTGAAGGAGGCCTCCACCTCACCCACGGCGGCGGCTTCTGTGGGTTGCTGATAATGGAGGTCAGGCGGCGCAGCTCCTCAAATAACTGTAAGTGTTAGAAGGCAGCCTCTGCCTCTGGGCAATCAGGTGCTGCATGCGCACTGCCTCCAGCGGGTAGTCGCCCTTGGCTGTCTCCCCGGTCAGCATGATGCACTCCGCCCCAACCAGGACAGCTTTGGATACGTCGCTGCCCTCAGCTTGCGTGGGCCGGGGCTTTTTGATCGTGCTCTCCAGCATCTGCATAGTGCAGATGAAGGGCTTCCCCGCGTACTTGCAGCACCCAATCATCATCTTCTGGACCAGGAAGACATTCTCTGCAGGAATCTCAATGCCGAGTTCACCATGGGCCACCACGATGCCATCGCTGGCCTCCAGGATCTCATCGAACCTCCGCACGCTTTTGTAGTTCTCGATCTTGCTGATGATCTTGTCCTTCTCCCCAGGACCTGCCTCACTGCCTGGATGTCATCAACCTTGCGGGTGTAGGACGCCAGCACCATGTCCACGTCCTGCTCCACCACAAACCTCAGGTCCTGGATGTTCTTCTCAGACACAGTGGGCAGTTCTACGGCGGCACCGGGGAGGTTCACGCCCTTCTTGTTGCCCAGGGAGCCACCGTGTTCCACCTTGGACACCGGGAAGTCAGGACCTTTCTCCTTCACTAGCAGGGAAATGAGGCCATCATCCACACAGATCTTGCTGCCTACGTCTACCACCTTGTAGATGTTCTTGTAGTCCAGCCACAGCATATTCTTGTCACATTTCTCCATGTAAGCGTTGTCCAGAGTGATCTTGAGCGGAGATCCCTTGTTGAGCTCCACCTCGGCGGTGCCACTGCCCTTGATGAGTCCGGTTCAGATCTCGGGGCCCTTGGTGTCAAGGGCCACAGCCACTGGCCAGTAGAGAATGGGGTGACAACCGCAGTTCTCGGTGGCTGTATGCACGTTCTTGATAGCCCCTGCATGGTACTCATGAGTTCCATGGGAGAAGTTCAGCTGGACCACGTTCATCCCAGACTTAATCATCTCCTTCAGGGTCTCCACCGAGTGAGAGGCCGGGCCCATAGTACAGATGATCCGGTGTTGTGGGCCGTGATGGGGGCTGAGTCGATGTCCAGGCAGCACATGTGCTCCAGGAAGGTGTCAGCCATGGCTGCGTGCAGCTGCTGGCTCTGGATGAAGGATGTCCCAGCTTCACTGTAGGTCTTTGACAAGGCTTGTGAGATGCTTGTGCACTCGGCTGTGGCTGCGGTGCAGGAAGAAGCAGACAGCTTTGCAACATTGGGATGCCTCGCCTCTGTAAGACTGGAATTTTAAGCATATACAGACCACACAGAAAGGCAACTATACATATTGGTTAGAATGACTCCTAGATAGTGAGTGAATCATTTTCTCTAGGGCTCTGTTAGTCTTAATTGCATGCATATAATTTATGGAGAAAAGGTAAATACTATGCATTTACAGTTAGACTGTCCCTATATATTACTATTAAAGTGATAGCATAATGAAAAAACATATCCATATATATATATATATATATATATATATATCCATGTATATAGTAAGGAAAACATGTTCATAATTAAGTATATTGTGAAAATACTGAGCTAGACAGATATGAAGCACTTTCCTACTCTGCAAGACTTCTCAAAGCCTTTAACATGCTAATGTACATTAAGACTCTCTAAGAAAGGAGATATATTTTACAGTGTTTCCAAAATATTTGATCATGATGTTATATTTTCACTGAACATCTCTGGAAAGCAGTGTTTCATGGGGTATATTTTAAAAACCATAGATCTGATGATGTTTATTTAGTTAGGGATTCCAGAGATTTTGGTATCCATTTCACAAGAAGGTCATATAGCCTCTATCTTCCAGAGGTTAATTCATCCTCTTCACTCTAGAGCTTTGCTCCTTTTCCATGGAAGCATTTACTGTCTCTTTTCCCTCATGCTTCCCAGAACTGGTGCTCAAGAAATAGACTCTATAACCTCATTCTTAACACCTCCCCATTTGCCCAGCCAAGGTAGGCTCTTGTTCAGAGGAAGTATTAAGTGTGTGTGTGTGTGTGTGTGTGTGTGTGTGTGGTACCACGGATTGAACTCCAGACCTTGAGCTTGCCAGGCAGGTGCTTATGCTGCTGAGCTATATCCCTGTTCAAAAGGCCTGCAAATTCTCATTCCCTCTGATATAGTCACCTATGACCAATCACCACTGAGTGGCTAAGACCAATATGAACAATTCCCATACGATCTTCATATGATGTGTATGTCAGGTGCTTTGTTCACATTAATTTCATCATCTGTCATTACCTTTTTAAAAACCACAGTGTTATAATGTAAAACAGAACTCAATTCACAGATACCAGATGTTATGGTTTGTGTCCAGTTGTAGCCCCAAAGCCTCATGAGTCACTAGGGCAGGATTCTAGAGTTTGTGATTAATTCATGATCCAGTGCTGGGATTATGGGTGTGAGTGTTACAACCGCTCCCTCCCTGGGGCAGATAGCCTGGATGCAATATAAATAAGGGAGAGAGGCTTGCTAGCTGCTGCAACTGCTATTCCTTCTTTTGCTTCTTGCTGTTTTCCATCTCAATGAACTGCTACCTTCTGTCATGTGCCACCTGAGTATGGCTCAAAATCTCCACTAACTGTGAGCTAAACAAAACTTTCCTGCCTTAATTTTGAGCATTAGGTATTTTGTCCCAGCAATGAGAGAGAGAGAGAGAGAGAGGGAGAGAGAGAGAGAGAGAGAGAGAAAAGAAACTGAGACACCGTATTATTTTACAAACTGAAGGAACAACCTGAAGTCCAGAAATGTAATAGCTTTATTAAGATGCATATAGTCAGTTAATGTCAATACCCAGAAAACTTTGTTAGTTTTCCAAGCATGCAAGTCAATGGTGAAAAGGTTTTAATTATTCTATGATGCTTCACAGCAATTCAGCCAAGAGACAGCAGCCTACTAGACAAAGAAAACACAACTTCAGTTTTCTGGATATTTCATGGTGGTTCAGTGACTCATTCCTGACCCTCAAAACTGCCTTATTTCTCACAAGTGGTTTAGTGGCAGAGATTATAGCACACACATTTCTGATAAAGCATTTCAGTTCCCGCAGTCTGCCAAGACATGCCTAATTAAGGGAAACATTCTACTTGTTAGAGTCACAGATAAAGACTCTCTATGCTGATTACCTCTAGCCAGACTGACTGGAGGCATCTTTATGAGATGGCGAGATAAAACTGAGCTTCTCAAAAGTGTATTGTTCCCTTCTCTTAGAAGCAGAGGTGAGGCCTTCCTAGTTGGGTGAAATTACCCTCCATATTCTTCTAATATCCCTTAGGGATGAATCTATGGGTTTTTAAACTCTATTTTCTCTGAAAAGTAAATATGATTAAGTAGCACAAAGGAACTTCTGGTCATCAAAAGGAAAATGAGCCAACATTCACAGCATGGAAATTCTGGCTTGAACATGAGTCCAAGCTCTTCCTCCATGGTGCCCCTTCTGAACTGCACCCACTATTCACTGTCCAAGCTATCATTTCTTCACCTTGGATGCTCTGTCCCACACAAACAGTCACTTCAACCTGTAGAACTGGCAAGCAAGGTAAAGAGTGCAGTTGACAACCCTAAGACTGCTAGGTGGCCATTGTGGGGACAAGCCCCATGTGGGTGGTGCCAGAGTGGCACAGCTGGAGGGTGCAGACCATGCCTGATGTCCACTCCTACACCTTGATGGCCTCATCCTAAAAGAAGTCCATTTTCTTTTTTCTTTTCCTTCCTTCCTTCCTTCCTTCCTTCCTTCCTTCCTTCCTTCCTTCCTTCCTCCCTCCCTCCCTCCCTCCATCTCTCTCTCTCTTATTCTCTCTTTCTTTTTTCTTTTTCTTTTCTTTCTTCTTTTGTGTTTTAGGGAAGTGTCTACAGGTTATTCAGGGTTTCAGTACTAGATTGGACTTGTAGTAATCCGCCTGTTTACAGCCTCCCAAGAGCTGGGATTACAGGCACGTGCCACCACACTCAATCTCAATTGCCATCTCAGCATGCCCCCGTGGAGGGGCCAGCATGGCAGGCCCAGGGATCAAACCCTTGGCCCCTGCACCTGCTTGCAGGTACTTTAATCCATTGAGCTATTTGGCTGGCCCTAAGAAGTCATTTTCTCCTTTAATGCTAGCTTTGCATATGGGTCTGAAGGTTTAAAACACCCTAGAATGTCTTGAGAAAGTTCAATCTAGTCTTTTCATCAAATTTGAAGGTATTTCAAGGAGTTATAAATGCTATCTATATACAAATAGGAGGATTTCCTTATGGAGAAAATCTGCTGCCTTTATACAGTTTAATACTGTGTTCAGTCTATAGTATTTGAGTCTAAGCCTCCATGTGCAATACAATAGGTCCAGTTTCTAGCATTGCAAAGTAAATTGTAATATCTGAATCTCATCATTTTCAGGAAGGAACCTCTTCCCTGCAGGCTTCTTTTCTGTACTGCAGGCTGACTATGCACTTGGCTTTCCTCCCTTTTAGGGCTAGAGGTCAGGCAGGCCAGCATTCAGTTTAGTATGAGAAGACAGAGCGTCTGGCAGCTTCTCCCAAATACATTTCTTTCTGTACATAGTGCAAAATTAAATTAGAAAGAAGCATGTGCATGCTTTATTTTTAGGGTGCTTCCTATTCTGAAATCTATGATTAGAACACATGGGCTGGAATTTATGATCCTTGTGCCTCAGCATTCCAGAGTGCTGGGATTATAGGCACGTGAAACAGTGCCTGGCTTAAAATGAAACATTCTTGTAGTTTAATTACTGCAGTAAGCTATTCATTGTCATCTGGATAATATATAATCATCTTCAACTATATAATGATTACTAAATAATCATATCAATTATTGAATTGTAAGGAATTCTAGAAAATTCAGGTTATTCTCTTTCTCTTCTCCAAAATTATCTATTTTCAATTTTGGGGAACTTTAAACAAGTAATTATTTTCCCTTTTCAGTTGGTATCCTTTAAAGCTATTTGGAAGTGCTATATTTTCTTTTTGATACAATAAAATTGAACTTAGTTTTTAAACAATGAACAGCCTAGAATTTTTACAAAGTGAGACCATGAGAAAAAAATCTAATACTAATCCTTTAGAAAACTTCTGACTTAAAAAATAAACAGTATGGGCTGGCCAAATAGCTTAGCAAATTAAAGCACCTGCTTGGGCAGATGCAGAGGCTGGGAGTTCAATCCCCGGGCCTGCCATGCCAGCCTGCCCCTAGGGTGCTCTGAGATAGCAATTGAGACTGGGCATGGTGGCACGCACCCATAATCACAGCACTTGGGAGGCTGTAAACAGGAGGATCACGATGAGTCTCATCTATGCAGTGAGACCCTGTCCACCCTGTCCATCCTTTCTCAAAAAATATATATATATAAAAAAGAAAAACACCAATGGAAATAGCCAAGGAAAACAAGCTGGTGGCTTTTTCTAATTGAGGGACATTTTTCCCCTAGGGGTATTTCAATGTCAGTCTAGTTACATACAGGAAATGTTAATTAAACCACCCACCCTCATTTGTTTCTTCCAAACAGGAAATAAAAATTACAATAGACTTGTAAGTCTAAGGAGTGACTCAGAAGCTCAACAAGGGAAATCAGTGGAACTAACAGAGTCATCTTGAGCCAAGGGGAGAGGATCAGCTATATTTTGCTTTGGTTAAAAATTGCTCACTTTCCTTGCATGAGAATTCAAAACACCAACTCATCTTAAGTATTCCTTGTATAATGTAGCACTGACACAGTGGTCTTCCAGCCTTCCAGAGTGTCATTATTATCTGTAGTGAAATTTTGGTTAAAAGTCTATCTATCTATCTATCTATCTATCTATCTATCCATCCATCCATCCATCCACTGAACATGAGTACTGCCTGATAATCTCTCCAAATCAGATGGACCTGGGAATTTATACCTCAAAGTGAGGTGAAGCTTAGCCACATGTGTCAGAACCACATCAAATATTCATTGAAAGCACACACTCCTGGTTTTCCCCGTTGACCTGCTGAGTGAATGTTAGGCTTGGAGAGGGAAATTTCTAATGCTCAGATGGTTCTTCACAGTAAAGTCTGAAAGCCTCTGTCTTCCCTAGGTGTGTAAAAGCATAGTAAATAACTCCAGGCTCCTTCTCATCCAGAAGTTCTGAAATCTCCGTTTGTACTGCAAATCCCCAACTAGTGCACTTACTTTTAAGGGAGTGAACTTAGAGGAAATCAGATGAATTCCACATCAAATACACCTAGATTTTGACTAAACAAAGAATGCCTTATACTGAAAGCTCCCATTGCCCATTTTTCCCAGTTAAATATACCAGTGAGGGTCAAAGTATAAATAGACGCTGCCACAGAGACTCTTGTCACATGTGGTCATGTGCCACTGCCTACCAGGCTCAACAACCTCCTCCATACAGCAGAGCCTCAGTAAAAATTCTACCACTTTGGTTGCAGACCCCAGCCTCCTCTTCCTGCTCTCAGAGTCCCTCAGGGATGCATCCTCACCATAAATATGAGAATGAGTGGGGCCAACTGTCAATGCAAAAGCAGGTAAAGTCCTCTATGTTCCACTAAAGGACATGGAGGGGAGGACAAAGCACTTGTAGGAAAAAGGATGACCAAGTAGAAAAGTGACCACCTCAAAAAGAAAATAACCAGCTCTGGTTATTCAGCCTAGGATGTGCATTGTCTTTTTTCTTTTCTTCAGCTGAATCAGTGGAGAGGATGCCCTCCCACCAGATGGTGATTTTCAGAAAGCTCCACGGGAGGCCACTGGAAAATTCCTGAGAAGGAACTGTTGTCTATAGTTCCAAAGCTTTGGAGACTCAGTGATGACTCATGAGTCTTAATTTGGCAGGAAATTTGGAAATATTCAGTGGTAGGGGGACGATATTCAACTTCCAACTATTGAAATCTCACCTTTTTTTTTGTCAACTCACTGTCTACTGCGCCCCTTTTCCAACAAGTGAATGAGAGCTTCTCATTGCCCTCTCAGGAGGAGCGGCCATGGTCAGGAAGGTGTCAGGGAAGACCACAGAGAACAACAGACCAGGGAGATTGGTCCTGCACAGATCAGTGCAGGAGAGAAAAAGGAAAGAAGCCACAAGCTGGGAAGTGATTAGCTGATGGCCCTGAGTTTCAATGCCTTACCTCTGTGTGGTGGGATGGGATAGATGAAATCCTTCATTCCTTAAAGCCCTCATCTGTAAAATATGTGAAATAAAGGAACCTATTTCATTACAGGATGGATGAATTATGAAGATTAAATAATGATAGACATGAACATGCAAAAGTCTCAGAACATGAACTAGCACATTGCAAGCACTAGATAGATGTTGGAGATTAGAATTAGGGGCTTAATGCAGTATTTGTAAATGAAAAGACTTTATCACCATTGTGGTTATTATTATATATCTTTGAATGAAAATGATGAAAAGAGAATTTTAGACTTGTTATAATAATCCATAATAATAAATGCATTATCTAGTACTATTTATACCTAATTTCAATCTTAAAAGTAAAATAATTAGTGACGCATTTTACTAATATAGCAGAAAAATTTTGAGATTTGGCTACAGTAAGCCAGGTGTGGTTGTGCATACCTGTAATGCTAGCACTCAGGAGGCTGAGGAAGGAGGATTGCCATGAGTTCAACCCTAGCCTGGGCTCACAGTGAGTTCAAGTCCAACCTGACCTACAATGCCAGACCTTGCCTCAGAAAACAACATAAAATAAAACAAAGAAAATAAAAAGACTTGGCTACAGTGCACATCTAACTATGCCCTTTTTATGACCATGGACGATCATATGCTCAAAATTTATTACAAATAATGTATATATAAGTAGTATATGAGCCGAGCTTTACATCCTCCCTTACAAACTAAATAAATAGTTTGTGAACAATCAGGCTTCTGCAATTACTGAACAATAAGAAGCTGCTAAGAAACATGAGATAAAAAATTAAGATTACATCAATATCTGCAAAACGTTAAATAAAATTTATTTCAGAATTTAATAAAGTGAATGTGAAAAGAATTTCCTCTCCTTCAAATGACGCTTCTTTTTTGTGCCTATACATCTATTTTCTACCTTTGGATCTTATCTAATTTAACTTATTATAGGGATAGTGAATGAGATCAGTTTCATTTCCACACTTGTAGGTTTTTCAGACATGCACAAAGAATAAGAATGTTAACAGTGGCTACCTCTGGATGACAGAATTTTAAGTAAATTTTACATCCTACATTATTTTTCAAATATTTTCCAATTTTTAGAATCGCCCCTTTACTTTTTTTTTTCGAGCAGAATATATTTATTGGAGGAAAAAAAAAGCTCCTGTCTGAAGAGAGACAGAAGGGGGACCTGAGCAGGTTGTCCCCACCCCTTTACTTTTACAATACAAATAATACAGTTTTTAAGAACCTTGTGTTCAAATGAAAGTGAAAAGAATGGTTTATGTCTCTTACAGAATTATCTTGTCTTCTTTGCAAGTTCACATTATTAAAGTTTTATACAATTTTTGTGTCAATTGAATGAACTATATATAGCTTTTAATCTTTATTTTTTCACTGAGAAAGCCAAGGATATTTCTAAACATGAGTATCTAAATCAAGTCCCCTCATTTTTTTATTTTAAAAGGATCAAACAATAAAAACAATGATACAGAATTTCAGAATTAGATAATAGAAAATTAACAATAGTTGATATATTACATATTATCATCTTCAATCAATTTTTTATCACTACATTTTATAATCTGAGTAACTACTCACTTCTTTTTAAGAAACAAATCATTTGAGATATTTGACTGGAAGATGTTGTTTTCAGTAATTTAGCTATAATGTGTGAAGTGCAAGAGTCTTCAGCTGTTTTGTGGTTCATTCACCCTAAGAGACTGCATTTGAAAATGCGTTCAATTGGTAGAAGAAAGAGGAAGAAAAATCAAACATTGATCTATTATTGACAGCCGTGGATGACAAAATTGAGTATTATAATCCATGAATGACAAATATTCTTAGTTTGCTCAAGTTTATGAAACTCTTACTACTACCACAATTACATGAGCAATGCTATGAATAGGGATGTCTTTAAAAAAAACTTTAAGAACAGGCTTTATGTTATTGGAATGAAAAATCACGCACTTATCTTACATTCATAAAATTGTACATGAAATATAAAGACCTGTACAAGGGAAAATTAACTTGGAGGGGTGGTTTCTGACATCACTGTAATTTTGAGCACTATGGGAATATATGGGAAACTGGATGCGGATGAGAATTTCCTACATCCAAAGAGGAATTTCCTGCATACAAAGTTGCTAAGAAAAATGGAAAAAAGAATTGAAATTACATCAATATCTGCAAAATGTTAAATAAAATTTGTTGAAATCTTTAATAATGTGAATGTGCGAAGAATTTCCCGCTCTTGAAAATATTTCTTTTCTTTTGTGTGCGTGTATATATTCCTCTAGCATTGCATCTTGTCTAACTTGACCTATTACATAGATAGTAAATCGGGTCATTTGGATTTGGACTACATCCTGTTCTTTTCTTAGGATTTGGACTACCACCTCCTATTACAGGAAGCCAACCCTTTATAGAGGGGCGCATACAGGCAATGCTTAGTAGCTCGTGACTAACTTTACACCAGAACTGCCAGCACAGCACGGTACAGCAGCAATAGCAGTGGTGGCAACGGCAGGGCACCTGAGAAATCCAGTGCCCATACATCTATTTTGCAGCACAGTAAGTACAGAATTCCTGACAAATGCAGCCTTGGCTATGAAAAGATTTATCATTATAACAGATATGTGAGAAGACTTCCAATGTATGTGCAAACTTTTATTGTATTAGAGTTAATACCATTCTTTTCTGTTTGACATAAATAATGAAAATGCTCAATATTTTATTTATTCTGGTAAAAGCCTCTGAAATACAGATTGTGCCTCTGTAGTCTCTATGTTGAAATCTTATGGTGTTGGATCAAAATCATAGTAGAATGAGCTGAGTAACAAGCTATAAGGAAATTGCCTGCGATTAATTTTTTACATTTTCCTACCAGAAAAATATTTCAAGTCTATTTCTTCAGTGAAAAGAACTCTTGAAATTATGAATGCTCCATGGTTTCTCTCCACTTTCATGTTTGGTAAGTTGTTATCAGACAGATCAGACTTTTTCATTTGGGCATTATTGGCACTGAGGATCAGAATGTCCTTCCACACTGAGGCTGTTCTGTGCACTGTGGGGTGCTTAGCAGGAGCCCGCATATTTCAGGGCAATATGTTCCTTACCTCCTAGTGTCATAGTTTCCTCAGGTATAAAGAATTGATCATAAATTACCTATTTAGACATTCTGAAAAATCAGTATTATGGTTCATGTAAAATGCTTCTCACAGTGCCCTGTGGTACGTATTAAGGGCTCAATAAAGCTTCATTAACCTGGTTATCTAATATTAATTTTTCTGTGAAGTCACTATGCAGTTAAGCTTGGATGAGTGAATGTGGTACAGCACCTAGGGGATGGCAAGTCATAATAGTTGTAGACAGTAAATGATAGTATTTCTCATAAGTTCCTTTGATTACTTTCCTTTTTATTAATTTTATTGAGAAAGAAATAACATTGAGACAGTTTCAAATACTTCCAAAGGATGAAAACATTTGGGTCATTCCAAAGATCACAAAGGAAAAAATTAAGACAATCTTAAGCACAGTAAATAGTTAAACTATAGAGGAATCAAAATCTACCATTCCTTCCATATCCCTCTAGTGCTTCTCATTAGAGACAGCAGAGCCTGGTCGTACAATGCTTCTACAGAAACCATGACTTATGAGGAGGCCAGGGCATACTGTCAGCAAAAGTACACCCACCTGGTCGCAATTCAAAACAAAGAGGAGATCGAATATCTCAACTCCATACTGAGCTACTCCAAGAGCTATTACTGGATTGGAATCCGAAAAATCAATAACGTGTGGGTCTGGGAAGGGACCCAGAAGCCTCTGACTGATGAAGCCAAGAACTGGGCTCCAGGGGAACCAAACAATAAGAAAAATGATGAGGACTGTGTGGAGATCTACATTCAGAGAGAGAAGGATACAGGCATGTGGAATGATGAGCCGTGCAGCAAAAAGAAGCTTGCCTTGTGCTACACAGGTAGGAGGTGTGAGGCAGCGCCGCGAGCTTTGGTGTGTGGCTATCTTGACAAATGTAGGCCAAACTTGGTCTCTATTGTGCTGATTTTATATCCCAGAAGATATGATTTTAAGACACACTTTTTACCAGTTAAAATATCTCTTTACATCTTTGAATGTAGATGAGAATATATGTCCATATGCATACCAATAATTCTATATGTATTAGACTGCATAGACACACATGTAGTATGTATTTTAGTTACTTGTTTATTTTTGATACAGAAACAGTTTTCAGGGTTAATGATAAAATAAATTTTCTATGCCTGGGACCAGCTATACTCCTAATTTCCATACATTAACATCCAGGCATCAACTCAATGAACCTGAAACTCAGTAAAATCTTATGCACACTGTGCGCTTGATGATGTCTCTGTTCACTGCTGGTCTTCAGTTCAAAGGAACATGTGACATACACAGTAACAATGATGCTCATTGGAGAATGTGATCTTTGCAGCTTCCGGTACTAATCAGTCCTGCAGTGGTCATGGGGAATGTGTAGAGACCATTAAAAACCACAGCTGCAAGTGCCACCCCGGCTTCCACGGACTCAGGTGTGAGCAAGGTGAGTATGGGTCTCACCTCTTCCTTTCTCTGAGGTGACATTATTTTCTCTTGTCCTAGCTGGATTGGGAGTCAGGTTTGTATATCATCCTTATCCTAGGTCATATGATGTAAGTTGGTGATTGAGAGCTGAGATTATGAAGTCAGCCCTCAGAGTCAAATATCAGACTCGCTACTTGTTTTCTATGGTACTTTGGCCTGGTCGTCTTATAGGGTCACGGCAATACTCACAGGCTGTCATTGATGAAAAAGTCATTATGAGGCCCATGACTATAGTTATGAGACCCAGAATAAAATACAGTAAAAAACTCATCAATATCACAGGTTTATGGTTGCTTAGTGTCTGGCACACTGGAAACACTTAGCAAGAAAAAATCACAAGGTGAGACAACAGACCTGGTTTGCATCTTTTCAGTTGTTACATGTGAAGCACAGGAAGACCCTCAACATGGAAGGCTGGTTTGCACCAACCCCTTCAGGACCTCCAGCTACAACTCCTCCTGCTCTGTGAGCTGTGAACAGGGCTACCTGGCGAGCAGCAAACAGAACACGCAGTGCCTGCCCTCTGGAGAATGGAGTGGTCCCACGCCAGCCTGTGAGGGTGAGTCTCTTTCAATATGCACAGGACATTTTCTAACTCACCCTCCTTCCTGCACTTTCTAACCCACAGAAAACATTGTCCAAACCCTAAAGAAACGGGTTTTTTTTCACTGTGTTTAGTAAAAATTGTTCTCTCACTAATGTCTATGTAGGCATGGTTTAAGGTAATGTCTGTTACCTGCATGGTTTGAGGGATGCTTTTAATTTATGTTTGAAATTGGTATTCTGGGTTGGGGATATAGATGAGCAGCACAGCACCTGCTTGGCATGTA